>NC_135540.1:67570608-67885506 GCF_045843805.1 Urocitellus parryii
ATTCAAAGAAATCTGCTATTTTTCTATAAGAATGAGAGTCTGAAGCATTTTTAAAAATATTTGAAGAAATAATGCTTGAATGCCTCCCAAATATTTTGAAAAACATTACCTATCAAGGAAGCACACACACACAAAAAAAACCTCCAAGTTTTTGGGGATAGTCTTGGATAGTCTTGGAGACACACACCCAGACATACTAAGTACAAATATTTAGAGACATGTAGCAGGGAACTTTAGTAAGATTAACATCTGTCTTATCAGAAACATTGGAGGCCAGAAAAAATGAAGACAAAACAAAACATACTCAGATAAACAAGAGCAGAGTTTTTGCTAGAAGATCTGCTTTACAATAAATACTAACAGAAATTCTTCAGGTTGAAATAAAATCACAGCAATTATAATCCTCATGAAAAAACAGAACATTGGTAGAAGTCATTATGTAAATATAAAATACAGTAAAAATTCACATTTCCTCCTATTTTTCTTAACTAATTTAAAACCAACTGTGTGAGATCTGTACATAATTGGATTATTGGTCCTATAAACATATATAAATAGAATACACTTAACAATGACCAGGTAACAGTAGAAGTTATACTGTGACAGAATATTTAATTAAATAATGTTTACAGTATAGGTAGGAGCAAAGTTTTATTGGAGCAAGAAAATAATATCAGATGGCACCGTGAATATAGAGAACAGAAGAGAATCAGATGTGGTAAGGTTAATAAGATGAGAAGGTTAATTTAGCAAATGCTATAAATATATACTTCTAATTCTTCTTTCAGCTTTGTTAAGAGACATAAAATTATATATTGGGATAACAACTTCAATGTAATATTGAGTTTGTACACTTTATGTAGATCAGTATCATGTGGAGATAATACACACATACACACACACACACACAGATACACGTATACACACACATAGAGTGTCCACAGAAAGTGAAAAGAAGAAAAAGAGCTATTTAGAAATAACATTTCCTTAGCTTGCTGGACTAATTTAATTTAAAACCTAAGTAGTTTCTCACTAACTGATTTATATATGTTACATCCTAAAGCAACCACACACAAAAAAAGTCCTAAAAATAGTGAAAAAAAATAGTAAAAGAACCAAATTATTACACTATAAAATATTCACTTAGTGGAAAAGAAAAAAATATGGAAGGAATGGAGGAACAAAAGAGACATTAGAAAATACAATGTAAAATGTTAGAAATAAAATCCAACTATGTCAATGATAACCTTAAATGTAAATGGCTCAAACAATCCAAACAAAAGGCAGAGATTGACAAATAAAAAAAAAGGCAAGATCTAAACGTATGCTGTCTACATGAGACATATTTTAGATTCAAAGATTCAAAAATATGTCATGCAAAGGGCAACTATAAGAAAGCTGGAGTGGCAACAGTTATTTCCGTGAAAAAAAAATTACTAAGATGGAGTGAGACATCTTATAATGAAAGCAGGGTCATCAATTAGGAACATATACTAATTACAAATGTGCACCTAACAACACTGCCTCAAAATAAATGAAACTAAATCTTACAGAATTAAAGTGATAGACAATTGAATAAAAAAGTTGGAGACTTTAATAGCACACTTTCACAATTAGAACAACTATACAGAAGAACAATAGAGAAATAGGAGACTCAAATAACACGATAAAGCCACTAGACATATCAGACATCTGGAAATCATTCCACTCAAAATGGCATAATAAATAAAACAGACTGTTAAAAACAAAGGCTGAAATTTTCTTCTTTCATATGTGGAAGCTAGAGCAAAATAAAGCGGAATAAATGGGGATCAAGGGGACTCATTAAGATATAGGGAAGATCAGCAAAGTAGAGGGAGAAGGAGATAGGGAAGGAGGAGGGATGGGAAAGGGGAGAAAATGCGAAATAAATTTAACAAAATCACATTGTGTGCATGTATAAATATAACACAGTGAATTCCACTTTTACATACATGTATAAAACACCAATCAAAAATAAATAAATGAGTGAAAGGAAGATGAGCAGAGAAAGGGGACTGTGGAGAGAGAAGGGAAATGGGGAGGCACAGGGGACTGAAATGGGAGTAAATCAAATTCCATATATGTATGAATTTGTCAAAATGAGCCCAACTATTATATATGACTCTAGTTAAAAAAAAGTAGCATAATATACATTCTTTTTAAGTGCACTTGGAAACCTCCACAATAAAGTATATGTTAGTCTAAGAAAATTTGTAAAAATATCATTAAATGCATGTAAATGGAACCACAGATAATAAAATATTAATAGAAATTTTCATTGGTAGAAATATAGGAGATATTTATATTTTTTTCTTTTTTCTATATTATCCATTTTTTCCTATAATAAACACTTTACCTTTCTAAAGACAAAATGCATGAATAAAAGTCACAAAAAAGAATTGATGGTTAACAATGGAAAAGAATGGATTAAGAAAAGCAGGGAATTTTTGATGGAAATTGCATTGAATCTGTAGAGCACTTTTGGTAGTACGGCCATTTAGAAATGTTAGTTCTGCCTAACAATACAGGAGGTCTTTCCATATTCTAAGGACTTCTTCAATTCCTTTCTTTAGTGTTCAGTCATTTTTGTTACAGAGGTCTTTCACCTCTTTTGTTAGATTGATTCCCAAGTATTTTATTTTCCAGGGGCAGTGGGGCAGTTTTTAGATGTTGATTCTTGGTACTTTGCTTAATTCATTTGTGAGTTCTAGAAGTCTTTATGGAGCATTTAGGTCAGCAAACAGAGATAATTTGAGCTCTTCATTTCCTATTTGTATCCATTTAATATCTTTTGCTTGCCTATATTGTTCTGGCTAGAATTTCTAACAATATATTAAATAGGAGTGGTGAAAATAGATATCCTTTTCTTGTCCCAGATTTTAAAGGAAATCCTTTCAGTTTTTCTCTATTCAGAATAATGTTGGCCTTGGGTTTTTGTATATAGCATTCACAGAAATAGAAAAAGCTGAAAGAATAGCCAAACCACTCCTCAGTGAAAAAAAAAAAAAAGCACAAAGCAAAAGACATCACAGTATCAGAACTCAAATTATACTACAGAGCAGTAACAAAAACAGCATGATACTGGCACCACAACAGGCACAAAAACCAACAAAATACAATAGAAGACACAGAGACAAACCCACATAAATACAGTTATCTCATACTAGACAAGTGTGCCAAAAACACATTGGAGAAAAGATAGCCTCTTCAACAAATAATGCTGGGGAAACTGGAAATCCAAATGAAGTAGAATGAAATTTAACCCTATCTCCCTGTATAAAACTCAACTCAATGTGTATCAAAGACCTAGGAATTAGACAGAAATTCTGCACCTGCTACACAAAAATGAGGGCCCAGCATTCTAACATGCTGGCTCAGAAACTGACTTCCTTAACAAGACTCCTAAAGTGCAAGAATTAAAATAAAAGATCAATAAATGGGATGGAATCAAATTTAAAAAGCTTCTTCAGAGCAAAGGAAACAATCAAGAACATGAAGAGAGAACATAGAGAATGGGAGACAATCTTTGATACCTGCTCTTCAGGGCAATAATATCCAGGATATTCAAAGAACTCAGAAAACTTAACACCAAAAAGCAAATAACCCAATCAATAAATGGGCAAAGGAACTAAAAAGACACTACTCAAAAGAAGAAATATGAACAATCAACAAATACATGAAAAAAATATTCAATATCTCTAGCAATAAGATAAATGCAAATTAAAACTACAATGAGATTTCATCTCACTCCAGTCAGAGTGGCAATTATCAAGAATACAAGTTAACAATAAATGTTGGAAAGGATGTGGGGAAAAGGGTGCACGCATTCATTGTTGGTGGGACTGCAAACTGGTGCAACTATTCCAGAAAGCAGTATAACAGTTCCCCAAAAATTTAGAAATGGAAGCATCATTTGACCCTGTTATCCCACTCCTTGGAATATATCCAAAGGATTTAAAATTAGCATACTATAGTGACACAGTCACATCAATGTTTATGGCAGCACAATTCACAATAGCTAAGCTGTGGAGCCTACCTAGGTGCCCTTTAACTGATGAATGGATAAAGAAAATGTGGTATGTATATACATGGAGGAGCCATTAAGAAGAATAACTTTATGGCATGTGCCAGTAAATGGATGAGTCTGGAGACTATCATGCTAAGTGAAATAAGCCCATCTCTAAAAGCCAAAGGTTGATTGGTTTCTCTGATATGAAGAAACTATCAAAAATAAGGGGGGAAGTTAAGAGAGAGAGAGAGAGAGAGAGAGAGAGAGAGAGAGAGAATAGAAGAAAGATTAGTGGAGTACACAAAGGCAAGTGAAGGAAAAGGAGGAGGGATGGGAACAAGAAAGACAGTGGAATTAATTCTATATAACATTTATATATATATATATATATATATATATATATATATATATATATATATATACACCACAGTGAATCTCACTACTATGTACATCAACAGGACACTAATTTAAAAAAAATAATAACTCTAAGTGAACAGCAGAAAAACCAGTAGAGTAGAGGGATGAGAACAGGGGAAAGGATATTGGAAAGGATGTGGGGAAAAGGGTACATGCATTCATTGTTGGTGGGACTTCAAATTGGTGCAACTATTCCAGAAAGGAGAGGGGAGGGGAAGTACCAGGGACTCAATTAGAACAAATCATATTTTATGCTTTCGTAATTATGTCAAAATAAATACTGTTGCCATGTGTAACTAAAAAGAAACAAACAAACAAAAATAAAGTACATGGTGAAGATTTAAAAAAATAAAGATTCAGTATCTTTACTAATTACAAAAACCAAAAAAAGAAAAGAAAGAAAAAATGGGAAACAGCCACATCTCGTTTAGACTCTGGTGCACCAAAATTCAGCCAATTCCTTTATACTCACACTTGAAACTCTTCATAAGAAACCCCACTGGAGATGCTTCCCCTCCTTCTGGAGCTGTGTCCACTGTCTTCGTCGTCATCCTCCTCAGAGTCATCCAGGCTTCTTGGGAAACTGCGGCTGCTCATGGGACGAGGCAAAGAGCTATGGTCCAAGTCCAGGTCCTCCTGCAGGACAAGGGGTCGCCCAGTGAAGAGAGGCACCAAGACCTCACACAGAATTTAGCAAGGTCTTGGGCAAGTAGGAAATGGGTGTCAGCCAGACCAGGATAGCCACATTTTTCTATATTGTGGAATGCACACATTTTCAGACAGATTTTAACTATTAAATAGGAGTTGCTAAGCTTTTGTTTGGACAAGAAAGAACATTAAAAACATAAGAAAGAAAAAAAGTAAATAAAAGAATACCCTTATCACCTTCTTTTCATAAAAGAACAAATTCAATAACTCTAAAGCAGGAAGGATATAATCTCAGATTTTTGACTAAATACTGACGCAAGAAAATTTCATTTACTGTCTTTGTGCTTACATTTCACAATGAATGTTGAAGTTTGTAACCTTTGGACAAACTTGTCTGGAGCACTGTTTAGTAACAATTATTCTAAACTTTTCCTTGGAGGAAAGTGGCTTTGTATATTAGCATTTCATCTGTGTTCTCTATACCTTAATTTCTTGTTGTTGTTGTTAAAACATTTATATTTGAAAGTTAATGGTAAAACTGTTCATTCTTCTTAAATTACATAAGCTCATTTACAATTTTATTTAATTATTATTTATTACTTGTTACTTGAGATGGGTTCTATGTTGCCCAGGCTGGTCTCCAACACTTGGGTTCAAAGTACCTCCCACATCAGTCTCCTGAGTAGCTGGGATTATGTGGGTACCACCATGCCCAACAGTTAATTTTACTTTCTATTACTCTGTAGTAAATATTCAAATGAAAGACACATGATAATTTTATTTTGCTATAAAAGTTAATAATTAAAAGAGCAACTAATTAACCAGAGAAATTTTTATCTTCTGGTAACTTTTTTTTTTTTTCTCACTCTCTTGGACATAAAGAAATATTCAAGTAATCAAGCTCCTCTTTCAAGTTGACTACCAGAAAGCTTAGGGCCCAAAAGGCCAAGACCATTTTCCAACGTTTATAAGCATATGCCTAGTTATACAATAAGTTTTTATTAGCTTTATCCATAATGTAATTTTGCACCCTTGTTTCTAGTTTTCTGGCGTTCATCTATTTTATTGCACCTTATATATTACTGTTTATATACTCCTTTTGGGATAAACAGAGCACTAATACATTTGTTGAGAGAGAGAGAGAAAGACAGATTCCCAGTCACCCACCACTTAGTGCAGTGTTTGACTGGTGGTGGGTGCTGAAACAGATCATGGTCTCTTAACCTAGACCCACCCTCTCTTTTTCCAAGTCATCTCTCATCTGCTGATGTTCATGTTCAGTGAGCTCCTGGTCTCCATCTTGGTCATACTTGGTGAATATTGCCTCAATCTCTGCATCAGTATGGCCCTTCCTGAAATTGAGAGGATACAGATGAATTCATTCTTGTACATGGTCCAACCCCAACACCAAAAAATCAAAATGCAAGAGGAAAGAGAAATCACCAAATGGGGGCCTAGCCTCTTCTCAGAGCATATTCCAGAAAGACAGCTGCCTATGAAATAACTGTGCTTCTCTATGAAAATTTGGGCCATAAACATTCTCGCCAAGAATTGATTTTTAGCAGCAGGAACTTCCTAGTGACCCAGGATGTGTCACTCTTACCCTTTGAGATCTTGTCGAAGTTCGTCAAAGTTTAACTTGCCTCCTCCTTGCCGCACACTCTCTGAAATGTCATCCACAGTATTTTTTTTCAGTTTTAGTTTGACCAAAGCTTTATGGTATCCCTATTGGGGAAACAAAGCAGAACATTTGTTTAGTTTTTTTCTGCTTTTGCATTTGCTTTAACTCTCATTTGTAGCATCAACAAACATAAACCATTGCCTGGTGGAACTTGGTCACTGAAGTGTGTGCTAAATGAGTGAATAATGAAAGAATAATACAAAAGTCCTGTAGAAGACATATGGAAAAGGTAAGAAGTTTTCAATAAACCAAGGACTGAGGTCCTTTCCTTCACATGTGTTTTTGGATTGGTTGACAAATAAAAATCACTACATATTCTATAGCTATCAGCTCCCAAATATATAGATATATGCAACAGTTCTTAAAGAAACAATCTGTGAGGTGAATAGAGAGCATACCTCTTGGGAGCAAATCTTTACCCCTCACGCATCGGATAGAGCACTAATCTCTAGGGTATATAAAGAACTCATAAAGCTAAACACCAAAAAAACAAAAAACCCAATCAATAAATGGGCCAAGGACCTGAACAGACACTTCTCAGAAGATGATATACAATCAATCAACAAATATATGAAAAAATATTCATCATTGCTAGCAATTAGAGAAATGCAAATCAAAACCACTCTAAGATTTCATCTCACTCCAGTCAGAATGACAGCTATTATGAAGACAAACAACTATAAGTATTGGCGAGGATGTAGGGGGAAAAGGTATACTCATACACTGGTGGTCAGCCTGCAAATTGGTGCAGCCAATATGGAAAGCAGTATGGAGACTTCTTGGAAAATTGGGAATAGAACCACCATTTGACCCAGCTATCCCTCTCCTTGGTCTGTAACCAAAGGACTTCAAAACAGCATACTACAGGGACACAGCCACATCAATGTTTACAGCAGCACAATTCACAATAGCTAAATTGTGGAATCAACCTAGATGCCCTTCAGTAGATGAATGGATGAAAAAATGTGGCATATATACACAATAAAATATTACTCAGAAATAAAAGAGAATAAAGTCATGGCATTTGCAGGTAAATGGATAGAGTTAGAGAAGATAATGCTAAGTGAATTTAGTCAATCCCCCAAAAAACAAATGCCAAATGTTTTCTCTGATTTAAGAAGCCTGATTCATAGTGGGGTAGGGAGAAGGAGCATGGGAGGAATAGATGAACTCTAGATAGGGCAGAAGGGTTGGAGGGGAATGGAGGGGGCATGCAGTTAGAAATGATGGTGAAATGTGACGGTCATTATTATCCAAACTACATGTATGAAGACACGAATTGGTGTGAGTATATTTTGTATACAACCAGAGATATGAAAATTGTGCTCTATATGTGTAATAAGAATTGAAATGTGTGGCTGGCTCAAGCGGTAGCAAGCTCGCCTGGCATGCGTGCGGCCCGGGTTCAATCCTCAGCACCACATACAAACAAAGATGTTGTGTCTGCCGAAAACTAAAAAATAAATATTAAAATTCTCTCTCTCTCTCTCTCAAAAAAAAAAAGAATTGAAATGTATTCTGCTATTATATATAAATTAAAAAATTAATTAAAAAAATAATACCAAGAAATCTGAGTCATGGATTAATTATCTTTTCCTTGTCTCACAGTAATTTCTTTATATATGTTAGATATACAAAAAAAAAATCCCAGTGAAATATGGATGAGGATTTTTCACTAACATATAGGGTTGAGGCTAGGGTGTAGTGAACGGTAGCATGCTGGCCTAGCATGTGTGAGATCCCAGGTTGATCCCCAACACCAATAAGTCAAACAAACAAACAATAAATTATAGTCAGAGGTTTTTTGTGCTCTTACTCACTGTTAATGAGCAGTGATAATGCAAACTTGAACCAGATTTTTAAGGATTTGGTGTTATGTAACAAAAGTGTAGTACCCGAACATTGTGTGTTATCAAAACTGTGCACACTGTGGAGAGTTTCTGTACATGATGGAAGTATGCTAAAATGTAGGCAACCATGATGCTAAATTTAAGATAACAGGGATTTTAGGTTTCATGTAAGGGACTTGTAAGAAGCTGGAATTTTCCCTTACACCATGATCCACAGTTGGTCCCAGGGCTTGACTCAACAGAAAACAGGGTCAAGGAGCCCTTGTATTTACCAGCATGATGTTGGACAACACGCTTTTATACTACAAAAGTCTTTGTTATTGTGAAACTTTATTTTCCACCAAATAAAGAAGTCACCTGTAGAAGAATGAAGCTGCCCCACTCCTTGTCCTGCCCTCTCTTCAACATCTAACCCTGCCTGAGAAGCTAAGGAAGTGGAAGTTCTCAGGCACCAGGCTATGGCCTATATCCAAGGACCTTTTCCTTTGACCATTTTACAACTGTCCTTAGAAGGTCAAGGGTAAAGGAAAAGGCACTAAATACTGGCATCTAAAACCTTTTTCTTTTTTAATATGACAATTGATATAGAAAAGCTGGAAATGGGTTTATATAATCTTGCCTTCCAGTTTATTCTGAGCTCAGAATCTGGAAGTGACAGTGGACTAGAGGAAATGTCTGAACATACAAAGGAGCTCAGACCCTAAGAGTCAACAAGGTAATAAAGAGTTGAATTCAGGGGCTGGGGATGTGGCTCAAGGGGTAGCACGCTCACCTGGCATGTGTGTGGCCTGGGTTCGATCCTCAGCACCACATAGAAATAAAGATGTTGTGTCCACCAAAAACTAAAAAATAAATATTAAAAAAATTTTCTCTCTCTCTCTCTCTCTTAAAAAAAAAGAGTTAAATTCAGGACATAAAAAGACTCCCTGATTTTCAAGCCAGCAGTCAGTTGCCTTCCAAAGGTGCACCTCTAAGTGGGTTGACTTTAATCTCAGAATATATTTCTGCATGGAAATCATGTCAAATGCCTTCCTGGCTCCCAAAGTTTAGGTACTGCTCAACAGCTTAATTTGACCCCTGGCTTATCCTCCTCACCAACATTACTTTACCAGATGCAAACCCAAGGTTGTACTTAGTTGTGCACCCTGGTCAAGGTCACCCAGTTAAGAGTGATTTAAATCCAGCTCTACCCAATCTGAAGTCTTTACTTCTCCTCACACCACCCCTTAGCCAGACAAACTTGCTTACTTCTATTTTTCCTTTCTTGATAATCTCTTGGAAGAAGCCAGTGTTAGGCTAAATTTAGTAGATCTAGGAGGGTATTTTCCCAATAGGCTATTTTTCCTACAAGTTCAGGTATGGCCTGCTGCAATGTACTAGGGCCTGCCTCACACCACTGCCCAGAGACCTGTGCCCAGATGACCCTATGTCCAGGACACAGAGTCTCCTCAGGGAAGAGTGGAGGAGTAGGAGAAGGAGACACCATGGAAAGTTCAGGAGAAAGGACCAGAAGGTTCTTCCAGGACTAGACTCCCAGAGCAGCCAAAGATCCCTCTCTATCTTGCCCTACAGGATCAGGTCTAGACCTTGCCAGCAGCTCCCAGGCTCTAACCCCACCCTCTCACAAGTGAGCTGGACCCACCTAGTCCCACCCACTGCCTGCTGTGAGGACTGCAGCCTTTATTTAGAGTGCTCACTTGTTTTTTTGGATGAGTTCTCTGAGTTAGAGCCACAACTCCTCAAGGGTCCTGAGGACTGGTGTCTGGTCCTGGGGTGACAAAAGGCAGGCAGCATGCAGTGGAACTTGGTGAGGTGACTGTAAGGGAGAATGGTCAGTTTCCCAGCTCTTATACATCTTGAGCAGAGAAGCATCCTTGGGCTCAATTCACTGCAATGGCACCATCATGAAAAGGTGGCATATGGTGGCAAGAGCAACATCCAGCTGTTTTGGGCATAGGGCATCAGGCGTCGAAAGTCAGGAGTCGAGTATTGGCGTGGGGTGGGGGTGACTGTGGTGGTGTCATCATGCAGCTGTGACTTGGGAGTTCCTTGATTCCTACTCATGGTGGCAGTGACAGTGAAACAATCCAGAAACAGTGGTTGTAACAACAGATGCATCCAGCCATGAGTGTTTTCATCTGCCATAGTGACAAGGGTTTGGCTGCAATTGCAATGAAGTTGGCCCCAGTACTGAGTGTCACTGTCTAGTATCCATGTTAAAGTCTGGTGGCAGCAGGGCAGAGCTCCAGAGTCTGGCAGGGGGGGGAGCAACATGCAGCTGCATCAGGGGTCCATCCTCAGTAGAGGGGTCGGGCACCAGGTGTGGTGTAAAGTACGATGACATTGGGGCCTTGGTGGGCATTGTTGGAGTCCATCTGGAGTTTGGAAGTTTGAGTGCTGCACAATGGTGGTGGCACCATAAGAGTTCAGAAGCAGGGGCAGCAACAACAGGCAGTGTCCAGCAGTGAGCATCTTCATCCTGCAGAAGTAACTGGGGTCCAGCTGCAGGACAGTGAAAGTGGCATCCAGTGGCCATGTGGGGAGTCTGGTTGGCTGCAGTGAAGAGTTCCAGGCTGGCATGGCAGCAAGGGCATGGGATAGTGGGTGTCAGAGTGATAAGGTAACCAGTAGCTGGGATGTCCTCTGTGGTGGAGGCTCCAGGCCCTGGTCTTGTGCATGGTCGACTGGCCTGCTCAGGAAGAAGAATGCGGGAGGCGGTGGTACCCACGCAGCTGCCCAGGACCTTATGCTTCCCACAGCTGCCATGTCTCGCTCTGTCCATGAGCCCACTGTGTGTCTGCTCACCCCATCGCCTGATATAGCCTCTCTACTGAGGAACTAGGTTGTCTGCTAGGTTGGGGCGGTCTTGGGAGAGAACCTCACCATCCCCAGCCACTTCCTGAGTGGACTGTGGGTGCAGAAAGCAGAGGTCCTAGGACATCTTCACCCCCAAAGTGCATTTCTGTGGCTGGAGGTGGCAGAAGACCAAGACAGAGAACTCGTTGCCCTTAGACTCCCACTGCCACCTGTGCCCTCCACCTTGTCCCAGCCCAGGGATGCACTTGGAGGGTGAGGATTTTCTAGGCCCCCCCACCTCCCACCTCTGCACTCTGCTACCCCAGCCCAGGGGAGATGTAGCTGGGGAGGGTGGGTGCCTTCTCCCAAGGCTGCCCCAGGTGGCAGCAGGCCAACTCATCCCCCAGAGGCTGAAACTCAGGGAGGGGCAGGGTGAACTCAAGGATTAGGTGAGCAGCCTGGTGGACTCCAGGCCAATGCCAGGCATTGCTGGAATGGGCAGCATAAGGTCCTCAGCAGGTGTCTGGGTACCACCTGATCCTGCGCCCTGCTTAGTGGGCAGGCAGGCCCTACAAGGAGCAATACCAGTTGCCTGGAGGAGCCACTGCAGAGGCCATCACAGCCTCCAGTCACCCTCTGACTCTGAGGCCTGCTGTCCCAAGCTGTCACCATCACCGCTAACAGAGCTCCACACTGAAGCCACTGAGTCCCCACAGGGCCACCAGTGATGCCGCAGCCACCACCACTGCACTGGGACCAGACTCCTGCCACTGCCAGAGGATGAGAATGCAACTCTCTGGATGCCTGGCTTGACGTTGCCACCTACAGACTCCTCAGTTGCCTTTGCCACCACTGCCATAACTGAACTTCAGACACCAATACCTCCAAGCACAACACATCTTCATCGAATAGCTTAGCAAGACCTTATAGACAACTTACAAGAGCTTCTCCATCAGCACTTGTTTTTTTGCCTTGCACGTTTACTTTATGGAGAGGGGCTTCTTGGCAA
This sequence comes from Urocitellus parryii, assembly GCF_045843805.1. Classification (NCBI taxonomy): domain Eukaryota; kingdom Metazoa; phylum Chordata; class Mammalia; order Rodentia; family Sciuridae; genus Urocitellus; species Urocitellus parryii. Next base: position 67,583,040 of record NC_135540.1, read on the forward strand.
AAACATAATGGACCAAACTCTGGCAGTTGCAATGAAGTTGGCCACAGTACTGAGTGTCACTGTCTAGTATCCATGTTAAAGTCTGGTGGCAGCAGGGCAGAGCTCCAGAGTCTGGCAGGGGGGGGAGCAACATGCAGCTGCATCAGGGGTCCATCCTCAGTAGAGGGGTCGGGCACCAGGTGTGGTGTAAAGTACGATGACATTGGGGCCTTGGTGGGCATTGTTGGAGTCCATCTGGAGTTTGGAAGTTTGAGTGCTGCACAATTGTGGTGGCACCATAAGAGTTCAGAAGCAGGGGCAGCAACAACAGGCAGTGTCCAGCAGTGAGCATCTTCATCCTGCAGAAGTAACTGGGGTCCAGCTGCAGGACAGTGAAAGTGGCATCCAGTGGCCATGTGGGGAGTCTGGTTGGCTGCAGCGAAGAGTTCCAGGCTGGCATGGCAGCAAGGGCATGGGATAGTGGGTGTCAGAGTGATAAGGTAACCAGTAGCTGGGATGTCCTCTGTGGTGGAGGCTCCAGGCCCTGGTCTTGTGCATGGTCGACTGGCCTGCTCAGGAAGAAGAATGCGGGAGGTGGTGGTACCCACGCAGCTGCCCAGGACATTCTGCATCCCACAGCTGCCATGTCTCGCTCTGTCCATGAGCCCACTGTGTGTCTGCTCACCCCATCGCCTGATATAGCCTCTCTACTGAGGAACTAGGTTGTCTGCTAGGTTGGGGCGGTCTTGAGAGAGAACCTCACCATCCCCAGCCACTTCACCCTGTCCCTCCCTGAGTTGCAGCCTCTGAGGGATGAGTAGGCCTGCTGCCAGCTGGGGCAGCCTTGGGAGAAGGCACCCACCCTCCCCAGCTACATCTCCCCTGGGCTGGGGTAGCAGAGTGCAGAGGTGGGAGGTGGGGGGGCCTGGAAAATCCTCACCCTCCAAGTGCATCCCTGGGCTGGGACAAGGTGGAGGGCACAGGTGGCAGTGGGAGTCTAAGGGCAACGAGTTCTCTGTCTTGGTCTTCTGCCACCTCCAGCCACAGAAATGCACTTTGGGGGTGAAGATGTCCTAGGACCTCTGCTTTCTGCACCCACAGTCCACTCAGGAAGTGGCTGGGGATGGTGAGGTTCTCTCCCAAGACCGCCCCAACCTAGCAGACAACCTAGTTCCTCAGTAGAGAGGCTATATCAGGCGATGGGGTGAGCAGACACACAGTGGGCTCATGGACAGAGGGAGACATGGCAGCTGTGGGCAGCATAAGGTCCTCAGCAGGTGTCTGGGTTCCACCTGATCCTGCGCCCTGCTTTGTGAGCAGGCAGGCCCTACAAGGAGCAATACCAGTTGCCTGGAGGAGCCACTGCAGAGGCCATCACAGCCTCCAGTCACCCTCTGACTCTGAGGCCTGCTGTCCCAAGCTGTCACCATCACCGCTAACAGAGCTCCACACTGAAGCCATTGGAGTCCCCACAGGGCCACCAGTGATGCCGCAGCCACCATCACTGGCCTGGGACCAGACTCCTGCCACTGCCAGAGGATGAGAATGCAACTCTCTGGATGCCTGGCTTGATGTTGCCACCTACAGACTCCTCAGTTGCCTTTGCCACCACTGCCATAACTGAACTTCAGACACCAATACCTCCAAGCACAACACATCTTCATCGAATAGCTTAGCAAGACCTTCTAGATAACTTGCAAGAGCTTCTCCATCAGCACTTGTTTTTTTGCCTTGCACATTTACTTTATGGAGAGGGCCTTCTTGGCAAAAACATAATGGACCAAACTCTGGCAGTTGCAATGAAGTTGGCCACAGTACTGAGTGTCACTGTCTAGTATCCATGTTAAAGTCTGGTGGCAGCAGGGCAGAGCTCCAGAGTCTGGCAGGTGCAGGAGCAACATGCAGCTGCATCAGGGGTCCATCCACAGTAGAGGGGTCGGGCACCAGGTGTGGTGTAAAGTACGATGACATTGGGGCCTTGGTGGGCATTGTTGGAGTCCATCTGGAGTTTGGAAGTTTGAGTGCTGCACAATGGTGGTGGCACCATAAGAGTTCAGAAGCAGGGGCACCTACAGACTCCTCAGTTGTCTTTGCCACCACTGACATTACTGTACTGCAGACACTAATACCTCCACAGATTCCAAATGCCAAGTCTTCACTGCCCAGGCTCCTGCCCATTGCTGTCCTCCAAGCCTGAGTGCAAAACATAAGACTCTTCCTTTAATTTAAAGAGTACAGACCATTACTGAGTCATTAATGGTTCTAACTTCAATATTGTGTCTTGAGGAATAAGAGGATGGTGAGCCATGATCTGTGGAGCAATAAGAATGTACATATTAAGGTTTTTATCTTATATGAGTGGGATTTGTAGTGCCACGTGACAGTTAATATAGATCATAGTATGAGTTATAATGGCCTAAAATCTTCAACACTCATTAGTGAGTCCCTCCTGCTCCATAACTGGGGCATCTATCTCACCTCCTCCTGGATGGCCTGTTTGTATCCTCTCTCACAGCACCTATGAGCTCTACATGGGCTCCATCAGCAGCTACGCAGTACTGGTGGTGGCACAGCCTGGGGAATGGATTAAGCACTTTTAGGTCAACATAAAAGAATGCCACTAAAAATACTTACAATGCCATAAGAATTAGCATCACAAAAAATAAAATAGAAAAGGCGAAAGATTTATATGATCTGAAGAGAAATAAAATAGATGGTGCAGCCAATTTGGAAAGCAGTATGGAGATTCCTTGGAAAGCTGGGAATGGAACCACCATTTGACCCTTCTCAGTCTATTCCCTAAAAACCTAAAAAGAGCACACTACAGGGACACTGCTACATCGATGTTCATAGCAGCACAATTCACAATAGCAAGACTGTGGAACCAACCCAGATGCCCTTCAATAGACGAATGGATAACAAACAATGTGGCATTTATACATAATGGAGTATTACTCTGCATTAAAAAATGACAAAATCATAGAATTTGCAGGGAAATGGATGGCATTAGAGCAGATTATGCTAAGTGAAGCTAGCCAATCCCTAAAAAACAAATGCCAAATGTCTTCTTTGATATAAGGACAGTAACTAAGAACAGAGTAGGGACGAAGAGCATGAGAAGAAGATTAACATTGAACAGGGATGAGAGGCGGGAGGGAAAGGGAGAGAGAAGGGAAATTGCATGGAAATGGAAGGAGACCCTCAGGGTTATACAACATTACATACAAGAGGAAGTGAGGGGAAAGGGAAAAAACACAAGGGGGAGAAATGAATTACAGTAGAGGGGGTAGAGAAAGAAGAGAGGAGGGGAGGGGAGGGGGGATAGTAGAGGATAGGAAAGGCAGCAGAATACAACAGACACTAGTATGGCAATATGTAAATCAATGGATGTGTAACCAATGTGATTCTGCAAGCTGTATACGGGGTAAAATGGGAGTTCATAACCCACTTGAATCAAAGTGTGAAGTATGATATATCAAGAACTATGTAATGTTTTGAATAACCAACAATAAAAATTTAAAAAATAAAATAAAATAGATAATCTCAGAGGGGAGGGAAAGGATAGCTGTGCTGGGGGTTCTGGCACTGGGTAATGCTCAGGAGCTCACATGTGGGAGATGCCTTTGAAAAGTTTAGAACTAGGGAAGTGAGGATACATTCTAGGAGATTGGAGGACTGTGGCCTAAGAGTTTCTTGACCTCCTGCCTCTATTGTTTTGGAATTTATATTGCTGCCAGGAAAGGTGGTTCTCTTTCAGAGGATGGGATGGCAGCTTGGAGCACCATATGTACCATACATATATACCAAGTGGAAGATAGTGTTCAATATCCACTGACTTGCTTATTGGCAGCTTAGCTTCCTCCTCTTCTTGAAGGTTCAGTGGCCACTGGTGGCTCCATATCTTCCTGTGTGGTCAATACTGGTGTCGCACCAACCTCTGATTTTGAGGGCTATTTCTCCTCCTTCACAGGGAATGTGATGATATGCTCTTCCAAATGTGAGCAAGTAAATTGGGCCACAGCTGCTGGAGCCAATTATATCACTTGATATGGTGCTAGAGCTGCGGGAGAAAACACCCAACATGACTGACTTTCCTTGGGCCTTTCCGAATTCACACGAGAACCCTGCCTCTGCGAATAGTCCTGGCCCTCCTCCACAATTGGCCATCTTCCCAGACTAGGTTCCACCAGCTGAAGGATGTCAGAGTTGTGTGTCTTGGGAACATATGGCAGATCCCAGGGGCACCAGCTGAGATTCCTCTGCACACACCTTCAGTCATCCGCCCCAGACCCCATCATCAGAGAGCTCAGACTTACAGGATCTGTGTTCTTCAGCTGGGGAAGCACATGGAAGTTCCCCTCTGATTCAGGCATAATGATCAACAGGAAGGTCCTGAGAAGCTTCAGGTTGTCCAAGTCTTGGGACCTCAAAAATATTCTGGATAGAGGTACAGCTGCATTTTGATGATGGAGCAGAGGGTGCTGTGGAATGTGGAGTGAAACAGGGAGTCATGATGGACAGGGCCTCTCTTTTAACTGGAACCTCCCAAGGTCCCTGCATCATGGGTTCCCAAAGAGTAGCCAGGCAAGTCCATGCACCAGATCAGAAGGGCAACCTGTGAGGCACATGTGTGGGGAAGGGGCTCCCCACACTTGCTCTCCGGTCTCTGTACAGAAAAGTAGTGGCAACCTGGGTTTGGATTGGCTGTGTTGGAAAGGGATCCCCACAGGGCTTGGCTCTGAGGCCCCAACCACTACTCTGTTCCTTTGGTGCCCAGAATCCAATGCAGAACAATGTGTTCTTTCTACAGGGTAAACCCCAGAGTTGAGTCCTCTGCAGGAAATCACACAGGGTGGAAATTGGGATTTGCCCAGCCATCATTTATAAGAGCTCCCCATGAAACAGGAGCCCTCCTGACTGGCCCAAAGAACACCCCCTTCTTTCCTTGAAGCTACTCCTCACAAACATCTGGCTGCAGGTTTCTATACCTAGAGATGGTGAGGATGCTGACACCTCTAACATCCTGTGCCCCTCATCTGCCAAGATGGCTGGTGGGCTTGACTAACTTCCTGACAATACTGGAACTCCAGGAGGACTAGTAGGTTTGTCTGAATTGATTGCTAAATAATAGGCCAAATGATGGCCCATGGTGGTGCTACACATACATTTGAGTGATGACTGAGCCAAACCACCTACTGCCTAGCTATTCAGGGCCAGGACCCTATTCATTTCTCCCCAGGTGTCCCTATTCTGGCTACATGCAGGTTGGAATGCTCCCAGATGCAATCCACAGACTCCTTCCTAAATGTGGAAATTGTTTTTCCTGAAGCCTCAGAGTGGTGAGGCCTGAGGCAGAGAACTTTCTCACAGGGAGGGGATATGCTCACAGGGTAAGGCCAGAGCTATAGGCTGCCTATAGTTACACAGAACCAGACCTGAGGCAGACACTCTTTGGGCTCATCCTACTCGGTTTTCTAAACATCCAGGCAGGATGCTCCTCTGAAAACACTACTTTCCCCAGAGCTGACTGAGTTCCCAGCACCAAGCAGGAGATGGCCATGTGCCAGGGCTTGGAAGCAATACACATCTTTTACACAGCAGCTCCAGCACCTTCTGAGGAATGTCCAAATTTTGGGAGGAATGCAGTACCTTTCAAGAATTGAAGACAGTAGCTGCCGCATAGTAAGTGTGCATACATTTGTTTTAGTAGCACCACCTACCACTGTGTTTCTGGCCCATGTTCATGGATATGGTTTCTTCATCTCTTCATGGTAACTCAATGTGATGGTTATATCCCCCCTCTAGAGATGAGGAAAATGAGTCATGGTCAGATGAAATGACTTGCCACAGAATACTCAGCTACAAGTGCCGGGGCGGGGGGGGGGGGAATTCAAATCCAGGCTGTCCCACACCAAGTCTGGAAGAGAGTACCGTTATCCACTCATTCAACAAACCCCTATGGGTGCCTCCTGGAAGTGAGTGCTTCCTGTGTAAGCCCAAAGATTCATAGCACCCATGCAATGTAGGTGTCACCTTTACCATTCCCAAGCTTCCAATGGGGCTGCTGACCTAGGAAGGCAAGGCCCATCAGGCCTGTGAGGAGACTGCACTTTGCATCAGTGAAGCTCCACATGGATTCAGGTTGCTCTGTCCTGATCGCCAACGCACCTGCTTCCTAAGATCACAGCCAGTAAACATCATGGTCATGGCCAAAGGTGGGTTCATGTCATTCTACAACTGTCCATTCCCACAGAATGTGCATCAGCAAGGGGAAAGATTAAGGTTAGCTCCAGACTCTAGGTGACAATGATGTGGGTTTCTGAACTGGAACAAATGTGCCTCTCTGGTGGGTAGTGATGGTGACAGAGGCAGAGGCTGGGCAGGGATGGGAGCATTTGGGAAATCTCTGTTCTTCCCCTCAATTTTGAGCTTAAAAATTCTCTAAAAAGTTATCAAGTAAAAAACAAGAGGAGGAAGAAGTGTGCTTTGTCACTCTGCACTGGGAGAGGCTGAGGGCAGGCAACCAGAGCTTGGGGCAAACAGACCCAGCACCTCCTTCCCAACCTGCCTCTCTCCAAGTTCAGCACAGCATGGTCTTCAAGGGGCTTTGGGGTCTTTATAGAGAAGCTGTCTGATGGTGACAGCTCAGAAGCCCTGCCTGACCCCTCCTCAGAAGGCCTTGAGGGGAGACTCAGATTTAGGGTGGCCCACCTCTCCCTCTCTGTCCCTGGGCTGTCCCTACTTATCTCCATTCCACCCCTCCTCCCTCAGAGGCTGCCAGCTGCTTGCTGCCTGAGCACCTTTGAGCTGCCCTTCCCACTTCTTGGCCCAGCAGCTCCTGTCCATCAATAAGCTCTCAGCGCTCATGACACTTCCTCTGAGAAGCCCATTCTGACTGCCACCTAGGAACACCCTGACCCTCTGTCTCCTCTGTTTCCTCAACCATTTCTGAATTCATCCTATTTCTTCATCAGTTTACTTGTCCTTGCTCGGTCTCTCCTACTAGACTGTGGGCATCAAGAGGGTAGGGGCCTTCCTTGTGCTCACTGTTGTCTCCACAGCTCCCCCAGGATTGGAAAGGAGGGCTTGGAAGCTCTGGAAAAGTCATAGGGTGAGGATATAATGAGAAGTGGGTCAGCTGCAACCTGAGGGAGGGCCCTCACCATACCCTGCCATCCTGGCCCCCTGATCTTGGCCTGCCAGCCTTCAGATCTGTGAGAAATCAGTTTCCGATGTTTCAAGGCCACACAGTTGATGGTCGTAGTTACAACTGCCTCCACTGATTAAGACCTGGGCAATCTGAGCCAGGCTTGGGTACTGCACTCTGGACACTCGGAGGTACCCAGGAAAGCTGAGGATGCTCTCTCCATGCAGCCAGTTGGTGTCTGTTTGTACAATATCAGGGTCTGCTCAAATGATCCAGTGGAACAATATGCAGAACAATATGTTCTTTCTACAGGGTAAACCCCAGAGTTGAGTCCTCTGCAGGAAATCACACAGGGTGGAAATTGGGATTTGCCCAGCCATCATTTATAAGAGCTCCCCATGAAACAGGAGCCCTTATAACAGGATTTTGCGGGAGGATTTTGTGTCCACTCCTTATAACAGGAGTGGACACCTGGCAAATAGTAAGCCTGCAGGCAGCACTTAAGACCAAAGACAGGCACAGGGGCAAAATCAGCCACCTCTACTGCAAGGGGCTGTGCTCTAAATGCAGCTGCTCTCACCCCTTCAGTGGGGACATCTGTGGCTTGCCTGCTTGGCTTTCATCTCCCTGTCTCATCATTTACCCTTGAATATTTTTGGTGACTCTTTCTTTCTCTCACACAATGATTCAGCCCCTCCAGGCTTGACCACTGAGATCAATCCATCCCACCATGATGGGCAGAAAGAAGCAGTGTCCCAGGCTGTCCCATGAGTTTCACTATCATCATTAGGACACTGTCTTTTCCTCCAATGCCAAACTAGAAGATTGTGTCTCTAAAGCTGCTTGGCAGCATGCCACCACCCCCAGAGACAGGGTGGGCAAAGAAGGCAGTGTCAGGAGATGGAGAGAGGCAGTGTCCTGATGATGACACTGCAACCTCTGGATAAAGCTGTGCCTGAATCTGTTGTGTTCAGCCCACAATTCCCAAACATGTGAACTAAAGCAACGCACTTGTCAGCCTTTCTTTCTCCTGTAAAGTTATGCTTGTTTACTTATTGATCTAGCTAACATTGTTAGGGTTTATCCAATTTGAAATGTGGACCGATGCTTTGCTGCTTCATAGCTGTCTGGCCTTGGCTCAAGTCCTTAAACCCTCAGAGCTTCAACTTCCTTGCTAATAAAGAGGAGTTGCTACTTTCACCTACACCGGAGGAAGTCAGCCTTGTGGATTATAGGAGACAAGGCAAAGCACTTAGGATTGGTGTTTGATGAACTGAAGATTCTATAATTCTAGTCTACTAATTAAGCATAATTGACTGAAGAATAACTACAGGGAATGCTTTCAAAGGCCCCAGTATCACTGAGTGTCTGACTCCTAGGGCCTCAGCTATCTGATTTTTCAATGTGGCCTCGGTATGGCAGCAACTGTTGCATTCCATAGAACACCCACAATCTGAGCTCCTAAAATATCAGGAACAGAAAAAGCATAAAAATATGTATCTTCCATCTTCTCATATCACTAAAAGAAAAACACAGTGACCCATCTGAATTTTCAACTCTGAAACCCCTCCCCCAAGGGCTCAGGACAACTCCATGGCAGGATCAGGAGGCTCCCCCCAAAGAACTTGTCCCTTTGGACATCAAGAAATACCCCTTGCATTCAACGTATAGCACAGCTCTGGGGCCTGCAGCACCCCTACCAAGGGCTTATCCAGGTGATCAAGCTCATGCTCTGAGAGCATCTGCAAAGTCATCTGTAAGCAGAGGGCAGAAACTGACCCCCTGCAGCTGAGTCCATCTTGCTCCCACTGGAGTGAGCGAAGCAGTCCTTCCTGCATACAGATGGCACCACGAGAACAGGTCAGCAACACTGCTGCACAAGGGAAAAGAGACTGTCATTCCAGAGGTTCAGGTGCTACTAAATGGGCAGGACCACAATTTGAACCCAGGACTGTCTGATTCCAAACTCTGGCCCTTTGCCAACTCCAACTCACACTCCCAGCATAGGTCACAACCACCTGTGGGCTATTGGTTGCAGCTGCAGAGCAATGTAAAGCACGGTTTGCAGCCAGATCCCTGGGTGAACCACTCACTAGCTCTGTGACCTTAGGCAAGATACCTGCCATGTCCATGTCCCAGTTTTCTAATGCACCAGTGAAGGTGTGTTGTTCACTCCACAGAGCATGGGGGTGGTTAAATGAGATTGTCTATTGAACAGCTAGGTATCATATGGTAATTTTTTGTTTTGTTTGTTTGTTTTTATGCCTTTATTTACTCAGGATGTCTTTAACTGAATCCTGGGCTTCCTGGAGGGAAGCAAGCCTTATCAGCTGCTGTTTTATTATATCTTAAGTACAGCCTTGGCAAATTCCAGGGAGGACCGGTCACAGAGCGTGGTGCCAGCTGGTGGCTAGAACCTAGGGCTCACCAGAGGTGGTGGTCAGCTCTAGAACCTCCTGTGCTTAGAAAGCAGGAACAGGGACTTTTTAGGAATCACATGGTTGTTAGGGACAGAGGCAGGGACAGTGAGCAGGGACTTTTTAGGAATCACATGGTTGTTAGGGACAGAGGCCTGGGAACAAGGCTCAGGCCATGTCCTGTTGCATCAGGTGCCCGAAGCATTAGCAATTTTGCAGGCCCCTGGGGGTGACAAAAGTGCCCTTTCCTACTTGTTAACCCATGACAAAATCCTCGCCCAAGCTACTACAGCACCTCATGAGGCTTCTGCAGGGAGACCCAACAGCATGGCACAGGAGACACAAGCAAACAAGAAAGCCAGGCCCCTCTTGCCACTCTCACTATTGATAACCAGGAAGATCAAGGCTACCAGACACCCAACACTATCCAAAGCTCCCAGGAGCTGTGCTGCCAGAGTCCTGAAACAGCCTCAAAACACATCATATGGGTGGGACTGCATTATTCATGAGAAGCTCTGCCCCCATGAGCCTACACACAGGCTCAACTGAGTCAATCCTACAGGACCCAAGGGACCCAGAAATGTCCTTCTTGGAAGTTCTGTGCCCATTCAATGAACAAGGATTCTGCCAGCCTTACTCTGAATGCTGAAAAGTGGAGGCTGAGCCTGGGGTTCCCAGCTCAGAGGCAAAATTCTGCAAAGAATAGGCCAAAGTTTCCTCTTTGGCCTGACACCCTAGTGACCGTGCTTCCTTCCTACTGGTCCCTGATACTTCCATGTTCCTCCTCTGGTCCAAACTCCCCCAGAGCTCCCATCTTACCCAGGGTAAGGGCCAAACACCTCAGCAGCCACGAGACTCTGCAAGGTGGACCCTGTTCTTTCTCTGACCGCATCATCACTCTCCTTCACTCTGCTCTGGTTTCATTGGCCACCTTCCTACTCTGTCTTCCCAGCTCAAGATCTTGCAGGTGTTGATAATTCTGCCAGGAACACCCTTCCTGAACAAGCGTATGTCCTCCCTTCCTTCAACGCTCTGCTCAATCATTATCCCCTCAGCGAGGCCAAGCTGACCACCACCTCTGGTGAGCCCTTTCCCTGTCTTTCTGACCTTTATTTCTGCCATGGAACTTACTATTTATCTACCTGTCCTCAGACTGGATTGTACTCTCAATGAAAGCATGTGAGTAAGTGCTCAATTTGCAGCTGCACGGGGAGGGGAGCCTCAGTGGTGCTCAGTTCGTCTACCACATGATGCCACCCCTAACACACACACACACACACACACACACACACACACACACAGACCAGACTGGCCCAAAATGTCTACACCATGCAAGATCTCGAGCTGACAGCTCATAAGATGCAAACATGGCTGCAAAGGGGTGCCAAGCTGAGCAATGGTGGGGGGTGACAAGAGAAGGGCAAATCTCACACATACATACACACACACACACACACACACAAATCATAGCCTTATTTATTCATATATACTCATGCATTACACTAAACAAACTCACAAACACAGTTCACACCGATTCACATGCAATGTCAGGAAATGCACTTGGACATCTGCAGACAGATGCACATACATTCTCTTACTCACACACTGCAGCCCAAACTCCACACATATGCACACCACACACACACACATACACACACACAGCCATGTGTGTACCCATGCACACTCAGTCCAGACCTGCAGATGCCATCCTCAGCCCCACCACTATAAATGTTCCCTACCTCTACAGGGACCTCAGAGGTGACTAGCTATAAATCCAGAGGCTGGACTAATCTCCACCATGGCCCAAGGGACAGTAAATGGGCAGCAGGGCAGCAGAAGTCTGTTTGTCATTCTCCTGTGTAAGGTGGTTAAGATGATGGGATGCTGCCTGCCAATGGAGCAGTCCACAGACCTGAGACCCCCAAGAAGTGGCCTCTGTCTCCTGGTGGTGGTGGCTCTGGGTACTGCGAATGTGTGCGTGCAGGAGGGAGTCTTTTTGTCCCCAAACTGAACCTCTTCTTTGCTGAACACTGGGCCCTTTTTGGCATGGTCCTCCCCAAACAGGCCTACCTGTCCCCAGGAGCTTGTCTCTCCATTAAGGCCCCCTCACTGAGACCCACACAACTGTTCCTGCACAACAGGGGGTCCCAACCAGACACCTCAAGGTATGCCCCCAACCTGGAGGATCTTCACACTGCATCCACCCATGCACACAGCTTAAAGACACCACAGGTACCCCATACCTCCAGCCCCAGAACCCTAAACACATGGGTCACCCCTCCAGGCCTCCAGAGGTAGATGCTCATCCTGGGTGTGCCTGCCTACAGTGTGGCAGCTCCTGTCACCAGGGAGCACCCCTCCAGGAACCATTGGCCCCCACCCAAGTTGGCTGTGCCTTCCCAGATGTGCGGCCTGCACCTACCTTCTTCCTCAAGGTCAGCAGCAGCTTCAATACTCTACAGCAGCTTCTGCCTTATGCCAGGTCTTCATCTCTAGGGGACAAGCCGGTGGGCATGGGTGACCACATGGTAGGAGCATCCAGGGCTGTCCACTCCCCAGCCCACCTTGACCTTCCTTACCTGAGGGAGCAGCAGCCATGGCTCTCACAGCATCCTCTGAACAGAAAGGGATGGGGGACCCTTGGGAATATGTGCCTGGTAAGGGCAGTGTGTTTGGTGTGCTACCACTCAGGAGGGCATGGGTAGAGCCAGGGACTGACAAGTTCTGAACTCAGAGCCAGGTGCCTCCCACTACAGTTGGACCATTCACTAGGAGGGCACCATCACCTAAGATCAGCTTGGAAAGTGTTGGGAAATTTTCCTGGAGACCAAAGCCTTCCTCAGGATCTGAGGATCTCCTCACCTGATCCACGCTGCCCTCACATGGACTCATACCAGCATCACAGAGCAATGGTGCAGTAGCTTAACCACAAGAGGCCTCTGCTTCCTGCGGTGTCACTTCAGCGCCCTCTACTGAGGAAGCCGACAGCGTGCACTGTGTAAATGGGAAATGGTGTAAAAGCCAGGCTATGGTGGAGGAGCAAACACTGAAGGAAGGAAGGAAATAAAATCGGAGCCAACATTAATGAACTTGACAACAAACATAACAACACTAAGGACCAATGAAATCGTTGTTTCTTTAAAAAGGTAAACAAGATTGAAAAGCCCCCATGCTAAAATAACCAAGAAAAAAGCAGAGCCCCTTTCCATTCAATTTTCTACCAGTCTTGGGCATTTAGGTGAAGTCCATTGCCAATATTCAAAACAATATGGCCCTCAAATTGGGCCCACTATTTTTGGCAGCTCTTTCATTTTCAGTCTCTTTTGGACACAGAATTGGCACCCGAGTCACATCTTTTTTCTGTCATAAGCATTCCAATTCCTCAGAAGAGCTGTCTGGATAATTGCATACACATATCTGTTCCAAAATGAGATTTTTGAAGGGACAAAACCAATGTCCTTCAGTGCTCAAGAAAACCTCTTCTAGTGGTAGGCACTTCCCTACCAACTGCAGGAGGAAGTAGAGAGGCATGACCCACAGACCCTTCTGTCTACATCACACCACAGGAACACCAGAGGCTCCCCACTCTCTTGACAAACAGAGAACTCCACTCCTTCACACTGTGGAACTCAATGCCCAGGGTCAGTCCTCACTAGTCACAGCTAGAGATGCAACAAGGAATAGAGGCAATGGAGTGCATCTGGAGTGAAACTCAACACCACACACCAAACCATCCTTAGCCGACTGCACCAGGAGAAGGCAGATGATAAGAATGGATCCAAAACAAATGTGAGACACAACTGGGCATGGCAGTGCCTGCCTTTAATCCCAGAAGATGGGAGGCTGAGGTAGGAGGATTGAAATTTCAAATCCAGCCTCTGTAACATAGTGATGCCCTATTCAAATTAGTGATAGCCTCTCTCAAAATGAAAATGAAAAAAAGTGGCTAGCTCAGTGCTTAAGCTCCTCTGTGTTCCATCCTAGATTAAAAATATATAAATAAAGAAATAAATAGCAGAGACACATCCATCTCAGCAGCAGGGCAAATTTAGCACAAATACAAGAAATTTCACAATACAAGGAAACCTGACACGTCCTACATTCTATAACTTTCTTGGCACTGATGCCAAATATTTGAACTTGCCAGACAAACTATGCAAAACATTAATCTTTTAAAAATATCAATGGAATCTGAGAGAATTCAGCTGAAAGATTGAAGGGGTTTAAGGCAGAACATGAACCCAGAGAGAGAATGTTAGAAAAAGAACCAGACTTAAACAATGAGTCACAATGGCCGCCAGAAGGAACTTTGATTTGAAACCCTGACTGAATTGGACAATTTTTGTTGCTGGACAGGAAAGTGGGCAAAAACATTCAGGCTTTTTGAGATATGATCCTGTCCCCTTCCCTCTACTCTCTGCTCTGTCATCCTCTCTGTTCTATCTGTTCTCCTGATCCAGTCTTCCTTGCTAGGAAAATCCCAAACTCCTTCCCATTGTTCTTCAACCTCTCTTTCCACATCCTCAGAACCACCCGAGCTGCTCTCAGCCCTACCTTACCTGTCTTCCCCCTCCCAATACACACCAATCTGCTCCTGCCACCCCTCTTACCCCTCCCACCCCTCCTCCTGCCACCACAGCTCCTCCTCCCTCGCTCCATACAACTCCCTCTTCTCCTGCAGCCAAGGCTCCTCTGCCCACCTCTTCTACTGACACAACCTTTCCCCTCCCCCTCCATCTCTCTCACCCCCCTCCTTCCTCCTCTCCTGAAGCCATGATTACCTCCACCCACTCACCCCTCTTTTCTCCTGTCAGTGTCCACACCCACTCCCACCAGACCCTCTTACCAGATAACCCAAAGTTCCTTTGTCCCTTCAGGGAAGTGGCTCATGCTGAAGGGATTGTCCAAGTACATGTCCCATTCTCACTTCAAGATCTTTCCCAGATTGAAGAGCACTTATATTTCAAAATGCCAATACCTCTCCCAGACTTATGATCTTATCTGGCATGACATCTCAGTTGTTCTGTCCTCCATCCTTACCCCCATGAGTCAGCCCACATCTAGCAGACTCAGTCAACCTATGATATCAGAAAAAAGCTCAAACAAGCTGAGGAGGGCCCTCAGAACCCTATCCAATATCTGGTGAAAATGGCCTTTAAAGTTTATAATGTCCAGGAGGAGTCAGCTGAACTAGCTAGGTAGGCTCAATTACAGGAAAAGGTAACACTTCAAACCCAGGCCTTACCAGAGCCCTGAGGCCTACAGCTCAAGCAAGAGCTCCATGGAGGTTCCATCATTCCTCTACACCAGGTACTTGCTTCAAATGTGGATGCAAAGGTCACTGAAATCACCAATGCCCAAAGCCACACCCTCCTTCCAGGCCATGCCCTATCTGTAAGCACACAGAACATTTGAAGAGTGACTGCCCCATGGTTGGCCCTTCCTTGTTGCCTCTACATCGGAGTATGACCAGCTAGGTGGAGCCCAGGATAACAGTTCAGGTAGTGGTTAAGTCCACAACCATCCTTGTGGACACAGGGGCTACCTATTCGGTCTTGCCTGCCCACTCTGGGCCTGTGTTTTCTTCCAAGGACTCAGTTATGGAGATTGAAGGCAAACCCTCCTCCCCAAACTGAACTGCTCAGCTGACCTGTGCCCTGAAGGGACACCCATTCACAAACTCTTTTCTAGTCATTCCATCCTGTCCGATTCCTCTCCTAGGCAGAGATGTTCTCAAATTACTAAGAGCCAAGGTCCAAAATACATCCAGAGAATACTACCACCCATGTCCTTCTTCTGCCTCTAATCTTTACCTCTCTAATAACCAGACAGTATCTACTGTGCCATCGTCCCCTGATCTAGTCGATCTCCAGGACTGGGACATCTTCAAGCCGGTCATAGCCTCCCACCACAAGCCAGTACATATTTAGCTGAAACTGCAAACTAAACTTCCTTTATGTCCCCATTTTCCCATCTCCAAAACCTATAGGGAGCAATTTAAACCCATTATAGACTGCTTACTTGCCCAGGGACCCCGCTTTCCTACTGACTCCCCCTGCAACACTCCCATATTGCCAGGATGCAAACCCTCAGGAGCCTATCACTTAGTCCAGAATCTTTGCCTAATGAATGAGACAGTTATTCCCATCCACCTGGTGGTTCCCAACCCTGACACTCTTCTTTCTCATGTCCCCCCTTTGAGCACTCACTTTATTGTCCTGGATCTTAAAGATGCCTTCTTTATAGTGTCCCTCCATCCTGACTCTTATTAGCTCTTTGCCTTCACATGGGAAGGTATCATCAGCTGACATGGACAGTCCTACCCCAAGGCTTCAGGGATAGTCCCTATCTCTTTGGGCAAGGCTTGGCATGGGATCTAACTGCTTGTGACTTAGGGGGCAGCACACTCTTACAATCTTACAATATGTCAATGACCTTCTATGCGGTTCATCATTCAAGGCTTGTGAACTCACACTGCTCAGCTCCTCAATTTCCTGGGGTCCCTGGACTCTTGGGCCTCTCCAGCCAAAGCCCAGCTTACTACCTCTTCAGTTAACTATTTAGGTGCACTTCTCACTTCAACCTCTAAAAGCCTCACATCAGACAGAATTCAAGCTCTCCATGACCTACAACCACCCAAAACAGTGGAATACATCCTCTCTTTCCTGGGTCTGGCAGACTTTTTCAGGCATTGGGTTCCCCACTTTGCACTTCTTACCAACCCCTTATACAAGGCCACTAAGGAGACCCCTCATTGGACCCTCACCTCCCCTAAGCTAGTAGCCAATTCCTTTCAAAAGCTCAGGAATGCTCTTACATATTCTTACACTCTCTCTCTCTTCCTAACCCTAAACACCCTTTCCACCTCATTATGGATGAAAGACAGGGTATCACCACTGGCCTGCTCACTCAGCCAACTGCACCCTCCTATAAGCCGATGGGATACCTCTTCAAGCAGCTTCACTCTATGGTTCATGATGACTACCGAGAAATGTTATAAAATTTTATGTTCTCCTGAGAAGACAACAAAGAGAGCCTAACTTATTTAAAGTTTAAAAATGTTTTGCCTCTTTCCCTTAAGAGGGAATTAAAGGCTCTCTTACCTTGTCTGTTTCATGTTTCATATATAATGATAAATTACGTTCACTAGTTAATATTAATTTAAAAATACTGTATAATTTTTCATAAAATAATATTCAAGTAAAAAATTAGGATTCGTTTCAAAATCAAAACATCTTGCCTAAGATTGAACAAGTGGTCACCATACCTAAGTTAAAATTCTTTCATATCATTCCAAGTTAAGACAATTATTCAAGTTTATTTAAAATTAAATTCAGAAGATAGGCTTTTGTTATAAAGATTACTCTATTCCTAAAGTAAACAAAAACACTATATATAAATAAGTAAATGTTTCAAATTATAAAAATTATATTCCTTAATTTATAACTATTATAAAATAGTAAATAAGTAAATGTTTCAAATTATAAAAATTATATTCCTTAACTTATAACTATTATAAAATTAAATCTTTTACTCTTATTAGTTTTATATTGTATTATCCTTACAAGTTTTAAAACTATGATCTCGTAAAAAGTTTCAAGATGGTGATATTAAAAGTCTCACTCCTGCTGAGTGACACATGGAGCTTCACTGGGGTGGATGCCCTGGCCAAATTGAGTGCCCTCACAGGTCTTCAAGGGCTACAGCATGCCAGACTCACCATCCTATGGTGGAGGTGATAGGATGCCCAGTGGCCCCATGGAGTGGAGGCAGGGCCAGCTGAGGCGCAGCTGAGGGCAGCGGAGGACTGTTGGGATCTAGGCAGTGTCAGTCCTATCCTGGGTAGGGGGGCTGAAGGTGTTAAAGCCCAAGTGCGTTCTTAGCGCTTTCTCGCGCTTCTTGTTTCTCCACGTGGGCTGATGACCATGGCTCCAAAAGCAGAGATCAGATCTGGGAGCCAGTCTGGGCTCCCAGGGCTCACAGATGGAGTATGGGTGGACGTGAAAGTAGAGGATGGCTTTGAGGATGTGGTGCTGGTTCCCCCAGGAGAGCTTAAGCCTTTCTGTGTGGGCAGGCTTTGGGGGATGGCAGTAACTGTGGCCACACCAGAGGTTGCTTTCCCTGGGGTGTGCCTTGCATTCTGTCCCTTGGTCCCCATGGTGGTGCTCTGGCTAGGGGCACTGGAGGTGTTCTGTTGTAACTGTGCCCCATGTTGCTGCCGGTTGCTTGGGGTACCTCCTCTTTTGGAGGAGATACACAAGGCCTCAAAAGCTACAATGAGTTCAGGGAGCATGTCATGGCTCCCAGATCCTCTCGATGTCATTGGGACCAAAGGGTAACTAGAGGTATCTTTACTGGCTGTCCTGCTTGTCCCGCAAGGTGGGCCTAGGTGTTTCTGGGTGGGCAGGCTTTGAGGAATGGCAGTCAGGGTAGGAACATGAGTGTTTCCTTGCCCCTTTGTTCCCTTTTCTGTGTGTTTCCCCAGTGCCACGGTGGTACTGTGGCTAGGGGCACTGGAGGTGTTCTGTACCAACTGTGCCCCATGTTGCTGCCTGTTGCTTGGGGTACCTCCTCTTTGGGAGGAGATACACAAGGCCCCAAAAGCTGTAATGAGTTCAGGGAGCAAGTCTTGGCTCCCTGATCCTCCTGATGTCATTTGGACCAAAGAGAAACTAGAGATACCCTTTGTAGTGCTTGTCTCCTGAGGTGAGTTTTGGTGTTTCTGGGTGAGCAGGCTTTGAGGGATGGCACTCAGGGTAGAAGTTCTACTGTTTCCTTGCCCCTTTTTAACCTCTTTTGTGTTTTTCCTGGGTGCCATGGTGGTACTCTGGCTAGGGGCACTGGAGGTTTTCCGTTCCAACCTTGCCCCATGTTGCTGCCTGTTGCTTGGGGATTCTCCTCTTTGGGAGGAGCTACACCAGGCCCCAAAGGCTGACATCATTTCAGGGAGCAAGTCTGGGCTCTCTGATCTCCTTGATGTCACAGGGGCCATAGGGAGACTAGAGATGCCCTTTTCAGTGGTAGTACTTGTCCCCTGAGGTGAGCTTAGGTGTTTCTGGGTGGGCAGGCTTTGAGGGATGGCACTCGGGGTAGGAACTCCACTCTTTCCTTGCTCTTTTTTACCCTCTTTTGTGTGCCCTCTGGGTGCCATGGTGGTGCTCTGGCTAGGGGCACTGGAGAGGTTCTGTTCGAAACTTGCCCCATGTTGCTGCCTGGTGCTTGGGGTTTCTCCTCTTTGGGAGGAGCTACACCAGGCCCCAAAGGCTGACATGAGGTCAGAAAGCAAGTCTGGGCTCTCTGATCTCCTTGATGTCCCAGGGACTGAAGACAAACTATAGGTACCCTTTTCAGTGGGAGTGCTTGTCCCCTGAGGTAAGCTTTGATGTTTCTGGGTGGGCAGGCTTTGAGGAATGGCACTCGGGGTAGGAACTCCACTCTTTCCTTGCCCTTTTTTACCCTTTTTTGTATATGTTCTGGGTGCCATGGTGGTGCTCTGGCTAGGGGCACTGGAGGTGTTCTGTTGTAACTCTGCCCCATGTTGCTGCCTGGTGCTTGGGGTTTCTCCTCTTTGGGAGGAGCTACACCAGGCCCCAAAGGCTGACATGAGGTCAGAAAGCAAGTCTGGGCTCTCTGATCTCCTTGATGTCCCAGGGACTGAAGACAAACTATAGGTACCCTTTTCAGTGGGAGTGCTTGTCCCCTGAGGTAAGCTTTGATGTTTCTGGGTGGGCAGGCTTTGAGGAATGGCACTCGGGGTAGGAACTCCACTCTTTCCTTGCCCTTTTTTACCCTTTTTTGTATATGTTCTGGGTGCCATGGTGGTGCTCTGGCTAGGGGCACTGGAGGTGTTCTGTTGTAACTCTGCCCCATGTTGCTGCCTGGTGCTTGGGGTTTCTCCTCTTTGGGAGGAGCTACACCAGGCCCCAAAGGCTGACATGAGGTCAGAAAGCAAGTCTGGGCTCTCTGATCTCCTTGATGTCCCAGGGACTGCAGGGCAACTAGAGATACCCTTCGTAGTACTTGTCCTTTGAGGTGAGCTTTGGTGTTTCTGGATGGGCAGGCTTTGAGGATTGGCACTCGGGGTAGGAACTCCACTCTTTCCTTGCCCTTTTTTACCCTCTTTTGGGTGTTTTCTGGGTGCCATGGTGGTGCTCTGGCTAGGAGCACTGGAGGTGTCATTTCCCAAACTTGCCCCACGGTGCTCTCTAGTTTTGGGGGTTTCTCTACTTTCTGAGCCTGATATTTGCTTGCGTGATGTCCGACCCAAGGACAAGTCTCTCCTCCCATCTGCCTTTGAGGTCACTGAATGTGTCTGGGTGCTGCCACGAGGACCCACAGTGGAGTTTCTATGCTGGTCAGACCCAAGGGCTGAGTAGTTTAGGCTGCCCACGGTTGTTGGGCCCACAGTCAAGGGTGGCATCGGAGCTGCCCCTGGACCTGGAGCTCCTACGTGTCCATGCTGACGAGAGCTGACAAAGCTAGGGGCTCCAGGCTTCATCCCACCAGGAACCCCAGAACTGGGTGGGACGGTGGCTCCAGGGGTGAGAGGCTGCTTCCCCTGCAGAATGTGTCCTCGCACCCTTGGAGCTGGAGAGCTGGAGCTTGCTGCAGGTGAGGGCCTGTGAGTACAGTAGGGCTTTGGGCCCTGGTGAGAGCGCCGGAAGCTCCTACCCAAGGTGGAGGGAGGCCCCAGATGTGGGGGCTGTGGAGGCAGAGTGGCGTTGAAGGGTGTGACCCCAAAGGGGGCCACTGGCTGTGCAGCCAAGCCTGCCAATGTGCTGAGAGAGGGCCTGGGAGGAAGGGCCAAAGCAGCAATTGGCAGGCTGGGGGAGAGCGGTCCTGTGAGATTGGTGATGGGAGGATGGCTCTGGGAAGAGACAGCAGAGCTGACCCACACTGGGGTGTGGGCCACCATGGTTGTGCTGCTGGGGGGATGGGGAAAGGTCTGGCTGAGGCCCACTGATGCCAGAGGCCTGGCCCCTCCCGGTGGAGAGGGGACCCCCCCATGGGCTTGTGGGGCCATGGCACAGCTGTTCCCAATGGCCTGGGTCTCACCCATCAGAAGGCCGTTGATGCGCTGCAGAGCTTTCTTCTTCTCCCTGTCTAGGTCCTCAGCCGTCACTGCACAGGCCAGTAACAGAGGTGGTGGCAGCTTCAGAGGCTCCCCTCGGCGGCATTGCAGGAGAGGAAACTTGCGTTTCCGTGGCCTACTGGTGTCTCCCGTGGATGAGGACTTCTTCTTGGGAAATGGGTGTCCTGCCCTGCCTTCTGCCACCTTCTCACCCTGGGCCTTCTTTGGGGGAATCCCTGGGGATGAAGAACATCCCAGGGGCAGCTCCCCGTTGGATGGGTCTGGAGCCCTCCTCTTCAGGGCTTGGAGACCTTGTGTGGAGCTGTAGGAGCTGCTGATGGGGTTTCTTTTGGGGCAGGAGCTCATGCAGATGGCCCGGGAGCTCTCAGCTCTGTCTCGGGAGCTCTGGGTGCAGCGGTTACTCCACAGAGGCCCAGGCCTGGGCACAAAGGCAGCCACACAGCTATGGGTCCCCAGGGGCCTAAAAGCAGATGCTCTTCCAGTGACCTGAGGGCGCCCCCTCTGATGGTCTCTGTCTACAGGGTGCTCTGCTTGCTCAGCCACCACTTGGTCACTGTCTCCAGGGGCTGTGATCACAGTCCTCCCTGGGCAGGGTTCTTGGGCTGCTGGAAGCTGGCAAGGAGCCACTTCCTGCCCCTGCACCCTACAAGGCGGCTGTCTGAGTCTGCAGCCTGGGATGCAGGAATTCATGAAAGCTGCAGTTGACAGCAGCCTCCTCCTCAGGAGACCTGGCATGCGGAGGGAGGAGGCAATAGCCAAGTCTCCCAGAAAAGATCGCAGGGTCCGCAGGACCCTGGAAAAGCACCTAGCAGGCACATTGCGCAACCGCTGAGGAGCAGTTGCAGGATGGCGGCAAGATGACCTGCGAGTGCTGCCACCAGCCCAGGAAGCCCTTACTAGCCAACGAGTATAGGGATGTCCTCGTCGGCGCGGCCCATGACCGGGCTCCTGGTGGGACCCTTCTGGCATGTCTCTGCCCCTCAGCGCCAGGGGGCAGCGGTGAGCGACAATACTTGCTGTGAGAAGTCTCCACTGCAGTCTCAGCGAAGGCACTAGTGGGTAATTGTAGCCTTGATCTCAAGAAGGCCTTCTTCCGTTGCTCACGCAGCTTCAGGCTAAACGGCTGTCAGACCTGTTGCCAGGACGAGCTGAGGAAGGAATGAGAGCAGAATGTGAGGAAAACCGTTAATACTGGACAAGAGGCAGGCTTGCGCCAGGAACGGTCGCGCGCGTGCAAATTCCGCGTGCATGCAAATTCCGCGTGCATGCAAATTCCGCGTGCATGTGCAAAGTCTGCATGCACGTGCAAAGTCTGCATGCACGTGCAAAGTCCTTGCACCAGATGCGGAAGAAATAGGCACGTGCTGATGGGCTGAACTCCAATGGACGTGGGGGCAGTCAGAGGGCTGAGAAGGCTCTTGCTGCGGGTTGAGGGTAGCTCTTGGGGCGTGGAGCACTTGCGGACTAGGGTGATGAGCAGGTGTTTGGCTGGCAGTACCTGCACCTCCGGTACAGGGACAGGTCGGTGCCTCTTCAGGAGTGCTCTTCTCTGAAAAGGCGGCAAGTGCCATGGCCCCAATAGAAGCGCCCCCCATACCTCCAAGCTTGAAGCAGGGGGTAGCCTCCCTGGGCCTCTGAAGGGGAAAGCGATGTCATTAGAGAGGCGGTGCACCAGCAGGTGAGCAAGTGGTGGTGGCATCTCCAGGATCTCGCTTGCTGAGGCTGGGAAGGACACCTTGTCCTCCCTTGAAGGTGTGAGCTAGTGTTTGTATCTAGCCTTGCTCTGGTGAGGGTGGGCGGGGCTTAGTTTGACAGCCAGGAGCTCTTGCAATGGCAGGAATCCCTCAGCCCATGCCCCGCCCCTGAGCTGTCAGAGTTCTGTCTGCTCTCCTGCCTGGGCCAGGAACTGTCGCGCGCGTGCAAATTCCGCGTGCATGCAAATTCCGCGTGCATGCATATTCCGCGTGCATGCAAATTCCGCGTGCATGTGCAAAGTCTGCATGCACGTGCAAAGTCTGCATGCACGTGCAAAGTCCACGTCCTTGCACCAGATGCGGAAGAAATAGGCACAACCAATGGACGTGGGGGCAGTCAGAGGGCTGAGAAGGCTCTTGCTGCGGGTTGAGGGTAGCACTTGGGGCGCGGAGCACTTGCGGACTAGGGTGATGAGCAGGTGTTTGGCTGGCAGTACCTGCACCTCCGGTACAGGGACAGGTCGGTGCCTCTTCAGGAGTGCTCTTCTCTGAAAAGGCGGCAAGTGCCATGGCCCCAATAGAAGCGCCCCCCATACCTCCAAGCTTGAAGCAGGGGGTAGCCTCCCTGGGCCTCTGAAGGGGAAAGCAATGTCATTAGAGAGGCGGTGCACCAGCAGGTGAGCAAGTGGTGGTGGCATCTCCAGGATCTCGCTTGCTGAGGCTGGGAAGGACACCTTGTCCTCCCTTGAAGGTGTGAGCTAGTGTTTGTATCTAGCCTTGCTCTGGTGAGGGTGGGCGGGGCTTAGTTTGACAGCCAGGAGCTCTTGCAATGGCAGGAATCCCTCAGCCCATGCCCCGCCCCTGAGCTGTCAGAGTTCTGTCTGCTCTCCTGCCTGGGCCAGGAACTGTCGAGCGCGAGCAAATTCCGCGTGCATGCAAATTCCGCGTGCATGTGCAAAGTCTGCATGCACGTGCAAAGTCTGCATGCACGTGCAAAGTCCACGTCCTTGCACCAGATGCGGAAGAAATAGGCACAACCAATGGACGTGGGGGCAGTCAGAGGGCTGAGAAGGCTCTTGCTGCGGGTTGAGGGTAGCTCTTGGGGCGTGGAGCACTTGCGGACTAGGGTGATGAGCAGGTGTTTGGCTGGCAGTACCTGCACCTCCGGTACAGGGACAGGTCGGTGCCTCTTCAGGAGTGCTCTTCTCTGAAAAGGCGGCAAGTGCCATGGCCCCAATAGAAGCGCCCCCCATACCTCCAAGCTTGAAGCAGGGGGTAGCCTCCCTGGGCCTCTGAAGGGGAAAGCGATGTCATTAGATAGGCGGTGCACCAGCAGGTGAGCAAGTGGTGGTGGCATCTCCAGGATCTCGCTTGCTGAGGCTGGGAAGGACACCTTGTCCTCCCTTGAAGGTGTGAGCTAGTGTTTGTATCTAGCCTTGCTCTGGTGAGGGTGGGCGGGGCTTAGTTTGACAGCCAGGAGCTCTTGCAATGGCAGGAATCCCTCAGCCCATGCCCCGCCCCTGAGCTGTCAGAGTTCTGTCTGCTCTCCTGCCTGGGCCAGGAACTGTCGCGCGCGTGCAAATTCCGCGTGCATGCAAATTCCGCGTGCATGTGCAAAGTCTGCATGCACGTGCAAAGTGTGCATGCACGTGCAAAGTCCACGTCCTTGCACCTGATGCGGAAGAAATAGGCACAACCAATGGACGTGGGGGCAGTCAGAGGGCTGAGAAGGCTCTTGCTGCGGGTTGAGGGTAGCTCTTGGGGCGTGGAGCACTTGCAGACTAGGGTGATGAGCAGGTGTTTGGCTGGCAGTACCTGCACCTCCGGTACAGGGACAGGTCGGTGCCTCTTCAGGAGTGCTCTTCTCTGAAAAGGCGGCAAGTGCCATGGCCCCAATAGAAGCGCCCCCCATACCTCCAAGCTTGAAGCAGGGGGTAGCCTCCCTGGGCCTCTGAAGGGGAAAGCGATGTCATTAGAGAGGCGGTGCACCAGCAGGTGAGCAAGTGGTGGTGGCATCTCCAGGATCTCGCTTGCTGAGGCTGGGAAGGACACCTTGTCCTCCCTTGAAGGTGTGAGCTAGTGTTTGTATCTAGCCTTGCTCTGGTGAGGGTGGGCGGGGCTTAGTTTGACAGCCAGGAGCTCTTGCAATGGCAGGAATCCCTCAGCCCATGCCCCGCCCCTGAGCTGTCAGAGTTCTGTCTGCTCTCCTGCCTGGGCCAGGAACTGTCGCCCGCGTGCAAATTCCGCGTGCATGCAAATTCCGCGTGCATGCATATTCCGCGTGCATGCAAATTCCGCGTGCATGTGCAAAGTCTGCATGCACGTGCAAAGTCTGCATGCACGTGCAAAGTCCACGTCCTTGCACCAGATGCGGAAGAAATAGGCACAACCAATGGACGTGGGGGCAGTCAGAGGGCTGAGAAGGCTCTTGCTGCGGGTTGAGGGTAGCTCTTGGGGCGTGGAGCACTTGCGGACTAGGGTGATGAGCAGGTGTTTGGCTGGCAGTACCTGCACCTCCGGTACAGGGACAGGTCGGTGCCTCTTCAGGAGTGCTCTTCTCTGAAAAGGCGGCAAGTGCCATGGCCCCAATAGAAGCGCCCCCCATACCTCCAAGCTTGAAGTAGGGGGTAGCCTCCCTGGGCCTCTGAAGGGGAAAGCGATGTCATTAGATAGGCGGTGCACCAGCAGGTGAGCAAGTGGTGGTGGCATCTCCAGGATCTCGCTTGCTGAGGCTGGGAAGGACACCTTGTCCTCCCTTGAAGGTGTGAGCTAGTGTTTGTATCTAGCCTTGCTCTGGTGAGGGTGGGCGGGGCTTAGTTTGACAGCCAGGAGCTCTTGCAATGGCAGGAATCCCTCAGCCCATGCCCCGCCCCTGAGCTGTCAGAGTTCTGTCTGCTCTCCTGCCTGGGCCAGGAACTGTCGCGCGCGTGCAAATTCCGCGTGCATGCAAATTCCGCGTGCATGTGCAAAGTCTGCATGCACGTGCAAAGTGTGCATGCACGTGCAAAGTCCACGTCCTTGCACCAGATGCGGAAGAAATAGGCACAACCAATGGACGTGGGGGCAGTCAGAGGGCTGAGAAGGCTCTTGCTGCGGGTTGAGGGTAGCTCTTGGGGCGTGGAGCACTTGCAGACTAGGGTGATGAGCAGGTGTTTGGCTGGCAGTACCTGCACCTCCGGTACAGGGACAGGTCGGTGCCTCTTCAGGAGTGCTCTTCTCTGAAAAGGCGGCAAGTGCCATGGCCCCAATAGAAGCGCGCCCCATACATCCAAGCTTGAAGCAGGGGGTAGCCTCCCTGGGCCTCTGAAGGGGAAAGCGATGTCATTAGAGAGGCGGTGCACCAGCAGGTGAGCAAGTGGTGGTGGCATCTCCAGGATCTCGCTTGCTGAGGCTGGGAAGGACACCTTGTCCTCCCTTGAAGGTGTGAGCTAGTGTTTGTATCTAGCCTTGCTCTGGTGAGGGTGGGCGGGGCTTAGTTTGACAGCCAGGAGCTCTTGCAATGGCAGGAATCCCTCAGCCCATGCCCCGCCCCTGAGCTGTCAGAGTTCTGTCTGCTCTCCTGCCTGGGCCAGGCCAGTCTGAAGGGGAACTGCTGGGGGGCAAGTTTCTTGGCTGAGCAGCATTTGCAGGTGGAGGCAGCTTTGGGATCATGGCCTGTGTGTCTTCCTGCACTTCCTCTGCGAACAGTGGAGGGAACAGCTGCTGAGAATGCATTTAAGGCATCCCCCAGAGTCCAGCTGAGGGGTTCATCAGGGCAGGCTGGGAGGGAATGCTACCCTCTGTGCACAGTCCTTTCTCTTTGTGTGGAAAACAAAAAAACCCAGCCGTGTGCTCACAAAATCGAGTTTTATTCATATTTGGGTTGCTTTCTTTGAATTTTGGTTATCAAGATTCTCCAATTTTTAAATTTATTTATTTTAGTTGTCAACAGGCCTTTATTCATTTCTATGCAGTGCTGAGAATTGAACCCAGTGCCTCCCACGTGCTAGGCAAGCACTCTGCAACTGAGCCACAAGCCCAGCTCTCCAATTTTTTGACTGTCTTCATGCTTAGCTGTTCTGGGGACAATACTAGGCCTCCTACTGTTCCTAAAGTGTAAGATATGTTACCTTTCACCAGTCCAATCCAACACAGACACCTACAGACCCAGAGATCCACTCAGCATTCACTCTTTGGAGGTTCCAGTTGTCATGGGTCTTGGCTTTTCCTGGATGGAAGGGCACCCTGCCAGAGTTAGCTGTGAGGTTTCAAGCTCAAGCTTCCCATAACCCACTAAGCAGCCCTGCATGCTCCTCCATGCTCAGCTATTAAGAACTCTCCCTCCTCCCCACTGGTGGAGTTCTGGGCTTGCTTCTGAACTGGACAAAATATCAGTGAGTGGGGACCTGGAGGAGTGAGGTTGGAGGGAGCCTCACCTGGGACTGTTGTCCCAAGTGGGTGCTCCTTGGGCCCCTTCGATTGCCCATGGCCTTTTCTGGGTCCACTGGACCTTCAGTAATCAGTGAAGGCCGCTGGGTGAGGTTGTGGCAGTGCTCATCTCTCCTGGTGGGATAATTCCTGGCATGGTATCCTCCTGAACCCAGTTCGAGGTGCTACCCAGTAGGCTGCATTGGGAATCAGGGTCCTGGAAGTAATGGAATCACCTGATGGGCCAGTGCAGCACAGACTTGCAGTGGGTGACAAAGTTGGAGTTGGGTTGCCAAGAACATGGTCCTGGGGCTCAGTGTATAGGTCCTTCCTCATGCCACACTGCTGAATTGGCACTTATCTTGAACTTTCCTCTGGAGTGGCCAGAACCAGAAGCTCCTTCACTTCCCGAGTGTCATGAAATCATAGTGCTTTTGAGAAAATGGCTGGAAGATGGGTTTATGTCCCCCACCATAGGCCTCCCCACAGGCTTAAAGGCTGGGAAATTCTCAGTTTCCTCTTTCAGTCACCATTTCCTGCTGCATAGGGAGGAAAAAATGGACACCCTCCTAGATCTTGCCTGCCTCTGGAGTCAGGGTACTGACTGCATTGATGGACAGGGTGACCACAAATCTGGGCCACACCTGAGTGGTACTGGAGTCTGAGGTTGGCCAAACTCTTTATTTTCTACTAACAAAGGTAAACACAGTCTTTATTTCTTGTTTTATTTCTTATTAAATCAGCAATTCATGCTTGGGTAGATCAGATAGAAAGTACAGATTGCTAAGATTCCTTGGAATGTGGCCTTGGGTTTGAGTCTATGGATAGTGTTGTGTACAGGTGTTGTTCAGTCATTTAAAAGGAATACACATTGTGGTGGTCGCAAACATACACCTGTAGGATGAACTTGCAAATATACTAAGCCACACGAAGGCCTCACTGTGGTTTGTCAAGATCATCCTGATTCACAAGGACCCGTCTTTCCCTCGCCTTAGAGGGAACAGAACCCAAGTCCTGGAAACTGCCTTTAAGACTCCAAATTTGTTTTGGAGAGGGTAAAAAAACACCAATGTTGGAGAGGACTATGATGAGTTTTAGTTAAAATTGATTTCTAAATGTGGAATCAGAATAAAGTAATACATGTATAATATAAGCATATATCGTTGTTTCTAAATTATCATGTTAAATTTCATACATATCTATTAGATCTCCTGAAAAGTTTATATCATCAGGAAAAAACTCCATTTTTATCCTCTTCCTGGGAAATATTTTCTATTCCCACACTGAAATTTTTTCTTAAACTTGGTTTCAGCTTTTATTTTGACACCTGTGTTTGTATATTCATTTTTTTAGATCGAGGATTACTTGCATATATCATCCAATCACCTGTTTTTAATTCAATGTAATCATACACACACACACACACACACACACACAAACACACACACACACACACATTGATCAGGAGTTATTACCATCCTTTTTCTTTATGAGGCAGCAGAAGCACAGAGAAGATACAGAATATGCCCAAGACTCCACAGTGCATTCCCTACTGAATGTTTGTGTCTCCTCCAAATTCATGTTGAAGCCCTAATGCCAATGTGATGGCATGAGAAGTGGGGCCATTTGGAGGTAACCAGATTTCGATAGGCCGGTGGTGGCGGGGGGGGGAGGCGTGGGGCATGTCTCCCAAGATGAGATTAGTTTTCTCAGAATTTCAAAAAGAGACCAGGGCTTACTTGCTCTCCACCAATTGAGAATACAGTGAGAGGCAGCCAGCTATGAGCAAAAAGAGGGCTCTTTCCAAGAATTCAATCTATCAGTACCTTGACCATGAACTTCCCACCCTCCCAAATGGGGAGAAATAAATGTTTCTTAAGCTTAGATTATTTTGTTGTAGCAGCTAGAACTGACTAGGACAGTCAGTGAAAGGACTTTGTGAATATTCAATGAAATAATGTATGCAAAGTGGTCTATGAATATAAGCTATTGCATTATCACCTTCATCATCATTACCATTTTTCCTAACCAAATGGCATAGGAGCTATTTTTCACACCTAATTCAATTCCAAAAGAAGCCACTGATATTTCTCCAGCAGAAAGAGGTTATGACTGCTCCAGATGAGTTACTACCTAGATTTTCAGGTTGTTTGTGGCCATTTTATGGATCTACATAGACCTTTGGCTGCTCTGTAAATGAGTTTTCTGGCCCATCATGAGATGTATACCCCTGTGCCATCAATACCATCCCCTTTTAGGGTGTCCAATTTTGACAAGTCATTTACATCTTGAGCCATTCTGAAATCCATGTGGATTTTCTCTTCCTCAGAGGTCTATAGAAATATGAATGACAGGTGATGTCACTGAACAACAAAGATGGGAGAGGACAGCTTGAAGAGCATGGAGAGGAACCAAGCAATCAGAGAAAAAATAACACTAAGAGTGGAGGAGGCCAACCTCTGTCCAGAGGGCTCTGGGAAGAGCCAGCCTGATTTACTTCTGGGACCTGCTATTGGGCACTGGCCTGGGCAGGCACCAAGATGTGGTTTCACCAGACTGAGGTTCTGATGGACTTGGTGTCTGGTGCAAAACTTTAATTCAACTGTTAGCTCTAAAAACAGGAAAGCATATTTCTAATCAATAAAATTTTCCCTTTTTGACAATATTATGGTACAAAATTCTGATGTCTTTTTCAGATTCAAAAATGAAATAATATAATCTAATATTATTTCAGCATAATATTTAAAACAACACAAAATGCAAGCATGGCTTTAGATTTCTCACAAAACATATTTTCCCCCAGATTAAATTTTTATTCAAATATATCATTTATATATCTTTATGGGGTATATTATGGCAACTCAATAGACGTAGACAACTTTGATATTACATCCAGGAAGTCCCTATAATGAAATCTGAAATTAGATTCATTGTGATGAATTACTTTTTCTAGAATTCATACTGTGACAGAGTCTGAGAGACTGTCTCTTCAGGCCCTTCAAGAATTAGGACATTCTAGCATTTCAAGCAGGCATTGATGCAGGAAAGATGAGTCTGGACACCTGAGGAATTTGGAGGAAGCAGATTTATTTAAGCTGCAGCAACCCAGAAGGGATAAAACCAAACAATCTCTGGACCCCAGGTCTGGAAATTCTCTAACATTGCAGTGGGTGGTTACACAGCACAATGTTTAATATAACTTAACTTTGTTCCACATTCCTAGGTTAAACAGAGGTTTCACAATGTTTTACACAGAAAACAGAAATTTTCACACATCAAAAAACTTGATTGGAGACTATTTTTTTTTTTAGGATGTAGATGAGCACAATACCTTTATTTTTATGTGGTGCTGAGAATTGAACAAGGGGCCTCACATGTGCGAGGCAAGTGCTCTATCACTGAGCCACAACCCCAGCCCTGCAGGCCTAACTCTTACAAGAAAGAGAAACCTGGCCTTTACAACAAAAAGGAGCTCAAAGCACAATGAATGCTCTGGAAATTTTGTTGACTTCTTAAAATAATCTCTTCTTGATTAGGAGAGAGACTTGTGTGTTACAATTAAGGTGGGAGTCTTTTGAAAACTACAGCATTACCCCCTTTGATGCTCATTATTTAATCCTCTAAGTCAAAGGGCATTATTATCTTCTTGGCTTAAAGTTTTATATAATGTAATATCATAGTTGTTGTTTCTCTTTTTTAAAAAGGAAACCTGCTTCTATTGTAGAACCACTAGTTTTAATGAAAAGAGGAAACAAACATGGAAGCAATACACAAGTTCATAGCACAATCCATGCTATGTCAATTAAGCTTTTGAATCCACCAAGAAAAGGAAACCATCCTCCAAATAGTGAGCTTGGATCTCAACTGCAATGCCCTTTCAGGATTGAACTGGTACATGTGTTTGTTTTCTGATATTATTAACTATGTGTTTGATTATTATCAGTCCTAGAGTCAAGACAAAACAAAGGACTCTGTATATGACAGAAGTAAGGGGTGGCAATGACAGTATAAGAGTGAAACAGTCCATTTTCCTTTTGGTTAGTATATCTTTCACCTTGTACATCCAACCCAGAGTGGCTGAAGCAGGGCTGATGTTTCCTCAAGCTTTGGGCACATTCAGGCTAGTCGGCTTCCAGAGTGACTTGAGCAGGGTTGGTGTCCTTCGGATCTTTGAGTTTCTCTGGTGTTTCCTTCTTCCTGATGCTCAGCTTAAGGGGTACAAATTAAGGAGGGAAAGCTGCAAAAGAATGTACGTAAGAATAAGAGATTTTATTTTCAGGAGGTTCCAAAGCAGGCTAAAAGGAACAAAGTATTACATAATGTATATCTCTGCATATGTACATACATGCATTGACATATTTGGTGACACTCTAAAAATTAGAGTAAGGGATTGTAGATAGTGCTCTATGTGGGGGTGTGACAAGAGGTGGGGGATATCCCAGGAGGCTTGAACTATGTAGATCTAACTCAATGTAACTTTAAACAAATTTGAAAACAGCCTATAATTTCACAAGCCCAACCCAACATCAGCTTATGATCTTCCATACATTATTTTTTCATCTAAAAAATGAAGTCAATTCAACCGCCTGCTCACAGGTCAGTTGCCTTCCAAAGGTGCACCTCTAAGGGCGTTGACTTTAATCTCAGAATATATTTCTGCATGGAAATCATGTCAAATGCCTTCCTGGCTCCCAAAGTTTAGGTACTGCTCAACAGCTTAATTTGACCCCTGGCTTATCCTCCTCACCAACATTACTTTACCAGATGCAAACCCAAGGTTGTACTTAGTTGTGCACCCTGGTCAAGGTCACCCAGTTAAGAGTGATTTAAATCCAGCTCTACCCAATCTGAAGTCTTTACTTCTCCTCACACCACCCCTTAGCCAGACAAACTTGCTTACTTCTATTTTTCCTTTCTTGATAATCTCTTGGAAGAAGCCAGTGTTAGGCTAAATTTGGTAGATCTAGGAGGGTATTTTCCCAATAGGCTATTTTTCCTACAAGTCCAGGTGTGGCCAGTCTGGCTGTCCCCAGCCTGCTGCAATGTACTGGGGCCTCACACCACTGCCTAGAGACCCTGTGCCCAGATGACCCTATCTCCAGGACACAGAGTCTCCTCAGGGAAGAGTGGAGGAGTAGGAGAAGGAGACACCACGGAAAGTTCAGGAGAAAGGACCAGAAGGTTCTTCCAGGACTAGACTCCCAGAGCAGCCAAAGATCCCTCTCTATCTTGCCCTACAGGATCAGGTCTAGACCTTGCCAGCAGCTCCCAGGCTCTAACCGCACCCTCTCACCAGTGAGCTGGACCCACCTAGTCCCACCCACTGCCTGCTGTGAGGACTGCAGCCTTTATTTAGAGTGCTCACTTGTTTATTTGGATGAGTTCCCTGAGTTAGAGCCACAACTCCTCAAGGGTCCTGAGGACTGGTGTCTGGTCCTGGGGTGACAAAAGGCAGGCAGCATGCAGTGGAACTTGGTGAGGTGACTGTAAGGGAGAATGATTAGTTTCCCAGCTCTTATACAATACATCTTGAGCAGAGAAGCATCCTTGGGCTCAATTCACTGCAATGGCACCATCATGAAAAGGTGGCATATGGTGGCAAGAGCAACATCCAGCTCTTTTGGGCATAGGGCATCAGGCATCGAAAGTCAGGAGTCGAGTATTGGCGTGGGGTGGGGGTGACTGTGGTGGTGTCATCATGCAGCTGTGACTTGGGAGTTCCTTGATTCCTACTCATGGTGGCAGTGACAGTGAAACAATCCAGAAACAGTGGTTGTAACAACAGATGCATCCAGCCATGAGTGTTTTCATCTGCCATAGTGACAAGGGTTTGGCTGCAATTGCAATGAAGTGGGCCCCAGTACTGAGTGTCACTGTCTAGTATCCATGTTAAAGTCTGGTGGCAGCAGGGTGGAGCTCCAGAGTCTGGCAGGGGCGGGAGCAACATGCAGCTGCATCAGGGGTCCATCCTCAGTAGAGGGGTCGGACACCAGGTGTGGTGTAAAGTACGATGACATTGGGGCCTTGGTGGGCATTGTTGGAGTCCATCTGGAGTTTGGAAGTTTGAGTGCTGCACAATTGTGGTGGCACCATAAGAGTTCAGAAGCAGGGGCAGCAACAACAGGCAGTGTCCAGCAGTGAGCATCTTCATCCTGCAGAAGTAACTGGGGTCCAGCTGCAGGACAGTGAAAGTGGCATCCAGTGGCCATGTGGGGAGTCTGGTTGGATGCATTGAAGAGATCCAGGCTGGCATGGCAGCAAGAGCATGGGATAGTGGGTGTCAGAGTGATAAGGTAACCAGTAGCTGGGATGTCCTTGTGGTGGAGGCTCCAGGCCCTGGTCTTGTGCATGGTCGACTGGCCTGCTCAGGAAGAAGAATGCGGGAGGCGGTGGTACCCAGGCAGCTGCCCAGGACCTTATGCTTCCCACAGCTGCCATGTCTCGCTCTGTCCATGAGCCCACTGTGTGTCTGCTCACCCCATCGCCTGATATAGCCTCTCTACTGAGGAACTAGGTTGTGTGCTAGGTTGGGGTGGTCTTGGGATAGAACCTCACCATCCCCAGCCACTTCCTGAGTGGACTGTGGGTGCAGAAAGCAGAGGTCCTAGGACATCTTCACCCCCAAAGTGCATTTCTGTGGCTGGAGGTGGCAGAAGACCAAGACAGAGAACTCGTTGCCCTTAGACTCCCACTGCCACCTGTGCCCTCCACCTTGTCCCAGCCCAGGGATGCTCTTGGAGGGTGAGGATTTTCTAGGCCCCCCCACCTCCCACCTCTGCACTCTGCTACCCCAGCCCAGGGGAGATGTAGCTGGGGAGGGTGGGTGCCTTCTCCCAAGGCTGCCCCAGCTGGCAGCAGGCCAACTCATCCCTCAGAGGCTGCAACTCAGGGAGGGGCAGGGTGAACTCAAGGATTAGGTGAGCAGCCTGGTGGACTCCAGGCCAATGCCAGGCATTGCTGGAATGGGCAGCATAAGGTCCTCAGCAGGTGTCTGGCTACCACCTGATCCTGCGCCCTGCTTAGTGGGCAGGCAGGCCCTACAAGGAGCAATACCAGTTGCCTGGAGGAGCCACTGCAGAGGCCATCACAGCCTCCAGTCACCCTCTGACTCTGAGGCCTGCTGTCCCAAGCTGTCACCATCACCGCTAACAGAGCTCCACACCGAAGCCACTGGAGTCCCCACAGGGCCATCAGTTGCATTTGCCACCACTGCCATAGCTGAACTTCAGACACCAATACCTAGCTGTCTGCTAGGTTGGTGTGGTCTTGGATTGGTGTGGTCTAGGTTGGCCAAACTCTTTATTTTCTACTAACAAAGGTAAACACAGTCTTTATTTCTTGTTTTATTTCTTATTAAATCAGCAATTCATTCTTGGGATAGATGGGATAGAAAGTACAGATTGCTAAAATTCCTTGGAATGTGGCCTTGGGTTTGAGTCTATGAATAGTGTTGTGTACAAGTGTTGTTCAGTCATTTAAAAGGAATACACATTGTGGTGGTCGCAAACATACACCTGTAGGATGAACTTGCAAATATACTAAACCACATGAAGGCCTCACTGTGGTTTGTCAAGATCATCCTGATTCACAAGGACCTGTCTTTCCCTCGACTTAGAGGGAACAGAACCCAAGTCCTGGAAACTGCCTTTAAGACTCCAAACAACAACAACAAAATAACAACTAAAGATATTTTCACAGGATATTTAAGTGACCATGGACTCTATATGCTGTGCCTATGGGCCAGAAGGATTACTTAACCCTCCTTCTAGAGAATCCACTGTCCTGTCTGTACAGGAAGGGGAGGCTTGGTATGCAAGTTGCTAGAGAGATTTTATCTACAGCTGTTAAGCCAAGGGCTGCAAGAATTGTCTAATCGTGCAGAATTGGTAGAATCACTGAAAATTGAGTAAAAACTTACTGCCAGTGTCTATTCTCTATACCAGTCACTGGTATACGCTGTGGTCCATCAGAGTGCCATGTGTGGCACTGATGATATATAATTTCAAAATCACTAAATCAAGAGAGTTAAAATTCTTATTACCTAATTTATTACCTATAATGAAAATGACAAAATCAGAATGTGTCTCTGATTAATTAAACCTTAGTAAGAACCATTATAAACAGCAGTATCAGCAATGTACATGCTCGGGCACATCCAAAACAAATGGCTACTTAAACAGGTCATGTTTTAACTCCAGAGTTGCAAACCTGATGTTTTAATTTTGAGGTCTGGAAGGAAAAAAAAATCAAATTTTGGCCTCCTCATGATTGATTCTACTTCAGATAGGCCAACTCTTTCATCAGGTTCTCAGCATCTCCAGTTCAGCTCTGGCTAGGGTCAGCCCATCTGGCACCTTTTGCAGGACATTGCTGTCAGCCAGGTCATTCTTCTATCTGAAATGTAGTTTAGAAATGCAATACACTGAGTTGGACAAGGACACTGTCATCTTCAGGGCTATCTGATGCACAAATCTATGTGACTCTTTTCAAATAGCAGCACTGTAGTGTGTGATATGCGTTCTTGCTTTTGTAACTCCCTTCCTTCTCTCCATGCCTTCCTTTTTTCAGTATCATGATTAATTTTTCAGTTTTAAGGAAGGAAAGAGAAATGTCATGAGATGATGCTTTTTCAACAGCAATGAATCCCACTAGCACTGTGCATCCCAGGAAGGGATTCCAATTTGGCTAGCTGTTGTGGCCTTAAAAATAGCAGCCCCTGTACTTGTGCAGTTTCTAATGGTGTCCTAAAAGCAACTGAAAGTTAAATAATAGTTATTCTTTTGCTGAATTTTCTTCATGATTTATTCAATTTAAAACATTGGTACTTCTTCATTATATTTTGCCAAGATTTTATAGGTTAAAGGCCATCATCCTTGCAACTTCCTGTGTGAAAATTCTGTAATCCAAAAAGTTTGTATTCCTTATGTCAGGAAGTATGAGATATGGAGGAGGAGATGAAAATATAAAAACAAGTGGATGGATAAAATTTCAGTTGTATGTGTATCAGGAAAACAATTTTTGCACTTAACCCCTTATCAGATACATTATTAGTTCATTGAATGCATTGAAAATTAAAGTTTAGGGCATTGGTAGAGTTATGTTCAATTGTAAGTCATTAAAACTATAGTGATCCATAGACTTAAAGAGTAATCAACTTATTTTAACAATGTGTAATGTGAATTGTGTTTGAGTCTAAATACTTTTTGGAGTGATCATCCTATTTCCATTTGTCCAAACACCAAATATAAGGAGAATGTGAACTTCAGAAAATTCAAAATATGTACTATCAGTGGAGGCAGGAAAACAGGGAATAAGAGGACATGGTAGGAAAGGTAAATTATCACCTGTCTATTCCACTCACTTCATTCTGAATCCCATGCAGCCTATTTTGCATTGCCAATCTGCAAGATGAGCTAGGCATTGCCAATCGTGGCAGAAAGGATCTGGCAAAATAAAGGAAGTCATAGATAACAAAATTCTAATATCTTTCTAAGTTTTCTTTGAACACACACATATCAATTTTAAAATAGGACTTTACCTTGTTTTAACATACCCTAGCAGTTACTCATTACTTATGAAATCAAGGCTTACAGTGTATGCCTTATATATTCATGTAAGCATGTTTGTAATTCAGACACATAGCTTAGCTGGGAATCAAATTCTACTTTGATTACTTTGGCACGGTTTAAGCATACAGTAGAATTTATTCTGGTTTCTACTACTGGTATTGAATAATAAATAATACATCTATGATTTGTTTTTATAAACATATTCTTCTTCCAATTGTTGTAAATTTTCTTGTTCCTAGTATTCTTTTTTTAAATGTCTTTTAAAAAATGTTTTTTAGACACTGATGGACCTTTATTTTATTCATTTTATTTACATGTGGTGCTGAGGATCGAACCAAGTGCCTCACACATGCTAAGCAAGCGTTCTACCACTGAGCCACAACCCCAGCCCCCTAGTATTCTTAAATCTATAATACGCCTAAGTGAAGAATTATTTTCATTGATTTTAGTTAAATTATGATTTTCAAACATCCCAGAGTCTGTTTTTGATTATTATTCCCAACCACATTTTTTCTAAGGAAAATTCTATTTGATATACAGGAAGATTTTATTTTGTCCTATAATTTGCTGAACATTTACTTTCTTCCCTTCCATATCTTTATGGCTCTCAACTAAACCGTGGATATTTTCATGTATTTTCTAGTTAAACATGTTCTTTGGGTTTAAACTGCTCTTTGGTACTTCCTCCAATTTTCCTTTATTTTTGTGAAGTTTACCATTGTTAAATATCAAAATCTAAATTAACCTTTTAATTCAACATTCTTAGTTTCTTTTCTTATGACTTTTATTCCATTAATAATTTCCCCTTTAAGCATACTTTACTATGGAATGTTTACACCATTTCATTCTGTAAAATTTTTGAATGTCTGATCCTGATGTCATTTGCCTGCTGATTCTCACTCATGGTGGATTATTTCCTTACATTAAAAAATTATAAGTAACTGCTCTGATATATTCACGGATATTAGAGCTGACAGTGTAAGAATAACTCTGTATTTTGTGGCTTATCCAATGTTCATATTACTTTATAGTGCATCATTTGTCCATGCTTTTAAGGATAAGTGGCGTAAGAGAATCTTTTTTTATATTGTCCCTTTTAAAAACAGTAAATCATTTTTAAAAACAGAAAACCTCTTCAGGCTATTCAATAATTAAACGTTTTGATAGGGCATAATTCATATTTGATTTGTGTTGACTCCAACCTGGCAACAAACACATAACTTGCTACTTTCATATTCACACTTGAAGGGGCTTTAGGGGCACACTAAAATTAACCTTGATTTAGTCACAGACACAAATACTTGATTAAGAAACTTAATCAAAATTTCTAAATCCAAATGAAGAGTTCCTGGTCAAGGGTGAGAAACATATACATCAAATTAGTTGTCAAGGATCAGAAAATCCTTCCAAGTTGAAGTTATTGGAATTAAGTGATTTTGCCAAGGTGAACTGAGAATGTTATAGATTCAGATGCAAAACTAAAACCATCATACTATTGCTTCCTGGTTATCACCATGTCAATCACAGTTCCTGGAGATGGATATCTGTGGGCTCTCTCTCACCCAGTGAGGAGGTCCATGGTACAGGATAGAGGAGTGTGTGGCTGTACAGTCGCTAATCAAGACCTTCAGAGACCAAGCAGGAAGCGGGTCTGATTTTATTGCACAGGCAATAGCTAAGCAGACTATAGGCAGCCACCAATACAATTTCTGTCCAACTGTCCTGGCAGCGACCAATCAAGGAGGGGCCATGGACCAAGTGCTGGTACTGCAACATGTGGCCTCATGCCTAGGGCTGTGCCTATGGGGTGAATGGTATGCTACTCACACGCCTAGCACAGGGGAGTGCTTTGCCTCTCAGACACCCTTAAGGTATGCCATGTATGCAGTACTCTATGCACTTATCCTCACAGATTTCCATGTTCATGATTGTTTTTAACACCAACAACAACAACAAAAAAGCTGGTGTGTATCTGTTTTTTTTTCACCACAATGAAAGTTAGCTTGATAATTTAAAAATTAGGATGTTTACTCAATCATCTTAGAATCATTCAGGGTGCTAGAACATCAAACACTTAGAATCTATTTAGAAGCCTGTGGCCAGTAGCCACACACCCATACAGCACCGTTTACAGTCTTAGTTGCATTTACACAAGTAGGGCAATAAAAAGGGGAGTCTCTTCTGAGGCACCCATATCCTAGGTGAAGGGACCCTTCCTCTCAACATCAAGACCACTCCTGCTATCCCTGCTGGGCAGGCAGGCTCCACAAACAGAGGAGGTCAAGGACAAGGAGACAGCTGGGATGGAGCCCCAGCCCAGACTTAAAATTTTAATCCAGGATCAAAGGAGTGATACCTGCAAACCATGGACACTGTGTTCTTGAATATCTGTGAATCTCTAAGGCTGAGGAGCACTCCACACAGCACTCTGTGAAATAAAATAGGAAAAATTAGATACAAGTCAACTGGTTTTGATTTCTTAATTGTAGCAATAATTGATCTTTCCAAGGACCTTCAAATAAAGATTACTTATCAGGAGCACATCTCTTTGTTAACTGTTATTCCTACATAGTCTTAATGCATCAGCCCTAACTTTATAGATAGATAGATAGCGAGATAGATTATGTTAGAGATATAGATATATAGATATAGATAATAGATACAGATATATGTATAATATGTATATGTATTATATATTTAATATTATACATATATTATAGACAAACACGCATATATATGCACATTTCAACAAGTAATATAGATGTAGAAAATAAGTATAATTGCTATTAACATTTTTTCGAGAAAATTATTAATCAATTTTTAATTGATTTAGGCTTCCTATATTGTTTATTCAATAACTAAATATTGGGTTTCATCACTAATATCAGAATCTTATAAAAATACAATATATATATACACACACACAAATCCACACACAATTTCTGTTGGATGGATATACCCATTTGTTTATCTGTATATTAGTTGATAAACAGAAGTTTAATTGCTTTGAAAGCAAAGGAAAAACACAGGGGACTCTTGTCCCAGAGGCTGTGATTCTGCACATCAGGGGAAACAGAGGGTTTTTAATCATGTGATTTCAGGTGTGCCCGATCTTCTTCACTTGTTAATCTGGGATATAATCATTTTTTAAGTCTTCTGCTGCCATCCCCAACTCTGAATTTCTTCACTCCCATGGTGGGTGTGTGCTCAAGAATAGATAACTGGATGGGGACAAAAAGTAATCCTGTTTCCCCCCAGGTTGGGGATGGTGAGAGGGGGATGAAAAAAAAATGTCAATTTTAAAATAAGACTCTGTGGCAGATCATCATGCTGGGGTTTTTCAGGTTAATTTTTTTTAAATTTAATTTATACTTAACTGAACTTTAGTTGTTCATAGTGGGCGGGTGGTGTTATTTCAAAGGGCATCACTTTTATACCAGTTCAAATAGAGCAACTTTCTAAAAATAATATATTAAATCAGTAGAACACTATGTTTTCCACTTTATACAAATTTATAGTTGTTGAAATCACTTTTATTCCTGTCACTGGGACCAATTTGTTTCAAATTCATCTGCTTCAGAGTTTTAGAAACTGGGAAATCAACTGAAACGACTATCTGTCTCAGAGTAGGGGAGTTGACCACCTGGGAGGATAAGGAGGTGTTCAGTGTGGTGGAAATGTGGTAAGCAACACTCATGAGTTAGGGAGCAAAAAGTCAAGAGGGGGAATAAGCAGGGTCTGTGGGAATCTGGCATGCCCAGGGCAGAAAGGTATATGACAGGTGGGAAGGGAGATGGAGCTGGAAAGAGAAGCAGGATCACATGGGGGGAGGTCCCATGGGACCTGATGATGCCAAAAAAAAAAAAAAAAAAACCCACTTCTTGAAGAAACAAAACAGAGATGGTAGGAGCCAAAGGAGGAGGTTTGGACCACTTGGTTC
The DNA here is from genome assembly GCF_045843805.1 of Urocitellus parryii. Taxonomy (NCBI): domain Eukaryota; kingdom Metazoa; phylum Chordata; class Mammalia; order Rodentia; family Sciuridae; genus Urocitellus; species Urocitellus parryii. The sequence continues at coordinate 67,623,285 of NC_135540.1, forward strand.
TTCTGAGATGTTTTGTTCCCTGACAACTAGGTAAGATATTTATTGAGGGTAGGGCTGTCCAATGCTCACTGTCCTCCCTGCCCCACTCCCCACTGGAAAATGGCTCCCTAACAACTGAAAACACAAGTACAAGCCCCTGAGGGTGTAAGGGCCCTTTCCTGGAGGCTGCCCTGTGAGTTCATCACACAAAGTTGGGGACAAACAATTCTATGGTGGACCAGTCTTTCATGGAAGGCAATATGCTCATGAGATGTCACAAGATGGAGTCCCTTATTCCATCAACCACTCTACAAGCACCAGCCATAGAATCCTGAGGCTCAGAACCCGGTGACCTCATCTTTAGAGAACATTGGGACTGGGCCCTTCTGGGGACTCCCAGTGGTGGGCAGAGTAGTGGGTGGGTTCACTCTTTCAAGAGCTATAGGCCTGGTAACCAGAGTGAACCTTATGGATTTGCAAAAGGAGGATCTGGGCCTTCCAGGCCATAAGTACACCCAGACTTTGAGTGTGGAGGACAAACTTTCAGGGAAGACCCTTTGCATGCATGGGGTGGTGGCTGTCTGAATGGAGTGCTATTAGTTAAGAGACAGACTCCTCTAGGAAACTAAGGACTCCTCGAAGGCAGAGACCATGTTCTGCCCAAGCAGAAAAGATACAATTGAGGTCCTTGCCCTTCATGAGGCTTCTCAGTCTGAAGGACTGCATGGGTCCTGGACTGGAGCCAGAAGGCTTGACTTGAGTCTGAGAAGGTCATGGCCCCTCTACACCTAGTATTCCTTATCTGTAAAAGGCTAATGGGGTCTCTTATGTGCCCTGAAAATATAGCTTTGACTGAATCAGGAAATTATTACGCATGTCTTCGAGAAGGGTGGGAAGGGATGAGAGGAAGAATGAGCCAAATCCAGGAGAGGAATGAGAAACTGTTCAGGTCCCAAGCTGGAGCTGTCAGTCAGCTTGCCTCTTTCTTTTTTTTCCTGCCTCAGTGTGGGTCCCATGGTTCTTCAGATTGTTGGGGCTCTGCACCATGATAACTGGTGGCTGCATCCTCTTACTACACTGGAGGAAGAACCTGCAGAGGAGGCAGCGTGCCCAGCAGTGGGTGGAGGTGATGAGAGCTGCCACCTTCAGTTACAGCCCACTGCTGTACTGGGTCAACAGACGACACAGACATGGCATGACTGCCGCGATCAGAATAGGCCCTCCTCAGGCTGTTGCCAATATTGACACTCAACTCCAAATTCCGGATCTTCCATCAGAGCCTCACCTCCATGAAGACAGGTGTCATGCCTTCAGAGGCAGCAGCCCCTGTTCCCCTGCAACCTGCTCTGGTGGTCCCACAGCAGCCCTCACCTAAGGGGATGCCAGAGTGACAGACCCCATCCCCATTCCCAATTGTCTTTCGGGAGATTCCCTCTGCCCCAACCCTCTGCAGCCTGAACTTTTGTCCCATACTGGACCATTCTGCCTCCTACCCCTTTCTTGAGGGTCCTGAAAGCCATGTCCACTTCTATTCCCTTTCCACACTGACACAAGGGGTGAACTGACCCAATGTGTAGACTTTTGCTTGAGGGTTGTAGCCTCCTCTCTGAAAGTGAGAGTTTCAGGTGCCAGGTATTAGAAAAAGGAGTCAATGTCAAGTATGTGATCTTGACACACAGGTCAGAGCCCATTTAGAAGTTAATTAGTAAAGTTTTTGAAATGTCACAGAGTCATTTGCATCTCATTTGCCAGGAGAAAGGCAATGTCCTTCCCCAAGTGTGATGGTGGCACAAGTCTCACCAATACAATGAGAACTGGAGGCTGGCTCTGAAGAGACACATTGAGCCAACATTTGTGGATGAGCAAAATTCCCTGCAACAAGTATTCGATGTGTTCAAGACCCTGGGCTAGGTCCCCAAAGGCACTGCTGTTCTGCAGGATGGGAAGTAAACTTGCCACAAGAGTAACAGTGCCTGGGGGTACACAGCCATGTCAGTCCACAGTGACTATGCCACTTGCCAAACAAGTCATCGTGAGGTCAGTGAATCTCACCACATTATGTTCTGACTTGGTGATACCTATGATGTATCAATTCTTAGAAATAATGTAGAGAAACAATCAGCTAACAGAACATTGCAAAAGGGTTTTATGATTTTTCTTTTACTGATGAGACAGGTACCAAGGGCATATGCCATTTTCTTCTTTTTTGTTATTTTCTCTGAGCCTCTTCTCCCATTTACATCTGCCTGGCGTTACACTTTCTGGTCTTTCCACCCCATGGTATCCCTTCCCTAATCATGTCTTCTTAAAACATCCTTGGTGAATGAATGCTTCACTGTGTATGGAGTGTCATCAGCTTGGTCTACAGATTTGCTTACTGAAAGGGCTGGTGGTAACCACCCCATATTATATGGAGTAACATATCCAAAGCATGTATCTTAAGATATCCATGGCTACACTCTACCACGCGGCCTGCACAGTGGTTTCATTAATGAGGTTCTAGGCATAAAGTTAGTTAGAAGAGATCGAAATAAAACACAAGACTCAGTTACCTTATTTCTAATGCTAGGTCCGAGACGGCTCCCCTCTGGTTCGCTCCTCTAAACTGCCCAGCAGGGCAGCAGGGATTACTCAGGGCTAGCAGGAGAGAGAGAGAAAGCACGCCGGGGACTAGCCTTTTATTAGGGAACAAGAGATTCAGGGGAGAATTCCATCCAATGAAGATTGAGGGGGGGCTGCACTCCAAGGTCAGGGTCAGTGATTGGGTCCCCTGAGTCAGTGGTCAGGCACACCCCCACACGGATGGGCTCTCTCATCAGGAAACGGTCGGGAAAAACTTTGACTTAGCCAAAGTGCCTCAGGCCCTTAACGGGAGCCGCCCAATCACGTGTTAGAATGGCTTCCCACACTACACGAAAGTTGAGTCCCCTGTCATTCTACTACATGGGAATATTAATAATTTTTATACTTTCTGGAAAAGGTCCAAAAAGGAGACACAAAGATAATTATGAGATATTTGGCCCCACTTTAAAGATAAGAAAGCCTGATTCTGTCACAAATTTTTCCCATTTATTTTGAAAATGAGCAAAACAACTAACCATATTTGATCTAAACTTTAAATGTAGATGTCCCTGAGAGAATTGCCAAGTTTTGCCTATTTTGTGGGGTGTGGTGTGTATGATTGTGATTCTCAAAATTAAGTAAGCACGTAGAGCCGCAGTCTGGCTGGGCACGAATAACTGAGCCACCACAAAGCCTTGTAGGTTCAAACAGCAACTACTTTATTTCAACTCTCACTGGCACTGCATGTTCGCTTTTCCACCAACGCCACCCATGCGGCCTTCTCCTGGGACACACCACACACCAACCGGAAATCCCCCCTCCTGCACTTCCTCAACCAATGGGAACTCTCTGGGAATCACGGGAGAACTCCAAAGTAGCAGGCCCAGGAGGACAGTAGGGATCTAATTTATGATTGAATACACAGCTTAACATGACCATTATCATCTAAATGGCTTGCTGGCATCACCTCTCAACCACTCCATTCTGGCAAAAATGCAATGCATCATTCCAACTCCGCTATGGCCCTCAGCAATGTAGTTCATTTTTTTCCCCCAAGTATGGGCTAAAGGTCTTAGGTCCAGCAACTGCCAAGTAAGCTTGTGCCCTATCTATATGACCTCTAGCAATATATTTTAAGCCATTTTCTTTTACTTTTTAAAGTTAAGTGGAACCATTTTTTCCTTGTGTAAACATGATCTTATATTGTATCTCCAAATACAAAGCAGGACTAAGCCCATCTTTTCTGGGAGAACATGGGCAGAGGTTCACTTCTCCCTCACCTTGCCCCCTCTTCACCTTGCTCCCGTCAACCCTGCAGAGACCTAAAGCCCCTGACCTATAGTCTTCACTTCTTCACAACCAATAATACTCTAATTCTGAAGGTAGATTCTAGAACACTAATTTTTTGCCAATGATCAGTTAGGCTCAGCTTTCAAAGGAGGATAGAAGCCATAAACATAGGAATCAAAGAAGATTTTCTTTCTCTTAACAACCAAGGGGGGGGGGATAAACAAAATGTTTTATTCAGATTAATTAAAATGGCTGTCACTGATATGAAATGAAGCTCAAACTGAGTTTTAAAACCTTGAATTCATTCCCTAAACTGAACCAAAATTGCTTATGTTACCAAAATAGTGCCACTAGAACAAAGTAGATTTGCATTACTTCCTAAGAGAAAACAAGGTAGGTGAGATTCATATAACAAAAAATGCATGCTCTATAAAATTTCAGGATACCCGAATGTGTTCTGGTTTGGGTATGAAAGAAACCAAAACCAGTTTGTGTTGGTAAGCAAGCCAATGAGATACATAGCAAAAAAAAAAAAAAAAAAAAAAAAAAAAAAAAAAAGCTGTCAATAAAAAGTACTTGACAGGCCATTGACCCCATGGGAGTTAAAATTCTCCACTGTGACCAGCAGAGCCACCACAGGAGGTTGGAGGGGTTATGTGCAGCAATGCAAAGAAAGGAAACTGCTGTAGAATGCAAAACAGCCAGGAGCAAAGGAAAGGTGTCCACTCCTCAGCTTTGTTGCCACAGACCCATTCTTGGGTGCCAGGTATGTTGCAGCATCTTGAAGCCGGGTACTCTATTCCTCTGGGAATTCTGCAGGACCTGTTGCCTCTCTGAATAATGGAGAGGCTCTTTAAGTAAACATTATGATGTCAGGCATGTATCAGTAGAATAAAAGGATTAGGAAGAAGTACTTAGGGAAACTAAAGAAAGAAGCAGTAGGAGCCACCACAGAATAGCTAAAGCATTGCAAATGAAAACCAAACTCAGATCACTACCCAATGTTTCTCAGAGAGCTGAGAATGTGGCAGGTGAGGTTTGACTATAGCTCAACACAAGGACTAGGTTGGGTAAGTGAGGACCCCATACAGATATAAATCCCACAAGAACACTAAGAAATTGGTTCCTGGGGCTTGTAAGCTGGTGAATCTTCTTGACTAGAACAAAGGAAGTTGAGATAATGACCTGTGTCTGTGAGACATGGTAGTCTCCCAGGCAGGATGACAAGGGATTACAGGCCTGAGTGCAGAATCAGTGCATCTGGCAATGACCCAGCAATTCCATTCCTAGGCATATATTCAGGGGAAGATAACATAGCTGCAAAACCCTGCACAATAATATTCTCACCAGTATTATTCCTAATAGTCCCCATATGGAAACAATTCAAACAATAATCAACACATGCTTGGATAAATAAAATGGGCTGTGTCCATACAATGGAATTTTACTTAGCCAAAAAAGAAATGAACTACTGATACATGCTACAATATGAACAGACCAGGACAACATTATACTACAAGAAGCATACACAAGGCCACTTATTATGATTCCATTCATATAAAATATCCTAAACCCAGTAAGAAAGCTAGGGAATGAATGATTGTTCTACAGGTACAGAGTTTCCTACTGGGGTGACAAAAATTTTGTGGAATTGTTGTGTAACTCTGTGAATATACCAAAAAGCACTCAATTTTACATTTTAAGAGGGTGACTGTTATGTGAATTTGATTTCAATTAACCAAAAAAGAACTCGAGGACCATATAGACTTCAAAGATTGAGTATTTTAAATTTTGTTGTTGCTGTAGATGAACAGCATTTCTTTTTTATTTTCATTTTTATATGGTGCAAAGGTTCCAACCCAGGGCCTCATAAATGCTAGGCCAGTGCTCTGCCACTGAGCTAAGGCCCCAGCCCCAAAGACTGTATCTTTTCAAAAGTATTCCCTCTCTGTGCACTCCTCCACACTCACCCCTTCCAATTTTCTTTCTGGTAGTTAAGAAACAGAACAGTGCCACCAGATGATCAGTATCTTTTTCATTCTCAAGGCAATATTTCAGCCAACATCATTAGAGAATTTCTACCAATTGTCTGACATCTAAAAGGACTTCATTTTGTTCTCACAGTCAAAGAGAGGATTTAGTCTCCAACACCGAGGAAGATCAATGGAAAAACCAGATGGAATACTGGTTTAGAATGCAAGTTTGGTTGCAAAAAGTCTCAGTTTGAATTCTGCCTTAACTAGCTCTCTAGGGCTCAGAATTAGACATTTTCCCTATCAGTAAAATGGTCTTAATGCACGAATACTCATGTTCCCAGGACAGGCACCAGGAGTACATGAGAAAATACATAGCAAGTGTCCATAGGAAGTACGACAAATATTAGATGCATTTTTCGTAAATTAAAAATCATTAAAAAGGCGTTACATTACACATTCCCACAATTATCCCAAAGTATAAAAATTTACTTTCAACACTAGAGGTTCCTGGTAAGAAGACAGCTGCCTTAGTTGGGAAGCTTTCTCAATTTGGTCTCCAAGGAATTCTGAAAATTTTGGCAGTGCTGATGACTTTAACATGAAACTCTGTATTCATTCTGTAACAACCATGTGGTTTAGTATGATAAAATCTAACACCCAAGTATTAGTATCAAGGGTCGCCTTGTAGGGCAATTTCTATATATTTAATTTAAGAGAAATATTTGAGAATTAAGTAGCATAGTGATTATGTGAAATTCAAGGCTTAGACTGAGATGTCCATAGACAAGTGAAGTGAATCAAGGTTACATTAAGTTTTCAAGTAGAAATCCCACTGGAATATGTTCAACAGGTCGAACATTCCTAATTAAAAAATCTGAAATACTCCCAAATCTGAAAAGTTTGAGTGCCAGTATGATATGACAAAGGTAGAACATTCCACATATGACCTCCTGTGATGGGTTGCAGTCAAAATGAAGGTGTATCCAGCATGGTGACCCATTCATTCCTGTAAATCCCTGCAGCTCAGGAGGCTGAGGCAGAAGTATTATGAGCTCAAGGCAAGTCTCAGGAATTTAGTGAGGCCCTAAGGAACTTAGTGAGTCCCAGTCTCTAAATAAAACATAAAAAGGGTTGGGGATGCTGCTCAGTAGTTAAGCATCTTTGGGGTCAATCCGCAGCATCTACCAAAAAAAAAAAGTTGCTAAAAATATTGCATAAGATTATTTTCAGGGGCTGGGCATGTAGCTCAAGGCAGAGTGCTTGCCTACTCCATGCAAGATCCTCAGTTCAAGGCCCAAAACAGCAAAAAACAAAACAATAGGGAAAAAATTGTCCTCCCCTACAACAACTTTCATATGTGTATAGGTTATATATGAAACATAAATAAGTTTCATGTTCAGACTTGACTACTAGTATCCAAGACATCTCATTATCATTATATATATATACACACACACACAAATATTACAAAATCTGAAAATCTGAAACATTTCCAGTTCCAAACATTTTGGATAAGAGATACTCACATCATAGCACAATTTAGCATTATATATGTTTAGATGGAAAGAGTTTAAGCAGCCAGGTGACAATAGCATAGAAACTGTATATTAAAGATCCTTAACATTCTGAGAGATGTACAATAAGCTTCATCTGGGAGTGCCTGCTACAAGATAAGATGGTGCTAAAAGAGTGTTACCATAGATCATGTAGCACCAAATGTCAGGACAAGGCCTTTCATTCTAGTTTGTTTCCCAACCAAAAGAATCCAAGGGAGGTTTCATTGCTCTTCCACACTTGTTACAGGAGGGGTCACAGACCACACAGTCTAGTGCCTTAGTTAAGACCATAATGGAGGTAAATGCGTCTGCTAATACCAGTTAATTATCTCCCTGCCCAAAGTTTAAGCACCCTACATAAAAACAAAAATCTTAATAGACCAGATTACAAATCAGGTACAAAAGGGGCTTTTTCTAAAAGGAAGCAAATGCTCAGGCATCCCTCACTTGGTTCCATCAGTGCTGCTGAAACACCTTTCCCACTCCCTATGTGGGAGCAAGCAAACTGATGAAGCCTTTGTGAAATATTCAGAAGCCAGCCCAGTGCTCACCTTTGTCTTCAGTCTCTGGAGACCCGTTGCTCTCAGGTTTGAGAGAGCACTGATGAGCTGCACTCTCTCTCCTAGCTTGGATACCTAAATTTGGACCATCTTTCTTCTGCAAAAAACAGAAATCAAAGAAGATTTAAGGTGGAAGTCAGACCTCACCTGAGTCTCCACTAGGTTACCTGACACTAGTAGAATGGACTGGTCATTCCTACATGATCTATTTCCACAATTTCTCAGTAGCAGCAATGGTGTGGGACTCTCCAAAATCTATTACATGCATAAAGATTCATAGCTACCTTATGGGAGAGCACTGGCTTTCCTGTCTTTCTGTAACAATCTCAGGAAGGGACATCTCTAAAACTGCTCCTTTACCCACAGTGTGGAAAACCCACTTAAAGAAGACATTAGCATAATCTGTCAGGGGGGGAGATGTTGAGAGCCACATTCAAGTGGGAATGATGCCTAGCACTTTGCCAGAGGGAGTGGTTGAGAGGTGATGCCAGCGAGCCATTGAGATGATAATGGCTAAATTAAGCTGCATATTCAGCTGTATAGAGACGCCTGCTGTCTGCCTAGGTTGCCCAGGGCGCCCTGCTACTTTGGAGTTCTCCTGGGGATTCCTGGGGAGTTTGTGTTGGTGGAGGAGGGATTTCCAGTTGGTGGTGTTCCTGGAATGGCACTGGGAGTTCAGGCAATAAAGGACTTCCTGTTTGTACCTACAAGTGCCTCCTGGTGGCTGGGTTATTTTGTGCCCAGCCAGACTGTGGCACCACATGTTGCAGCATGCCCCTAACAAGCTGTGACTTGCCCTACAGATGAGACCCAGTAGGGTCCCCACACTGGCGTCTCACTCAGACCACTCTGAGGAGATAGAAACCATGGATCTACTTAGAGAAATGACCCATGAGGGTCCCAAGGCCTGGCATCTCCCTCAGGGTGCTCTGAGAAGGTGTCCCTAGAGACGTGACCCATGAGAGTCCCCACACCAGGGCTTCTCCCTCAGGCTGCTCTGTGGAGAAAGGGGTTCCTGGTGATCCTAGAGACAAGACCCACAATGGCCCCCAACCCTGGCATCTTCATCAGGCTGCTCTGAGAAGGAAAGCCTAGGCGACCCTAGAAATGTGACACATAAGGGTGCCCAAAAGGGGCATCCCCCTCAGGCTGCTCTAAGGAGAAAGGAGCCCCAGGCATCCCTAAAGTCAAGACTCACAAAAGTCTCTAAGCCAAGAGTCCCCTGAGGCTGCTCTGAGGACAAGGGAGCTCCCCTTGGAGGCGTGACCATGAGGGTCCCCAACCTGGGTGTCTCTCTCAATCTGCTCTGAGAAGGGAAATCTGCCCTGTGAGCTAGAGCTCTCCTGGGTTGATCCTGAGGGGGAAGCCAGCTCCTCACTCTGAAGGAGGTATCATTGAAGATGATGGCAAGGCCCTGCCCCTTGTTGACCAGGCCCCTTTGGCCACAGGCAGGGCCTCTCCCAGCTCCCTGATGAAAGTCAGTGCCTTCTTCCACCCTTGGCAGTTACTGAATAAAATCTGTTCCCACTGCTGTAAATAGGTCTGGCTGTGGCACCATGAGGAGTGGAATCTCAGGAGAGGAGAAATGGAGTCCAGGAGACCCCTCTCCTTGCACTCCACCAGGCCAAGTGCTGCAGCAGCCTGAGCCAGGCAGGCAGAGGCACAGAGGAAGGCAGCTACAGGAGTCTAGACCTTCACTCACACTTCCAAGGACAGAGGTCAGAAACAGACCACCACAGGGACTTCTGGGACATGTAGTCTTTGAGACAAGAGTGACTTAGCCAGGGACTCCTCTGTTTTAGAATCAGGGGTTTTAAGAAAATCTGACAATTCCCAGCCCAAGGTGACCACTGTAGGAGAGCAGAAGAACCTGAGTTCAGACCAAGTTCCCAGTAGCCTCTGAGAGCATTCTAGGTAATTCACTCTGTCCTGCCTGTCCAGCTCTCACCATAGATGCTCCTGGGAGCTGTACGCTATGCAGATTCAGGGTTCTCAGGGATTCTGGACAGTGTATCTGGTGCTCTGCCCATGCAGCATCACTACAGTGGATTCTGGGAGTTGCAATCCCCAAAGGATCATGGGAATTACAGCCTGGTTCTATGTTCAACTGTACAGTGACTACTTAGAGCTCAGTGCCCCCAGGAATTCTGAATATTGTAGTCAGTTCTACTCAGTCAGCCCTGACCCAGAGGTCTCTGAGAGCTGTGGGCCATTGATTATTCTGGGTAGTGCAGTCCATCCTACCTAAGTGGACTTCACCATCAAAGCTCTGGGATCTGTGTAGCACAAGCCTGCCTAGACACTCCTGGGGAGGAGTCTGTGTCATGCAATACAAAACTTACCCCAGCAGTACTCAAAAGGAAGGTGTGTGGGAACTGCAGGCCCCCAGGGATTATGGGTAGTATAGTCTTGCCTTCTGACTCCATAGCCCTCACTGTGGAAGCCTCTGAGAGATCCAGGACACATGGACACGCAGTTCTCACTATTGCAGATCCTGGAAACTGCAATCCATCCTGAGGATTCGGATAAGGTAGTCAAGTGTTTTGCCTGCATGCCCCTACTGAAAAGGCCATGAGAATTGAAGGCCACATGCTTGCCTTGGTACTAAAGACCTCAGTGTGGAAGCCTCCTGGAATTGCAGGCAGCACATTCACCAGTGTGTCCCCAGGAATTGTAGGTAGTATAGTCTGACCTGCATAGTGCACAGCTCTAACTTGGGAGGACCCTGGGAATTGCAGGCTGCATACTCACCTGGGAACACATCTCACCAAGGACTCTGGATACTGTAGTTAAGCCCTCAGTCCAACAGTCCTCACAACAGAGGATCCTGAGAGCTGCTGGCACCAATATTTGTGGGTAATATACTCCTGTGTTTTTCCTACTCACTGCAGAAAATTCTGAAAATAAAATTCCCCCTTAGGTTTTGTGGGTAATGCAGTTCAATGGTTTGCCCACTCACCACAGATAATTCTGGGAGCTGTAGTCCCTGAGGGTTCTGGATAATAAAATCTAGTGTTGTGCCTGCACAGTCCTGCTGAGGATCACAGGAGCTGAAGACTCCATGCTTTCCCTGATACCTTGGAGATTCTAGGTAATGTCCTCTACCAATACAGCAATCACCACAGAAACCTCTGGGACTTACAGGGTTACAGGGTATGTAGGAATCCCCAGAGGTTCTGAGCATTGTAGTCTGATATTCTGCCCTTGCAATTCTCACCCCAGAAGCTCCTTGGCAGAGTAGGCAACCAAAAGTAATTGGTAGCATAGTTTGATTTTTTTTTGTCAGTACAGCCCTCTCCAGAGAGGTCTCTGCAAGTTGCAGGTCCCCAAGAATTATGGGTAGCACAGGCTGCTATTTGACTCATGCTTCCCTCACTGCAGAAGACTCTGGTAACTACAATGAGGATTTTGCAGTTACCCAGGATTCTAGGTAGTGCAATCCATCATAATTTTTGCCTCTCTCATCCTAGAGGCTCCTGTGAGCTTCTTGCTGCCTTTTCATCAGCCCTTACCTGCAGGCCCCAGTGCGACTCCAGGCACTGGGCCCTCCCTGCTCCATCTTGAGGGGGCATTTGTGTCTTTAGACATTCAAGCCACACAAAATTCATTGACATACCATGATATAATGAGCAGCCAAAGCCCCAGTAAGAAATACTGTAGTAAAATAAGTTCTGCTAAAATATTACCTGAGAAAGTAAAGAACATAGCAGAAATTCCTTCTCAGCACAACATGCAGTGCACAGGAAGCTTCTTCCTCATATTTTCCTCACATGGACCTCAGTCATCCTGAATCCACAACGGAGTCTCCATGAGTAGATGCCAAGGAAAAGGAAGTTCTGGTCCTCACCACAGACATATCCACCAGGCATCCCCAGGCCATGGTATCTTTCCAGGTGTGTCCCAAGGATTAAGAAACAAACAAACAAACAAAAAAAAACTCTGGTCTACACCTTTGATAGAGCCCCTAGGAGTCCCTAGATGTGGCATCTCTCAGATGGGTCCCCAGGAGAAGGAAGTTCGAGTAGGGCACAGAACACAGCCCCCAAAAGCAGTTGATCAGAGAAAGTCGTTCTGAGTGCCCCCTGCTGGCCACTGTGGTCAGTGCAGAATGCTGGGTGTTCACTACTCAGAGCTGCACCCCCTTGTGCTAGGCACAGTGAAGCTCTGAAATTCAGAGTTTTGACTATTCCAGGACAGGATTTTGGAAATCAAAAAGAAATAGAGCCTACCATCCTATGTCTTGATCAGAATGGATTGAGATAGCAAGCAGCAGAGTGCATGGCCCATAGACAAAATTTCACTGATTTCCTATATTTCAGCAATCACGTAGAGGAAACAGTGAAATTTATAAACTGGAATAAGAAAAATTTTAAAGCATTAATATTTAAAATAGAGATCCCAAATTAGAAGTACTTTCATGTAAGTCTTAAAGTACAACCATACTTTCAGAAAATCTTGCAATGTTTTGAAAGAAATAAAAGAAAGTATGGAAATATAAATAAATGCAGAGATATTCTTTGTTCAGGTTTCAATATAATTAAGATGAAATTATCTTAAACGTGATCTGAAGATTCAGTGCATTCCAGAAATTCCCAACAAGCTGTTTTTAAACCTAGACTAGACAGCACTGACTGCAAAAGGACACGCTTCAACAAGCCACACAACTAGACGCCAGAACCTATCAAAATACTCCCTAGACTTGCATTTAAAATATGAAACTGTAAAATGCTAGAAGATGTGCATGACCACATGTTTCATGTTTCATGACCACATGTTTCAGCCCCACAAAAAAATCCACGAAAGCTGGGGATGTGGTTCAGTAGTTAAGCACCCCTAGGTTCAATCCCTGCTATCAAACAAACAATAACAACAACAAATCCACGAAAGAAAAACCTGATAACATAGACTGTATTAAGTTACTCTGTAAAAAATCATATAAGGAAATAAAAAAGAGGACAAAGACTGGGGGAAACTTTGGAATGTATATGTCTAAAACAAACTTGTATACAAAATATAGTAAGACTCAACAATAAGACAACATAATGGGTAAAGATCTGAAAAGACAACTGGCAAGAAAGATATGAGATGGCAAAGAAGCAAAGAAATGATTCTTAGCATCACCTGCCATGAGGAAAGCACAAACTAAGACCCCAAGGTGCACTGCACACCTTCTAAGCTGCTAAGGTCTTTACTAAGTGTAGTATCAATCATGAGGATGATGAGCAGCCACAGGTACTCTTGTGCATTGCTGGTAGAGCACACAACAGCTCACCAATATCAAAAAACTGACTATTTTCCCCAAAGTTAGACATGGTGTCACCACCATGTTCCTAAAAATATAACAACTGCCTCAAAAATGTGTATCTAGGTCACAGCATGCAATTACATAAGTAGTTCTATTCACAATGCCCAATACCTTAAGCAATCAGGATGCACTTCAATGGGTGAACAAACAGCATAACTGCTATGAATCCATGCCATGGAGGCCCTGGTGTCTGAGCTCCCCCAGGTCTCGTCTCTAGTCTGGACTCTGGACTGCCCTGACCTTTGCACACCTCACAGAGGGAAAAGTGAATTCTGAGTAGAAACACCTGTATATGCAGCTGATAAACTCAGGCTCAGTATGCAGTTGTTGCCTATGGAAAGAGATTTAAAAGTTTTGGATCTGGATGGTAAACTCAGAAAAATGCAAGCACAACAACCCAGGCCTGCATCTTTGTCCATAGGAGCTTCCTGGGGAACAACAGACAAACATGGAGTCAACTCCAGGATCCCCACAGAACCACATCTAGGGGAGAACCTGGAGGTGACTGCCATTAGGGCCTCTGTGACCCACCTCTGATTAGCTTAGAGGACATTATGCTACAGCTTCATACACCCATCCCAACTTTTAATTTCATCTCTTTCCACAGGTTGCAAATGCATCCTGAGCTTAGATTCTGTTGATTTATTAGCTTGTTTAGTGTTGCAGAGAGAGCTGTGCCACTACCTAGTCCTGATGCACAACCTCTGAAATTCACTGTTCTAGTTATTCAACATGCATTTGCATATTTTAGCTAAAATAGAGCACATCATCCCATGTTTTGATCGAAAAGGATGGTGCTATGGTTTGAATATTTTCCACCCATATTTTATGTCCCCAAAGCCCTGGAGCCCAGAAAGTCCAGGGCTGAACAAACCACCCCTTATATTCTCTTTCAGCTCCCCTCTTGCCATCCACACTTTGGAACAGACAAAATATCGCTTTTAATCTCAGCAGGGAGAGAGTCCCTCAGGAATGTACTGTAGATGATACTCCACTTTGTCATGGTGTCTCACCTGTGCCCACTGGGCCCAGCTGGCCCTTCAAGGGAGTGAGCACAGAACAAGCTGGGAGCCACACCCATAAGAGTGGTGCAAGACAAAGTCAGATGCGTGCAAGGGAAGGGGGCTGGCTGTCAGTATACTAAGAGTAGACACCTTTCCCCATGGGGGCTGAGCACAGGGACTAAGGAGAGAACTCCTGCCTCCATCCAGATGACCTCTGGACACTGCAAAGTCACCCCTTCCCAGGAGGTCCTTTCCTACCTAGTCAAGGGTCAGCTGCAGGCACTTTAGTCCATTTTCCTCAAAATGGACATGGTGAAGTCAGATGATGAAGTTCTAGGGTTCTGGAAATTTCAGGACGGAACCCACTGCCTGTCAAACCCAGTGCCTCATGCATGCTAGGCAAGTGCTCTACCACTGAGCCACTACCCCATCCCAAGTTTGTCTTTTTCTTAACATCCTAAGTGAGTTTTTTAATTTAACTTATAAAAGTAATTTTATTCCTAATTATCACATAGTAATTGGACATATGTTGGTATTATCCTGAGAAGTTAGAGCAGAACAGTTCAACCACGTACAGGGGAAATGTCCTCCCCACATTGTCTTGATGAAAGGACTCCTATCAATGGGATTATCCTCCCAGGACTGGTGTTGAGTAAAAAGTCCTCACAGGAAGCAAAAGGACCTTGAGGTCATCACTCAGTCCCTGTCTCTAATTAACCAGCTCCTCACAGGCTTCACCCTACTAAAACTCTAGACCCTCCCATCTTCAGGAAAGGCCACTGGGTGAGGCTGGGATGAGCCCAGGGTTCTGAATGTTTCCTGAGAGGGCTGAGAGCTGCCACACACTATACCAGCCTAAAACACAGTAGTCACTCCCTCTGCCCTGACTCTGGGAGAGACTTCCTGGTGGGGTCATAGGGGCCCAGTGCAGCTGTGGAAAGCAGGCAGAGAGCTTTCCCCCAACTCCACACACCCTGCTGAGCTCAGGGAACCTGGGAGGCCAGGACTAGTGCCATCCTCTTCCTCCAGGCTTGAGGATTACCTGGGGCATGCCAGGACATAGGTGAGAAGTGTGATGGCCTCCCAGAGGCTGGACTCTGAGGCTCCTTGTAGGGTGTTGACACAGTTCTGGGTCAGCTATGGTCTCAGAAAACAGGTTCAGCACTCACTCCAGGGCAAGTAGAGCTCCTGTCTCCAAATAGTCACATTCTGAGCTACTGAGTTAGGATTTCAACATATGCACTGTGAGCCTGGAGTTAGCCCATCACACAGATTGGGCTCATTCCTCTCCAAACACTGGGCCACTGTGAGAAGTTACATGATCCAAGCCATGTGAAAATTGCTTAATCTATATCAAAATGGTAAGGCCGTTTTGAATTATGCCAATACTGTGAGAAGATTTTAATCAATACCAATCCAATAAGGCAAATTTAATCTATACCAAACCAGTAAGGCCACTTTAATCAATACAAATCTGGTAAGGCAACTTTAATCTATAATTGAATCTATAATCCTGTGAGGACTTTTTACTCAACACCAGTCCTGGGAGGATAATCCCATTGATAGGAGTCCTTTCATCAAGACAATGTGGGGAGGACATTTCCCCTGTACGTGGTTGAACTGTTCTGCTCTAACTTCTCAGGATAATACCAACATATGTCCAATTACTATGTGATAATTAGGAATAAAATTACTTTTATAAGTTAAATTAAAAAACTCACTTAGGATGTTAAGAAAAAGACAAACTTGGGATGGGGTAGTGGCTCAGTGGTAGAGCGCTTGCCTAGCATGCATGAGGCACTGGGTTTGATCATCAACATCACATTTAAAAAAAAAAGAGTTAAATAAACAAAATGAATGTATTGTGTCCATCTGCAACTAAAGATCTGGGGAGGAAAAACAGACTTAAGGGGAAACAATCCTCTCCAAAATAGGAAAGAGAATCTCAGATAGCAGCAGTGGACTTGACTGCTGCCAACCTCTGAAAACTAAGTCAGAGTTACCTGTCTTCTACACTGTCAGCAGCTACACAGATGGTCCCTAAGCAAAGGAGACAGGACTGCCCACACCCTGGCTACCTCATAGCTGGCAAGGTTGCTGTGCTTAGCCAGGCCTGCCTATGAAACCTCTTCTCCAAGCATTTTTTTTTCCTGGTCCAAAGGGCAGGCTGGGTGGGGCTCCTTTCACAGGGAGTACTCAGGGACCCCATATTCTAATGCAATGGTTGTGCTTTGCAAACAGTGGGTCTCTGATTTGCTGTAGTCCACAATGTGGAATAATTCTCCTCCTCCTCCTCCTCCTCCTCCACCTCCTCCACTCCTCCTCCTCCTCCACCTCCACTCCTCCTCCACCTCCACTCCTCCTCCACCTCCACTCCTCCTCCACCTCCACTCCTCCTCCACCTCCACTCCTCCGCCACCTCCACTCCTCCGCCACCTCCACTCCTCCGCCTCCTCCACTCCTCCGCCTCCTCCACTCCTCCGCCTCCTCCACTCCTCCGCCTCCTCCACTCCTCCGCCTCCTCCACTCCGCCGCCTCCTCCACTCCGCCGCCTCCTCCACTCCTCCGCCGCCTCCTCCACTCCTCCGCCGCCTCCTCCACTCCTCCGCCGCCTCCTCCACTCCTCCGCCGCCTCCTCCACTCCTCCGCCTCCTCCACTCCTCCGCCTCCTCCACTCCTCCTCCTCCTCCACTCCTCCTCCTCCTCCACTCCACCTCCTTTTTTTAATCTTCTTTCACTTTCTCTTACTGTTCCTCCTCCTTCTCTTCTGTTCCTTCTGTCCTATGACTTTTTAATTTTCTTTCCTCCTCTTCCTTGTCTTCTTCCCCTGCCTCCTCCTTTCCCTCCACCTCATTCATTTTCTCTTACAAGTGAAATAAGAGAAGAATCCATTGTGCTTTATTTCTATGACTGTGGACACCAGACATTACCCTGGGATTTCTTCTGCCAGTTCACCTTTTTTGACCTCTGGTTGCTTCCCTAAGGAGCTGTGCCAGGCACACTAATGAAACTGGCATTGAGAAGACAATTTGCTGTCAGTGCTCAGCGATGCAGGATAATCAGAGGAATGACATTCTTCCTGGGGGCAAGGCCTTCCAGCGGCTTCTTCAGGTCTTACTCCCAAGCTCTGAGGCTGGTGGGTGTCCCGATGGCTATACTTTCAAGGAACCAAGGTGCCCATCACTGTTCTTGAGAGGCCTCTGGCCTCACACCACTTACCGGCAATGTCCTTAGCATAGAAGGACCTATTGTTAGTGGTTGAGGATCTGACATGTCCTTGAGACCACAGATCCTGGGCACCCAGCACACCATTCCCCTGCATCTATTCTACCCCCACCTCAGACTGACTGGTCTTTTTTCCACAAAGCAACCTCTACAGTGAGGATGGCTTTCGGTTGGCAACACACAGCACAATATACTGTCCTGTCCTCCTGTCTTCCATGTTTCTCTCAGCTCCTAAGTCATCTGTCTCCATTCTGCATTCCTGCCCCATGAGGGCCTGGGTGGCCTTCAGGGACTTCTCTTAGGAAAGCAGGCATCCATGATGTCCAAATCTCTTCAACTCCCCAGAGTCCCATGAAATAGCCATCAGCCACGTGAAATTATTTTCATTCTAAATAATTAAAACCCAAAGTCTATTTCTAAGTCTCCCCAGCCACAATTCACAAGCTCAATGGCCACATGGAAGAGACACTATCCAGGAAACCAAAGCATGCTGGGCTAACTCTGCCCAAGACCCTAAAAGGACAAATTCTCTAAAAATTGTCATTTCCTCTGACAAAACATTTGACCCTTGCCCCGAGATGAGGTTTGTGCTTCTCTATCACTGCCACTCAGCTCCTGAGGGTGCACAGATTTTGCACATTCATAAATAAGTGGTTGACAAAACAAAATATCACAATGACTCATTCTCAGAAATTCAGCTTAATGAAAAAATTTACATAGACTGCCGTCTATGAGAATTTAAGCATATTCATAGATTTACTACTACTTTAAAGCGGATACTTTTAGACATTTATAAAAAAATTCTGAAAGGCATTTAAATGTACTTGTGTCACTCTAGAATTTTGAAATTCAAAAAGGCCTTGAGATATGCTTTAAAGATCTAAGGTCACACAGATCAGATTGGTGGAACTGAATTCTCACTCAGTGGAAATGGAAAGTCAGGAAATTCAGTATTGGGGGTGGAGTGTCATCCTCTTGCACTTTAGCTGACCAAAGTCAGAGGTACTCAGCATGTGCACAAATAATCACCTCAGGGAGCAGAGCCTAGGGGCTCAGGCTATAATGCAAGAGGCTGCTGACAGCCCATATAATCATATATGATGCAAAATTCTAGGCAGAGTTGGGGAGAAGCCACTTTGAGTAATCTTAGAGTGTGGAAGAAGAGATGGAGTTCCATTACTCTAACCAGAATGTGACAGGACTAGAACTACTCAGAGCTCCCTGACACTTGGGTTATCCATCTTCAGGGAAGTTTCCAAGAGGGGCTGTCCTCAGGATTGATTGAAACGCCAGGAAGTGGTGCTGAGGGCAGAAGAAGAGGTGAGGAAAATTCAGGGACAAAACTGGGGGAGGGATTATGGAGAGTCAGAGACAGATGGTCAGAATGGTCAAGATGCCACTGCACTTTGTTCCACATTATATGGGAAGATCTCCCAGTTCACAGGCAGGATAGCCACCTACATGTGGGGTAGGTAGCCCCAACACAGGGCTTGCCAGCGTCTGACAACCAGTGTGGTCAGGGCTGGTACCCTCTGAGGCTTCTCTCTGAGCTTGCAGATGGCCTCCCTCCCTATGTCCTTATATTGGTACCTCTGGGAATCTGTGCCCAGTTTTCTCAGCTCGAAGGACACTGCTTACATCTGAATGGAGCCACCAGAAAGCCTCATTAAATTTAATAATCACTAAAAAAAAACCCTGTCTCCAAATACGGGCATATTATGAGCTACTCGGTTAGGACTTCAAAGTAAGAATTGTGAGGGGCTAGGAATCAACCCTTCACACAGACAGGGCTCATTCCACTTCAAACAAAAGGCTACTGCAAGAAGTGATGTGATCCTATCCCTGTGAAGACAGCTTAATCAATACCAATGTAGAAAGATCATTTATATATATATATATATATATATATATATATATATATATATATACACACACACACACAATCCTGTGAGGACAGTTTAATTAATATGAATGCTGTGAGGCCACATTAATCTAAACCAATCTATAAAGACACGTTAATCTTTACAAATCCAATAAGGACATGTTAATCTATGCCAATCTAGTAAGGCCACTTTAATTTGTCCCAATCCTTTGAGGACTTTTTAATCACCACCAGTCCAGTGAGGACAGTTTCGTCTACATGAGTCCCTACACCAAGGCAAAGAGTGGAGGTCTTTGACCCTGTACATGTTGATTGAACTCTACTGCTCTAACTCCTTTGGATAACACCAACATCTGTCCAATTACTATGGGATAATTAGTAATAATAATGCTTTTACAAACTGAATTTTAAAACATTAAGAAAAAGAAAGACATGAGGGGAAGAAAATCCTCTTCGGGATAGGAAAGAAAGTAGCAGTGGCCTTGACTGCTGCTACCCTCTGAAAATTTGGAGTTGAGGGCATGGGCCTGCTAAGCTGCCCAGTAGCTCCTCAGATGGTCCCTAAATGAAGGATCCAGGTCTAGCACTACACTGTGGCTGGCTCATGGCTGGTGGAGGGTGCTGTGCCTGGCTAGGCCTGGTCATTCTGCTTTGTTTTCCTGGTCCAAAAGGCTGGCTGGATGGGGCTGCTTCCACAGGGAGCACTCAGGAACCTCATGTTCTTAATCAATGGTGGTGCCTCCCAATTATCAGGTCTCCCTTACTAGCTTTCATCCACAACGTTCTTTTGTTAAAAACATGAATTCTCAAAATAATTCTCTTTGCTTAAAAGGAAAAATACAATTTTTGGGACAAAATAAATTTTGAGGGAACTGTGTCCTGGCAAAGCAGCTGGAGTTTCACCATGGTGCTGAAGGTCTGTGTGGACTTTCATTCTTACCTCCTTCTCTACCTCTTTATAGTATTCTGTTTGAGAAGAATGAGGAAGCTGTTTTCACCAGTTTCACACTTGCTTCCTGTTGGTGGAAATGTAAATTGGTACAATCACAATGGGAAGCAGTATGGAGGTTCCTCAAGAAATTAAAAACAGGCCTATTATACGACCCAGCATTCCCACTTATGCTCAAGTCAAAATATCATGTTACCTGCCTTAAATATACACAACTTTTTTACTTGTGATTTACACATGAATTAAGCTGGAGAACAGAAAGTTGGTAGAGAAGCTTATAAAACAATGTATGATTGGAATACTTCCATGCAGAAATCTCTGAACAGAAATGAAGGAGGAGAAGGTCCTGCTGCTTTTAGACCTTCCAGGTGTCTTGTCCCTCATCCTGACACTTGGTGGAGAACTCCTTTGTTTCTGAAAAAAAATCTCTGGTCCCAGGCATTGATGGATGGCTGCAGCTTTGGTTCAGCTGGAAGCCAACTTTGAGTCTTTGGGAGTCTTAACGAAGATACCAAAGTAAGAAAATAAAACTTCCCAGATGGTCTTCTAAGTATTTTTTGAAATGTAAGGAGATAAAAATCTGAGCTCTGTATAGCCCTGGATGGATTCTGGGAAATATCACCCAAAGGAGATGCAGTAACCTAACCTAGAAACAGCAAGGCCAATGTGTTCCATTCTCAAGTCTGACGGAACATAAGAGCCATCATGTATATACAATTGACCTGTTTACATATGAAATTTTCACATTGTCTATTGATGTTGTACATAAGGTAGAAAAGAAACAAGCAACACCATTGTGCTCAAGCTAATGGATGAAGACAGCATCTCTCATGCTTGCAGACAGAAAAAGGACAGGTAAATGTTAAGTGCTTCCAAGCAAAGAGTAGGAGATGATTTCTCAGGATAATCAACTAGGCATCCTAAATTTTCAGGGGGAAAGAAGACAGATGGATTATCACGTCTCACAGGAATATTTCTCTCAAACAAGCCATATTGGGTGGATATGTAAGTACTAGGAAAGAGGGGAGGGGAAGAAACTATAGGAGATTGAAAATCTTGCAATAAGAGAAGGGATTTGCTTTCCTGTTGAGAATTCTGCTTCAGAGCTGAAGTGAAGACATCCATGCCCAAGTTCCACAGAATCCAGCCAAACATCACAGCAACTCTAAGGCTTCCAAAACTTCAGAAAGCCATTGCCATCTTGAGTTTGTTAAAATTGACTCAGGGTGGATATAGTGCCCTGGCAACCCCTAAGAGGGTTCTGGTGTGATCACATGATTGTCTTCCTTCTATGTTGAGTGACTGAGTTAACCCCAGACAGGCCTACCTAGTTAAGTTGAACAGCTTCTTTCCTTGAAAAGGACCCTGGAAGAAGAATGAGCCCTCTATCTCCTGGAATTGGCCATTTCCCTTTTTATAGCCCGCTCATTTACTTTTCCCAGATATCTCTGCTCCCAACTAGAACAGATACCCAATGAGTGAAGCAGTCCAAAAGACTCCACCAGTTAATAATAGCATTTAGAGAAGAAGGATAATGTGTATCCTCTTGAATTAAAGATAAAGAGGTGAAGAAAACCAGGTTGGTGTTTGGCAGATAATTGCTGCATGACAAATGGCTATGGATTACTAAACCAATAACCTCTTTCTTTTGCAGCTTGAAAACTGATTTCTGCACTCAAGCATCCATCTGAACTGGAACCAAGAAGGTTCAAGAATGGTGACAGTTGAGTAAAGGACATACTCCCCCACTTCACATCCATTTCTTCTTTGGGCTAATAATTAATCTTGATTTATATACTTCACTACACACATGGGTATGGGCCCAAGAGTATCCAATTTCCAAAACTAAAGCACCCCATAATATAAAAAATATTTATCACAACCAATTTTTATGAAGAAAAATCGAGATTTCATTCTTTTAGTTATTGAAGAGAGGAGAAATTCTTTAACTCTGGAAACTTCTATATAATTCTACCAGGATTTGGGGATATAGCTGTGCCAGTTACTTGCAGAAGATGTCCATATTTCACAACATATGCCATAAGGGGAATAGAAATTAGCCTAAATATTAAGAGCCTTTATGTGGTTTTAGGCCTGACATTTTGTACTTTGCTTTTGCATCCAGTTTAGGTGTCCTAACCCATTATAAACATTGGGGAGAATGACCAATATCATTACATTTGTGAAAGAGTTTCCACTATAAGCTTTGATTTGAGGACACTTGAGAATTTTTAAATAATTCCCCTTTGGTTAAAATTTTCCATTTTTTGCCCAAAGGTAATTTCTTTGTTTTTGTTTGCTTTGGAAAAAAAATTGAGGGAATTTAACAGTTTGAGGGTTTGAATATATTTATTTATGATTAATTTTCATGAATACTTTTATAAAGTATATTCTAAATGATGTAAATTTCTTGAATTTAAAATTACAAACTTGGAAAGTGAAATGATCATTAGAAAATTTTAAACTATAGTAAATAATTGTAATGAACATTTGATTTAAGAAGAATGATCATACACACACATGCATAATTTTATATTAAATATAAAGAATTTAGGTCAAATGAATTTCTGCTCACATTCTGTCTTGTACCTACAAAATCTGAAGAATGTACCCTCCTGAATTTAATTAAAATTCCATAAGAGAAAATTCAACCTTATTCTGTCAATTTCCCTATCTCATTATATTAGAGTAAGGAAAATAATCTGTAATCTGTTCCTCTTAAATATTAAGTTTTTGATTTTTGTTTAAAAAACAAAAAACCCTGTCCTCCCCTGCATGCTTCCAAATAAATTTCAGCAGGAGATATAAGGGGTTTTTTTTGTTTGTTTGTTTCTTGTTTTTTAATGAATTTAAAGATGTCAGTTCCTATATACAAAGATCCTGTATTTTGTCATCCCTATCTTACAATGAGGAAAAGCAGATTACAACTAACAAACTCCAATAATTTTTCTTACACACATCAGAAAAACAAATTTCCAGGGCCAACTGCCTCCCCAAAATCTGAAAAAGCCAGGGATTCAGAGAGTCCCAACAGAGACTTTGTTGCCCAAGATCTGAAGCAGAGGTTACTATAGCCATAAACTGGTGGAGAGATTTCAGTGGCAACTTTGAGAAACTGCTGGAGGCTTAGTGTGAACTATCAGGAGATGGCTAACTCCTGGGAGCTGCAGCCTGAAGGTTTGGGGTTGTACTGCTATGTTTTCTATGAGGTTCTCATGGTAAATATCCAAGAAGATTCCTTCATGGCTCTGACAGGAAAATATTTTGAAAAATCCTTGTGAAATTACCTTAGAGTGTTCTCCCTAACAGTCTACTCTTCAGGGACTGGAAGGGCAGGGGGTTGGTTAGAAGAGAATAGAAAAGAAAATGGAAAAACTGTCCTTGCCACAAAATCTCAGGTAGAAGAGGAGCACACTCTCCATTCAGCCCCTTTGGCACTCCTATTTCACTTTAGAGAAGAAAAAATAGTGTGAAGGTCAGATTTCATGGATATGGACACACTCATGACTGGCACTTAGTTTTGAGATTAAGGATTCATTAACATCACAGCAACAGAGCTCTAGTATAGTGGGCTACAACTTAAGTGATTGAAAGATCCAGACTCCCTGAACAAGAATATTCAAAAGAGGTCAAAATCAAGACAGGATACAAAGGTAAGAACCAAGGAGTAACTTAAACTCCTTGCATGGACAGCGAACAAAACTTCAATAAATTCCAAGCCTGAGACAGACTAGCAACAATTTTCACACTATCTGCCTTATGTACTTTAAATCTATTAATAAGTGTTCATCATTCAATAAAAAATGTATAATAAGGATTAAGACAAGAAATAAATAACAGTGTGAAGAGAAGAAGCAAGTAGTAGAACCAGATTCAGATACATCAAAGCCTCTAGTATAAAAGGCAACAACAGAAATGCAAAAACAGACAGAGCATGGAGATGTGAACTCAGAAATTGTTATGGTTTGGATGTGAGGTGTCCTCCAAAAGCTCATGTGTGAGGCAATGCAAGAAGGAAATGATTGGGATATGAGAGCCTTAACCCAATCCATGGATTAATTCCATTGATGGGATTAACTGGGTGGTAACTGAAGGCAGGTAGGGAATGGATGGAGGAGGCAGGTCCCTGGGGACATGTCTGTGGGATATTATTTTGTATCTGGCTACCAACATTCCTCTCTGCTTTCATCGTGTGAGCTTCTTCACTCTGCCACACTCTTCTGCTATGATGTCCTGTCTCACATCAAGACCTGAGGAATGGAGCCAGCTGTCCCTGGACTGAGTGCTCTGAGACAGTGAGCCCCCAAATCCACTAATTGTTCTTGTAAGATCTTTTGGTCATAGCTGCAAAACTGCTGACTAAATCAGATCTCAAAAATTCTCCCTCTCTCTTTCTTATATATAAGCAGAGACGAACTACAGCAGCCAGATACAATATCAAAAACTTTTCACCTACATATATCCACCTCAAACTACAGAAAACAAAAGACAAGGAGAAAATCTTGAAAGAAGTCTAAAGGAAAAAATACTGCACCTATGGAAAACAAAGTTAAGAATTATAGGGACCGGAGTATAGTTAAGAATTGTAGCTCACTGGGGTATAGAATACGTGCCTAGCATATCTGAGGCCCTGGGTTTGAACCTCACTATAACCAAAAAATACCAGATGAATTATTTCAACTTATTTCTTCTTTCCTCTAAAACTATATGCAAGCAAATGAAGAGTACAGTGAAACATCTAAAGTGTTGCAAGAAAGAAATCCAAATTAGAATTTCATATCTACAGTTAAACAAAAACTTCCCACTGTGTACAGTGACTTTCTTCAAAATATTAAATAATGGATTAGGGTTTAAAAAACAATACTGTTACATCAAAGAAGCTGTATGTACCACTCATATGATGTATGAAAATGACACTTAAGATTCTGAGATTTTCCTGGTAAACACCCACAAACCCGACTTAATCACGGGAATATAGCAAGAAAATACCAGTTAATTGGCATTTGGAAATAATATTTGTATTATGAACTCTTAAATGTATATATCTGTACTGTTCAATATAGTTACTTCTGGCCGCATATGATAATTGAATGCTTGAAGTGTGACTAGTATGAGTTAAGATGGATTATACATGCAAAATAAACCACAGATACCAAAGAATTAATATAAAAGAAGGGATACAATTAGTCATTAAACACCGATTATGTACTGAAATAATAATTTGATATTTGAGTCAAACTACATTATTAAAATTAAATTTGTTGATTTTTATTATTTACTTTAAAATGTTTAATCAGCACATAAATCCATATATATTCAGGTATGCACAATGATTGTATGTATGTATACACACATATGTGCACATATCATGTATGTATCATGTATTGATCACCATGGTCAAGTTAATTAATATAGCCATTACCACTAATAGTTACTATGATTTCCAGCATTTTATATGTAGTAATTGGAACATTTCAAATTACATATCATCCATGTTCCATCATGGACCATACCTATTTGATCGCTTTATACCTAACTTATAAATCTTAATTTTCTTTACCATGTTCATCGGATCTTTATAGAAATCTCATAAAACATCAATCAGTATAAATGTAAAAAATATCAATATCTTAAGCATACCATATTCAAACTGTGGATAACCAAATGTAAAGACAAATAAATTGAAAGAAGTTCTATTGAAAAAAACAAACACCTTAGCTCTTTAGGAGCAAGCATGGAATTTATCCAACATTGCTAAGAAACCTTACAAATAAAAAATGCAACGTATTTAAAGCATTGAAATATAAAAACCACCCACTTAAAATTCTGTATTCAGTAAAATTATCCTTCAAATGTGAAGCAGAGATCAAGACTTTCTCAACAAAAATTGAGGTACTCTTTGACAGTATACCTTGCCCTGCAGGAAGTATTAAAAGAAATGCCTCAGAGGAAAAGAAAATATCACAGCTCAGAAAACAGAACTCCATATAGACATGATGAGTATTAGACAAAGAATAAGTGAAATAAGAATGCAAAAACAAATTTTTTCTTATTTTTAATTAGTCTGACTCCATTGTGCTAATACTAATTAGCTGTATTTAATTCACATATATACAATCATAAATTTTGCTCTCCAGCTCACGTGAAACACCAGCCAAATCAAACCACATTCTGGACCATAAAATATACCTTAACAAACATACAA
Organism: Urocitellus parryii; assembly: GCF_045843805.1. Taxonomy (NCBI): domain Eukaryota; kingdom Metazoa; phylum Chordata; class Mammalia; order Rodentia; family Sciuridae; genus Urocitellus; species Urocitellus parryii. The sequence continues at coordinate 67,649,778 of NC_135540.1, forward strand.
GTAGAAATTACAATGCCTAATCTCAGATCACAATGAATACTAGAAACTGACAATAGGAAGATAGTGAAAAGCCCTGAATACTGGAAGGGTTAAAAAAAAAGTCTTCTAAAGTGATATGAGACAAATAAAAAATCTCAAGAGAAATTTAAAAGCATTTCAAAATAATCAAAAATCAAATTACAAGTTATAAAAATTTGTGGGGAATATTAAAAACAGCAGGAAATTGGTAATGTTGAATGCATATATTAAAGAAGATCTGAAATCAATAACCTAAGCTTCTCACTTAGGAAACCAGAAAAAGGAAAGCAGACTAAATCTTAAATAAAAGGAAAAAAGGAATAATTAAAATTAGAGCAGAACTCAATGAAATTGAGAACAGGATACCAAAAGAGAAAATTAATGAAAAAAAAAAGATGGTCTTTTTAAAAGATAAAATTGGTAAGAATCTAATCAAGGTAGCTAAAAGGGGAGAGAGGGAGAGAGAGAGAGAGGGAGAGAGAGAGAGAGAGAGAGAGAGAGAGAGAGAGAGAAGGAGAGGAATCATAAATTACTAATATTGGAAATGAAAAAGAGGCCATTTCTAAATATTCTCTGAATGTTGGATAATAAAGTAATATTATGAATAGTTATGTAATCAGAAATTTGAAAACCTAGATGAAATGGAATAATTTCTTGAAAGACAAAATCTACGAAAATGCCTACTACAAAAATAAGTAGATGATCTGAATGGTACTGTATATATTAAAGAAATTAAATGAACATTAACAAAGGATTATTGTATTTTAAAGTTAAAAACAATATATTTCTCCATTTTCCCCATGTCTAACCCCTCTCTGCTATGGATCAGCATCCACTTATCAGAATATTCTGCCTTTGGTTTTTAGAGATTTGACTTATTTAGCATGATATTGTCCAACTCCATCCATTTACATGCAAATGCCATAATTTTATTCTCTTTTAATGCTGAATAACTTAAATTGTTGAGGATGGGGATATTGCTCAGTCTTTGAAAGAGGTAGAAATGATACTTCATCACTGGGCAAAGATCCTGGAAAGTAAGAAACTGCATAGACATCTACTTTTCTCACAGGTGCCACAGGATAATTTTATCTTTGAAATTATCAAATCTTGGTCAGAATGGCATATCCCATTCATGAGAAACTTATGTGATAATTCAATCAAGTATTTGAAAAAAAATTCCTTCATGTTCTCAGAATAATAAACTAAATATGAGGTAAAGGAAAATGCAAAAGACATGGAAAGAAAATGATGAAATGAACAGATGAAACAAAGAGGAAAATATTAAAATTATTTCTAGCAAAATTAGTTATTGCATTAATTATTCAATGACTAAGTTCAAAGCCAAATAAGATATACTTTAACTTGTGAGGAAAAATCCTGAGAAAACTAGATTTAAAATATTTGGATTAAATTTTAATCATATGGTGAAAAACCTGTTTTTGTGTATAAGCACATGTAAATCAAGACCTGACAGGTTACATTTTTCAGGGGTTCTTTTTGTCTTCCCTTCATATTTTTTCCTGGTTCCTCCTGAAGTTAGTACTAGCTACCCAATGTTTTCTGACATTAGGATCCTGTAGCCTAACTTTCAGATACCTCAAAAATGGATATACTGGGTTTTGAGAAAAACAATTTTTCACAAGAAAGACAAAAACATCTTTTAGATTTGTCAATAACAAGAACAACTACAAAGAGCAAAAACTCACTATAAGAACATTCAAGACTTGGGGTGTGGGGGGCTTGGGTTGTGGCTCAGCTGCAGAGCTCTCACCTGGCACGTGCTAGGCCCTGGGTTACATCTTCAGCACCGCATAAAAATAAATAAAATAAAGGTATTTTGTGCAGAGCAGCACACATCAGCAACTCACCCTCAACGTCTTTTTCTTTTAAAGGTCTTCTCCCACAAACACGAAGAATGGAATCCTCAGGCTAGATGGAGCAAGTATTTGTTGAAGATCAGTGTAGAAGACTCGCAGTTCAACACCCTGCCGGCGCCGCTGCCTGCCGGCGCCGCTGCCTGCCGGCGCCGCTGCCTGCCGGCGCCGCTGCCTGCCGGCGCCGCTGCCTGCCGGCGCCGCTGCCTGCCGGCGCCGCTGCCTGCCGGCGCCGCTGCCTGCCGGCGCCGCTGCCTGCCGGCGCCGCTGCCTGCCGGCGCCGCTGCCTGCCGGCGCCGCTGCCTGCCGGCGCCGCGGCCGCCTTCTCCGCCGCCTCGTGCCGCGGCCGCCTTCTCCGCCGCCTCGTGCCGCGGCCGCCTTCTCCGCCGCCTCGTGCCGCGGCCGCCTTCTCCGCCGCCTCGTGCCGCGGCCGCCTTCTCCGCCGCCTCGTGCCGCGGCCGCCTTCTCCGCTGCCTCCTTCTTCTTCTTCTTCTTCTTCTTCTTCTCTTCCAACGTTTTCTTCTGCGGTCTTCTTCACTTCTGAGAAATGTGGCTGGCAAGAGGTCTTATATAGCCCTTGGGTTACTGTGATTGGCTCAAAAGTTATGCTAATTAGGGTTTGAAAAATGTACCAATGCTATTGGTCCAGACTTTGGCCAATCAGGTTTGGAAATGGTCAATTCTATATTCCCACCATTCATTCATGTTTGCCCCACTTCCATTTTCTCAATGGAGGTTGAGTAGTGGAAAGTTGAGGGGGCTGGGGATGTGGCTCAAGCTGTAGCCCGATCGCCTGGCATGCGTGCGGCCCGGGTTCGATCCTCAGCACCACATACAAACAATGGTGTTGTGTCCACTGAGAACTAAAAAATAAATATTAAAAATTCTCTCTCTCTCTCTCCCTCTCTCTCTCTCTCCTCTCTCACTCTCTCTTTTAAAAAAAAAAAAAAAGAAAGTTGAGGTTGTGGACCCTGCAGTGATGCATGGCATGGGCTTCTGCAGCAGGCCTCCCTGCTGTGCCAAGGCCTGGCTGCTGCAGATGACAGGTCTGACAGGTCAGGGAGCCTTGAATCCCTAGGCACTGGCTCCAAGGTCGCTGGAACTCTGACCCACCCAGGCCAACACCCCACCTCTCTTGCTTCTTGGCAGGGATTAGTAGATAGGCTGTGTGACTTTGTAGCCAGGGCCATCAGTACCTAAATACCAAATAAGATAGACTTTAATTGCAGGGGTAAGTCCTGATAAAACTGGACTTAAAATATTTGGATTAAATTTTAATTATATGATTAGGTGTATAAGCACATGTAAATCAAGACCTGACATGTCTTGCAGAAAATGAGCAACAACACTGGGGACAAAGCCAGGCACAGTATTGGTACTCAATAAATTTGAGCTATTGGGTATGCATGTGTATCTGGAATGCTTTCCCAATAGAGGAGAATGTTACAGTCAGCTCTTGCTGTGTAACAAGACAACTTAAATTTTCAAGGCTGAAAACAACAAACTTTATCATTTCTTACATTATTGCTTCTCATAATTCAGTGGGTCCAGAATTCATGTAAGGCACAGCTAGACAGTTCTGCCCCATGTGGCATTGGTGGGATTCAGGTAAGGCATAGCTAGACAGTTCTGTCCCATTTGGCATTGGTGGGGTTCACTCACTGTCCTCAGCTGGTGGTACCTTCCAGGTCCCACTGGGCTAGAAAGTCCAGGAGGCTCCCTCACTTGCCTGACCCCATGGTGTGTTTCCATGTGGTTGCCCCTTCTTCATGGATGTCTCATCGTTCAGTCATGGTGTGAGTTTCTTCACAGCATGACCTCGGCTTCCAGAAAGATGGTGGGAAGGGCCAACCCTGTTCAGAATGAGGCCCCAAACTGGCAATTTGTCAATTCTGCTGCATTCTGTTGCCCAGGAAGCCACTTGATCCAAAGTGCCAGAAGATGTAGCCCACCAGTCCTTGGGTGGAGCAGTGAGTGTGTTAAAGAGGAAGTCATCAACTGTGAGTGTCTTTGAAAGCCACATCCCACAGAGAGGATCCAGAACTTTCCTGACTATCCAAATGTTCCAATCTATCATTCCTCTAGCTCTCGGAACAAGCCTTTCTCTCCCCTGCCTCGCTTGGTCTGACTAACTTGTCCTCACTCTCCCGGGTCCTGATTTAATCACCCCTGCCTCTGGCAAGGCTTCTGTGTTCCCCTAGATTGACTTGGTGCTCAATAGCTACTTCTCAAACATCCTGTCCTCTCTTCCTGAAGTAAGGTTAGCACTCCTGTCAGTAATTATAAGTCTGGTACCTGGCACCTTTCAAACATGGAAGACATGGAGTACAGGGTCATCTGTGAAGGACTTCATTCACAGATCCTGATTCAGGGCCTAAAACCATAGAAATAGACCAGAGATGACATCATCAAGAGTGTTGGCTCTTGTGTTCTAGCCTCACCTTGGTCCCTTCCTCCTGGTATGGGCTGGAGGTTGCAGATTCCCCAGGAAGCAACTTCTGGGATGGACAATGTTCAGGACATTTAGTGGAATGGGAGGGAGGAAAAGGATTGGGGCTGGAGGTTGAGGATGTTACTCAATGGCCGAGTGCTTTCCATGTGCATGAGGCCCTGGCTTCTGTACCTAACAGCAGGATCCCCAAAAAAAAGCAAGTATGATAGTGAGAGAGACTGGGCTGTGATGAACCTGAAGTTGGGGAAGAAGGTGTACTGGTTTTCTACCAATAAACCTGGAAATGCCACCAAGTTTCTTGGGCTCCTGTGCCAACATTTACACAGACAGGCACCATCTGGCTTGGGAGGAGGCACTGCTGCTCCAGGAAGGGACACCACACCCTACAAACATGAGGGGAAACACAATATTATCTTGATGGGAAGCCACTGTGCATGGGTTCAGTACCCATTCTGGGTTCTCCAGGCTGACAGATCACAGTGGAAGAACTGAGCCTCTTGCTTTCAGATCTATGGATCCCTGCTAAGTCTTCTGCTTCTAAGACAATGATATAGCCAAGGTGCTTTGGTGGATATTTGTGTGACAGTGACAATGTTTCCTGATCACCAAGATCCCAGTGGCTATTGGCCATTCCCTGACATATCTATTCAGGCAGCAAAGAGAATGAGAAGTTTAGATCATGGGGAAGAATCTGGGCAGCAGGAGAGGCTTGTAAGAGGCCATTCATGGGGGATCTGTAATAATGGCAGCTTTCCCAGGCTGAGACCAGTCTGTTAATTTTTAATGATCATGTGCTATGTACCAGGCTCTGGGCAAAGTCCTTCAAGTACTTTGCCTTGTTGAATCCTCAATACCTTCCTACCATTTTTCTGACAATAGAGCTGAAGCTCACATAACCTCACCAGTGGCAGTGACTTCAATGGGATTCAACTTTTGGAGATCTGGATCTACAAAGCCTAGGTTAGCTCTCAGTCACTAGATCCATCATGTAGCCTGGCTAACATCTGTACATTGAGGAAGTTCTAAAGTGAACTCGGCCCATCTTGTCTTTAACTGGCTGGCCATGTAAAATGACAATAGCATTGTGACACAGATAACAATGCTATACATGTTTCCCCTTCTTCCTGCACACTCTTTCCTCTGTCTCTTACTCTCTCCCCCTCTTTCTTCTCTGCTCATTGATTGAAGGTCTATGTTATGTGAGACACTGCAGATATACAGAAACTGAAGCCACTTGTCCTCTTCTCTCTCTATCTTCTGGGAGCTGCAGCCCTAGGAAAACCAGACACACAGGCAAATGTTTACAAAGCAGTGAGAACTGTGAGAATGCAGAGATTCAAAGAGAGGTACTCAGGAACATGCAAAGGCAACTTAAATGCCTGGAAAAGCTTAAGCAAGGAGCCTCTTGAACTTTGACTTGACCTGGGTAGACAGAGAGCCCACTGGAAAAAACAAAAGAGTGGGGGAGACCTAAGCCAAAGGAAGGCCCAGTACCACAGCAGGTGTGCATCCATGTAGAAGCAAAGGAACTGGCAGGCTGGGGAGACCTAGGCTTGGGTGAAAGTCCCAGATGTGAGGGGAAGATGGCAGGGCTCCAGAGAAAGCTCTTCTGGTTATGACAGGTCTGGAATGCCATGCTCAGGTGACCAGACTTAGGACTGGGGATCCATGGCAGATATTTAAGTGAGAAGGGATAAGATGGGTTTCATGGCTTGGAAAGATTAGTAAAGAGGTGTGTGTAAGCTGAACAGAGGACAGAAACAAGCTGGGGAGAAACTGGAGGCAGGGAAATGAAGCCAGAGATGGCTCAGGTGGAGGGGGGTCTTCTGTTCCCCATGGCCCTGGCCTCTGAAAATCTGTGTGTGCCAATGGGTTCAGCAGGGCCTGCTTTGCCCTCTGCAAGCACTTGCCTGTGTGAATAAGATGGGGCTAGGCAGCCCTGGAAGAAACCATCCTAGGGTGGGCTTTCAGGCTGCCCAGTCCATAGAGACGTTTCAAAGTTCTTTGAACACTCTCAGAGACCACCACATCTTCCAAGCTGACCTTTCCCAGGTTATCTGTGTATTTAGCTTTATTTCCATCAAAGACCTTCACTAGAGTCAATAAACAGGTTGGGCCAAGATGGAGGCCACCCCGTTATCTTATTGAGCAGCCCCATAGCTGTTTTGTCCCCAGCAGAGAAGAAAGTGTCTGGCAGTAGTTTCTCTCTTCCACCCTGAAATAAAAGTCAGTGTGGCTGGTGTTTTTCTGCTCTCAATTTTTCAAGCCACCCTCACAAGCCAAGCCTCAATCTATATTAATACTATTACTCGGGATGACATTTTCTCCTACTGTCGTTCTGTCTTTTTTGTCTTCCTCCTTCATTCCCTAATTTGTCTAATGTGCATAATTCAAGCCTGTGTATCAAGTCATCCACAAAACTATCACATTACTAAGTTCCTTCCTCTCTATCAACCCCATCTCTGTCTCTCACAGAAATTAGAGGGAGGTGACTGCAAACCTGCAAGGGCAGGAAATAGAATTATGAAATGTGTTAATTGGGACATCAAGTCAGTTTTTATTCCAGGCACTTCCATCCCTAATCCACTTTGAAGCTGACCCTTGTGACACTGATTCTCATTAGATGGTGCTGCTAATGGTGAGTGGTGTTTACACATGGTATACATATGTCATGCCTAGGCCGTAAGACTGGTGGGTCCAGATGATTGGTGGGTCCAAGAGGAGGACAAAGACAGCCGAGAGGGTCCAGGTAGTAAAGGGCAGAGATGGCAATGAGAATGGGCATTAGGGAGAAAGCATGCTGGGGAGGTGAGATGCGTGCTACAGAGATTCCACCAAAATACATTGTTTTAAACTTTCCCCTTTGCATGAAGTTCAGGGTCTGCAAGTTCATTGGCAAAATACATTACTTTATTTTCCTCCTTCTTTTGTGTTCTCCTCATGCTCTTCCCAGCCAGACATGGACCTGATGCCTGCTAGGCTTCTCAGGAGTCTAGGCCAACAACTTGCAAAGTGGTTGAAATGAAAGTTTGTGCACATTTAAGTGGGTGGGGGTTTCCCATGGAGCAATGGGATTTACAGTCAGGCATAGGATAAAAGCCTTTCTCTCTGCCTCCTGGTAGGGTTTAACATTTTTCCATAAACCTACATTCATGGCAAAATGACAACAAGACTCAGCCAATATGGTGCCAACTTGATGCTCTGTGGAGAAAACTGAACTCTTCCCTCCATTTGCTGCTTAGCACTGGGATGTGGCTCTCTCTTCAGAAAGACTTTGACAGTCACAAAAGGCACCTTACAGTCTCTGAATTCTGGAAGGCTGAAAGTAGGAGACAGCTAAGCAGCAGCAAGGCTAAAATTATATGCAAGCAAATGAAGAGTACACTGAAACATCTAAAGTGTTGCAGGAAAAAAAATCCAAATTAGAATTTCATATCTACAGTTAAACAAAAACTTCCCACTGTGTACAGTGACTTTCTTCAAAATATTAAATAATGGATTAGGATTTAAAAAACAATACTTTTACCTCAAAGAAGCTATATGTACCACTCATATGATGTATGAAAATGATCTGTACTGTTCAATATAGTTACTTCTAGCCACATATGATAATTGAATGCTTGAAGTGTGACTAGTATGAGTTAAGATGGACTATACATGCAAAATAAACCACAGGTACCAAAGAATTAATACAAAAGAAGGGATACAATTAGTCATTAAACACCGATTATGTACTGAAATAATAATTTTTATATTTGAGTCAAATTACATTATTAAAATTAAATTTGTTGATTTTTATTTTTTACTTTAAAATGTTTAATCAGCACATAAAACTATATATATTCAGGTATGCACAACGATTGTATGTATGTATACACACACATATATGTGCACATATCATGTATGTATCATGTATTGATCACCATGGTCAAGTTAATTAATATAGCCATTACCACTCATAGTTACTATGATTTCCAGTATTTTATATGTAGTAATTGGAACATTTCAAATTACATATGGTCCATGTTCCATCATGGACCATATCTATTTGATAGCTCTATACCTAACTATATCTTAATTTTCTTTACCATGTTCATCGGATCTTTATAGAAATCTCATAAAACATCAATCAGTATAAATGTAAAAACTACCAATACCTTAAGGATACCATATTCAAACTGTGGATAACCAAATATAAAGAAAAATAAATTGAAAGAAGTTCTACTTTTAAAAACTCCTTAGCTCTTTAGGAGCAAGCATGGAATTTATCCAACATTGCTAAGAAACCTTACCAAAAAAAATGCAGCAAAATATTTAAAGCATTGAAATATAAAAACCACCCACCTAAAAATTCTGTATTCAGTAAAATTATCCTTAAAATGTGAAGCAGAGATCAAAACTTTCTCAACAAAAATTGAGGTACTCTTTGACAGTATACCTGCCCTGCAAGAAGTATTAAAAGGAATGCCTCCGAGGAAAAGAAAATAACACAGCTCAGAAAACAGAACTACATAAAGACATGATGAGTATTAGACAAAGAATAAGTGGAAGTAAAATGCAAAAACAAATTTTTCTTATTTTTAATTAGTTTTTTAAACATGCCTTGGGTGGTTAATTAATTTAAATCTCTAAAATTGTAACACTGTAATACAGTTATCCCTTCATGATGCATATATTATCATTGCATCATTGTAAAAAATTAGGTAGTTGTTAATCTCCCACCCCCTTGCCTTACACTTTCACTGAATTCCAATTAACCACAGATTAAAACTGGAATAATTGCAAATGTACCACATGTGATGTGCATTACCATTTCACTTACTATGAAAAAAGGACTCCTGATTGTTTTCAGACAGATTTGCAACCCAAATCTAGAATCCCTTCTTGAGGATTTGATTTGTGACCACTCCTATATTTGCTGGGTTACTAAGAAACAGCTGAAATTATGAGCAAATGATTATTTGAGAGATACAGTCCCAGTGAATGACCATGAGGAAAGGAGGATTTTTGAAAGAGATGAATGAGGATTGATAAAAGCTGATACTGATATATTTTTTAGGCCAGTCAGTCTTTCAGGATGAGCTGTGAAATGATATAGCCAGTCTCTTGGTGGAGCAATCTATGAAGCCTATGAAAGTCTTCAGACAGGTTAAAAGGAAAAACTGCACATCAGCTCAGTTCCTAGAAAATGTGTGGGTCATGGAATACATCTTCTGCTCCCTCTCCTCCTCTGTCTTCCTCTGACTTCTGTTGTTTACAGTTCACTTTAAAAATAAACAACTCTCCTAAAATTTAGAGTTATCCTATCCCACTCCTCAGCAATTGCTGAAGAAGCAAGATATTTCATGTCCTAGGATGTGTGCATTTCACTAGATGCTGAAAGTGGAGCGAAGCCACACAAAAAAGTCTCCGCATTCAGGAGACAATCTAGTGAAGGAATCAATGGGTTTTAGCTCTTCAACAGGGGTGGACACATGATCTTCAGGCTCAGTGCAAAATGAAATCATGGGGAACCCTGTTGTAAACAGTAGTGTTGACAATGGTAAAGTATAAAGATTTGTTCTTTCCTTTCACATATTCTCTTTCTTGACTTGTCATGACTGTGTTGTTTTGTTTTTAGTTGTTATTTAAATTTAAAATTAGTAGCAGACATTTTGACAGTAATCTTTGTATTTTTGAATGAAAATATAGCACATGGATATGTGTATAGTTATTCAGAAGAAATCATCCAAGTTTCACAATCTTTATTTCATAACTTGTGTGTGTGTGTGTGTGTGTGTGTGTATACCTTTATTATCAGAATGGCTAAATAATACAGAAAGGTAGCTCAACTGTTTTGTTTAATTTCATTTCTTGACACAATGTCTGTACTGTTGATACTTTTTACTTTTAGTTTGTTAATGAATAACAAAGCCCAAAGGGGAAAAAAAAGTTTTTGTCTTTTTTTAAATGTTTTTTTGTACATACCCACATAGTTCTGTGAATTAATAGTTAAGTCCTGTTGAAGTTGTCATTAATCTTTTGAATCAGTTTACTCTAATGCTTTTATCCATTTTATAGTTGGAAATTTAAATTGTTTCCAATTTTTGACTATCATGAGTAAGCTACTCTAAAGATTCATGTACAACTCTTTTTTGGAAAATATAAAGAATATTCATTGCATGGCATATCCTTTCTTTGAGAAAACTACCTAGAAGTGGAATTATTTGTTTATATAGTAAAGATAGGCTTAGCTGAATATAAAGTAATTCAAAATGAATTACTTTATATTACCAAGAGTAACATATTAGGAGTTGCATTTGTACCCCATCTTCATCAAAATTGACAGTCAGCCTTTTAAACATCATCTCTTCTAGTGAATATGTACTGGTAGATCAATACTAATTAATTTAATCTGATGGTCAATGGCAGTGAACGTTTTTCCATGTGCATATTGATAATTTTTACACCTTATTTTCTGAAATATCCTAGCAAAAATTTTGATCTTCTCCTTTTTTTAACTGTATGATAGGTCTTATTATTATTTAAGTGCAAGTCTGTGAATTCTGAAAGTAAATTCTTGGTCAGATGTCATGGATTGCAAATACTTTCTCCCAGTCTGTATCTGGGCTTTTCATTTTCTTAACTGTGCCTGGGAAAGAACAGATATATATATTTTTTAATTGTGATGAAGTCCAATTTACTACTCTAATTTTAGAGTTAGGACATTTTGTGTAATTTCTAAAAAAAAAAAAAAAAAAAAAAAAACAAACAAACAAAAAACACTTTACCAACCCCAAGCTTTTAATTGGTTTTTAATCTCCCATCCAGATCAAAAGAGGAAGCATGGTTAAGATTCACAGTGGTCTCAATTCCACACTGGCAGTAAGGGTGCTGCCCCTTGGGATGTGCAGCACCTTGCCTCATGGTCAGCAGTGCCTCAGCATCTAGGATAAAGGGGAAAACTTCAGCTCTTCAGCTTTTACTGTCATATTAATAAATACTATAACTGGTAAAAATAAAGGAAAGTATTTTAAGTTTGAATTATTACTTCTTTCAGTAAAAGTAAAATTAAATGGATAATTTGATTCTGCCATTACCTAACTTGTATTGTTTCTGCTAAAAGTTTCACTCCCTGTTCTCATTCTTGCAATTTCTTCTTTCTGACTTATGTTCATGTAGAGTCTCCATAATATAGAGAAGAAATTTACTGGCATTGAAGCTGGAACATCTCAGATTCTGAAAAAATACCTACTGTTTCAGGTGCTATTATATGCTCCTATAATCATTTCTCCCTTTCTCATCGAAATGGCAAGACTGTCTGTGACAGGACAATATCTTATGATAATTTTCTTAAAATTCCATTATCTATTTCAGTTTATATTCTATGGTAAGAGCTACATTATGTTTTTGATGGATTTTGTAACATATGTAACTGCCATTTATGAAAGTGTGGTGTGATACTTTTCATTGTCTTTAAATAATGGAAATTTGGGAGGATATAAAACAAAATTTTCCATTCTCTCTGCCTCCCAATTCTTCCTACAAAAACATTCACTTCTCCTCATACATAAGCACAGAGAAGTACACATACAGTGGGATGGATATCACAAACAGTGATGGTCATCTAAACAATGTTTAGACAGATGCTGATTTGTAAATAAATTTGAATTAAAAACAATAGTCAATATTGTTATATTTATTATTCATTTAGAAAGCAACTGTACTTATATTGAAAACTATTCTTCAGCAAAGTATCTTAGAAGTTTCCCACTGTAATATCAGGCTATTTATTAGACCTTTATTTCACTTTCATTGGTCACTAACTTTGAAATACAAGGTTATTTCCCAAAAAATAGCAGTAAAACCTTTGGAAGTAACCAGAGTTGTACATCTGACCTTGTTGCTCACTTTCCCTCTTCCCCCTTACAAACAACAGGGATAAGGAAGCAACTACCTAAAACCCACAAGAAAAAGGCACATTATTTGACAATATGTTAAGAATACCTAGCTGTGGCATACTCCGTCCTAGCAGGTGTAATCTCCATAATTAAAACATGTACACAGTTAATGGTACAAGAGACACAATCAATTGTATACTTTGGATTGTACATTGTCTAAATAATTCAGAATGTCAGGGATCTGAGCACTGGGATTAGGAGAATACTTATTATTCATTGAACATAATAAAATTCAGTAGCAGTATTTATAATCTGAGTTCTCACCCATTACAATCTAGATATTGAATTCTTTTTTATCATTATTATTTTTTATTTGTTACATATGACAGTATAATGATCTTGACATTTCATACATTTGAATCAAATGAGGTATCATTTCTCATTTTTCTGATTGTACAGGTTGCAGAAATTTGGAAAGCAGTATGGAGATTCTTTGGAAAGCTGGAAATGGAACCACCATTTGACCCAGCTATTCCTTTTCTTGGACTATACACAAAGGACCTAAAAATGGCATACTACAGGGACACAGCCACATCAATGTTTATAGCAGCACAATTCACAATAGCTAGACTATGGAACTAACCTAGATGCCCTTCAAAAGATGAGTGGATTAAAAATGTGGCATTTATACACAATGGAATATTACTCAGCACTAAAAAATAACAAGATCATGCCTTTTGCAGGGAAATGGATGGCATTAGAGCAGATTATGCTAAGTGAAATTAGCCAATCCCTAAAAAACAAATGCCAAATGTCTTCTCTGATATAAGGGGGGTGACTCAAAATGGGATAGCTAGGAAGAGCATGAGAAGAAGATTACCACAAAATAGGGAAGAGAGGTAGGAGGGAAAAAGAGGGAGAAGGGGAGTTGCATGGAAAATGGAAGGAGACCCTCATTGGTATACAACATATATTGAATTCTTGAATTTAATCTTATACAGTTCTACAGAATGAATGTTATAAATGAGACAGACTTTTATCTTTACTAACCTTCATGTTGGGATAACCATTTCATGTTTTTCACAGGACCCTAAATACATACACTATGTTCATTATAGAGCAAATGAATACCTCAAGAAACTGAAGAAGCTGTGATGCTGCAGACCTATGACATAATGGTTAAAACTGAGATAGATCTAGAACATAACTCTTACCCTTTGGAGGCTACCTCCTTCCTGATCGGGAAGCTTCTCCACTGTCTTAAGCCTCTGTTAAATTTTCTTCACATTGAAAATAATACATCAAATTAGATGGACAACTGAACAGTATATATGGTCTTATCATTTTATTCTTATCATCTTTAATTCTTTACCCACGTGAATTACTTCCTGCCATAAAATGGGAAGTTTAGAGTTCACTTTTACTGAACCTTATTTATTGATTGAACAAATATTTGCTCTGCCTCAGGAACATACCTGGTTTGTATAACTTGAATATAGTTGGTATGAGAGGCTATTTCTATTATTGAGCAGCACTTTCCCATAATTATTATAAAAGCACTATTTACATGACTATGAGATATTTTTGATATTTAATATAGATGATAATTGGTTTTATCTCCAAGGACATATCATTCTTGCTACATTTGATTCATCTATGACCTAGTAAGTTCTGAGTACTTCATCGATAAATAATAGCATGTTAAACTTTTTGAAAAACTAGTGGCTTAATTGAATTTACAACATAGAATATACATTTATGTTTTCTCTTAAACATGGGGAAAAGGTTTCTTTTCTATAAATTATCTGGTAGAAACATTTTGTGATAATGCCAGGTTTTGTTTTTGTTTTCCTGTGAGTTTTATTTTCTACAATGAGAGAAGTGATCCCATGTTTTTAGAAAGCCTACTATATGTTGGTATGCATGGGATTTCATTTAATCCATCAGGTAAACAATTTTATAAATTGGTTTATAGATTGAGAAACTGATATGAAGAGATTTTTAAAATTCTATTAAAAAAAAACTACAGAGTTCATAAGGAGTCTTTAGGACAACTTTATTTTACCTGCTGCTTCTACTAGTAACTGTGAACAAGCCAATGCTTTTATTTTCTGCACAAGTTCAAATAATGTAGTATTTATATAGCCAATGTTAAAAAAGCCCAAAACCATGCTATAAAAACAGCTATTTTATGATGTAGGAAACAGAATTTTTCAGATTGGAATGATATATTCTCTATAGGATAAAAAAGAGGTTGTTGGTTCTAAAATTAATTTTAATATAATTTTATGTTTCAATTTTAAGATCAAGTTATAAATCTATTAAAATGTTTTTCAGTAGCCTTTTTGTTCCTCTCACACTTGGCCTTTCAATTTGCTCACAGCACAATTCTTAATAGCCAACATAAATAACAAACAATATGCAGAAGATGATGAAATGGATCTAGGCAGCAACTCTGGATGCCCAGCAGTAAAAGAACAGCTGACCTGAAAAGTGGGTGACAAAATAAAACACATTAAAACACAATATTGAACAGCTTGAGACCTGGAGGGAGTTGGAATTTGGAAAGCAGAGCAAAAATTAAGGATAGAATCCCTTGACCCCAAGCCAGGACAAGGATGGAATCAGGTGGGAGAGGGTAATAGAAAAAGAGGGAGAAGAAAAGCCCATAAGCTTACATCCTTAACTACATCTGGGAAGAAAAGCAGGCCAAGTTAAAACAGGGCAGGAACATGATAGACAAAGCTCTGCTGGGGAGGGTAGCCATTTTGTAGAGTCCACAGCTAGCCAGGCTCTCTGGAAGAAATTCAATCAATACATCCTCTTCCCACCTACACATAGCAACAAATCAAACCAGAGGGAATGCTTCTGAAATGGGTTATCTCAGTAATCCATCTAGAGGGAGCCTGTAGAGGGATAACTGGTATTGAATGATATGGGAACCCCTCCTCCTGGCCTTGAACAAGGGAAGTGAGTGGAGTCAACCTGAGAGCAAATCACTCCTGGGGAGTGCTAACAGTTTCTGCAAGAACTCAGATGAACAACATACTCCTGTGGGAGTGACACCTAAAACCCCAGTAGGCTGAACAAGACAGATTGGAGCCCTCTGTGCCACAGACCACAGACCCAGAGCCCCCATTTACAGGTCCCTGGGTTTCAGACAATCACCATATGCTTAAATAAGTCCACTACAATGAAGACCCAAGAGTGGGGAGCAGGTGCTCTGTGACTCACAACTGCCAGCTGTACTGGCTCAGATGAAAGTGTGTACCCTCTGCTATACCCAGGATCAACACCATTTTTGGAAAAGTTACTAACCTTTATTAACTGCGATTACTCCAGAGCAAAGGCATATACTAATGAACTTTATGGTAAAAAAGGCTCTGTAGTTCCTCTAATCTAAGTATAAAATTTTAGTAATGTTCTTGAATAGACTGAGAAATTAGTATTAAGGGTAGTAAAATTTCTATTACACTCTAGAGGGATTAAAGGGAGAGAAAAGAAAAAAATGGTATAAAAAGAAAAGAGGAAAAAATACAGTCTAAAGTAAAAAAAGAAAAAAAGAAAAAAATAGGGGCATACACAGGATAAAAACCACAGGTCACATTTAAAAGTAAGGCAATTAGACTTTCTCTGATTTCTTAGCCCAGACCCTAAAAGCCAGAAGGACTTGGGATAATATATAAAAATCCTGAATAACAGGTGCCAATCAAGATTACTATATCCAGAGAAACTATTTTTAACAATTGAAGATGAAATAAATACTTTTCATGATACGCAGAAACTAAAGGAATTAATAACCACTAAACCAGAACTATAAAACATACTCAATAAAATATTTCACAGACAGGAAATAAAGAACAAATATTGGAGTCAGAATATAGATGAATCTCAGTAGAATTATAATAAATTTAAGGAGAATCAATTTTGAGTTAAGCATTAAAAATGAATTAAAATAGCAAGATATAAAAATCATCTCTATAATAACACTGAATATAAATAATCTGAATATAAATATAAACTTCCAATAAAAACACATTGGTTGGCAGAGTGGACTAAAAAATCAAAGCACAACCACATGTGTTTACAAGAAACTCATCTTACAGGCAAAGACATCCACAGGTTGCAGGTGAAATGATGGAAAAAAATGTATATCATTTGCACGAAAGCAGCAGAGATAGCTACTCTTATATCAGACAAAGTAGACTTTAAGCCAAAAAAAATCAGAAGAGGTGAAGAATCAAATAGACCACAGTACAATAATACTGGGTAATTTCAACACATCTCTTTCAAAAAAAAAAGTGCTGTTAATCAAATATAGCTAAAAGATGTCTGTAGAATATTTTGTTCATTAAAAGTAAATTTACTTTCTTCTCAGGGCACATGGAACCTTCTCTAAAATAGACTATATTTTAGGACACAAAGAAAAGTCTTTTCAAATACAAAAGACACTTAACCATATTGTCCTATTCGTGGCTATGCTTTATCACAGCAAAAGCATACAGAACAAAAGGAAAAGGAGCAGGAAGTAAAGTCTGAAAAAAAAATACAAGCATGCTTCAAAAAAAAATCCACTCTCTTACTACTAAGTCAAAATAGTATTGGAAAATCTATCCTGATCAATCAGAAATGATAGTAAGATTAAAAGGATATAAATAGGAAATGAAATCAAATCGTTGTTTGCTGATGATATGACTTAAAACATTCTAGTAGAATTCTAGAACTGATAAACAATTTTTTTTAAATAGCAAGATATAGGATAAGCATACAAAAATCAATAGCTTTCCTATACTCCAACAGTGACTTTGTGACTTTGCTGAAAAAGAAATTAGGAAAACTATACCATTTGCAATTACCTTATAAGAAGTACCTTGGGATAAGTCTAAAACAGAATGTGAGAGAATACTCTAAGAAAAACTATTCAACATTGAAGAAAGAAATTGAAGAAAACCTTAGAAAATGGAAAGAGCTCCCGTGTTCTTGGATGGACAAAATTAATATTGTTAAAATGGCCATTTTCCCAAAAGTGTTATGCAGATTCAATGCAATCCCTATCAAAATACTAATGACATTCTTTACTGAACTAGAAAAAAGTCCTGTAATTAATTTGGAAGAATAAAAGACCCCCAAATAGCCAAAGCAATTCATAGCAAAAAGAGAAAATCACAATCATGAATAGAGAATTTATGGAATGGGCAAAAATATTTTCCAGATACTCCTCCAACAGGGAGGGTAGAATCCAGTATGTAAAGAACTCAAAAAAACTTAACACTAAAAAATCAAATAATCTAATCAATAAATGAGCAAAAAGAACTGCACGGATATTTCTCAAAAGGAGAAATACTAAAGCCCCAAAATATATTACCAAAATTCCTAGCATAATGGAAAGTGAAAATTAAAACTACATTGTGATTTCTTCTCACTTCAGTTAGCACAGCAATTACCAAGAATACACATAATAGCAAATGCTGGTAAGAATATGGGAGGAAAGGCACACTCATACATTGTTGTTGGGACTGCAAATTAGTACACCCACTTCGGAAAGCATTATTATATTCCGCAAAAGACTAGGAATGGAGTCACCATATGACCCCGTTGTCTCACTCTTTGGTATTTGTCAAAAAAACTAATTCCTGCATACTCTCATGATTCAGACACATTAATGTTTATAGCAGTGCAATTCACAATATCCAAATTATAGAGCCACCCTAAGAACTTTTCAAAAGATGAATGAATAAAGATAATGTGTGTGTGTGTGTGTGTGTATACACAATGGAATATTACTTGGTCATAAACAAAAATGAAATTATGACATTTGTCAGCAATAGATGGAACTGGAGTACATCATACTGAGTGAAACAAGTCAGACTCAGAAAGTCAAGAGTTGAATGATTTTTCTCAAGTAGAAGGCAGAATGAAATAAAGGGAAATGGTGAGGGTGCCCATGAAAATTGAAGAGAGAACAATGGAGTAGAAAAAGGTGATTGAGTGATAGGGAGGAGGGATGAGAACAGGAGGACTGAAGAAAGAGATTGACTAAATTATGCATATATGGGAATATGTCCCGGTTAATTCCACATGTATGTTTATCTATTAAAATACCAATTTAAAAATAATAAACAAATTGAAGGAGTTGATAGTGTAGAGGAAAGGAAATGGGCAGGAAAACAGAGAAGGATAGAAGTACTGGGAGCTTAAATGGAGCATATTATATCCCCTGTGTGTGTGTGAAATATAGCTACAATGAATTAAATCACACATTTAAAAACGTAAAAAAAAATTGGTCATGAGTGAAAAAAATAATAAAACAGAGGTCTTAAAAATAAGAGTGCTAATGAAAGAGGCAGAGTCAACCTCTTAAAATATTTCTTCATATTATAAAAGACTCTTCCAATTCTGGGTGGTATAAAGAGCTGTTTTCATATCACCACAGAACCAGTGATGATGTGCATACATCTAATTGTGGTTCTGATAAATCCCTTTAAAATATTTGTGCTTTAAAAGAAATGCCTGCACTTGACAATCCAGTTTACAATTCCATTTATCATGGCTGCAATATTATCCGGAGTGCTTTTCTTTAATTTATTCTTAAAATAGTTTTGTAGAATTATACACATGAAATATATTATATAATATATATATAACTTATCATCTATATATTATATAATTAACATAATTATTTAATTTATTGTATAATATTAATTATGTGAATTATATATTATAATATATATACATATAGATAGATATATATACACATATATATAGAACTCCTGCACTTTCAACTTGAAAACTTCATTAGCTTTTTTCCCCCAAAGAAATGTGGTAAGTGTGGACAGTCCTCAGGACTGTCAGTTAGAAGCTAAATAAAGAAGAAAGCTGCCTGGGAAGTGAGTCCATAATTAAGGTAGTAATAGGGCAGGGTATTTTCTTAGTTTTTCAAGGTGTTATTGTAAAATTAGTCTCATCAATACTGTTCTTGAAAAACACAAGTTTGTTACTGATATGTTGAGAACAAAAAGGTAAAGTATAATTAATATTAATGTATTACAAGGTGAAATCAACAGTGTGTCAGATGAACCATTTTAAGTATGTTGAAACCCCAGTATTACTCATAGATTTCCAAACAAGTTTGTTAATTATTTAAGTAAACAAGGAAAAACAAAATATACAATGATGACAAAATGTGATGTCTTTAAAGAAAAAGTTGTAACAGTTAAATTTTACTATTTATTTATGCAAGGAAAAGGTTCTATAATTATACACCATTTCAGACTAAAGATGGTTTGAAATGCTTCACCCTGCCACATGTACATGTTATATTTATAGTAGAAAAAAAAGGAAGTGACGTACAGAAATAATCTGATTGGCAGTGCTGGCATTTTCCTTATATGGTTATACTTTTGCAGCTTTCACTCTATGATCCCTGGAGGTTCAGTTGCTGTATTGCTTGAGACTCAATTACTTAGTTGCATTAGTGTATTTTTATGTTAGGTTACAATTTGTTTGCACATTAAGCTAGATTGCAGTTCACTGTGTACACTAGCTTCTTTGAGACAAATCTGTCATTCAAGTATGGAGGCTGGTTTTGGTCAAATATATTTTGGTTAAACAGTATGGTAGCACAAGGAACATCAAAAAGAGGATGCTCCAAAAGCCTTTGCTCTTACTCAATTTATAACACTATCATAATGTACTGTCTTTTCCATAATCATAATGATAAGATAATAGTGCACAATAGAACTTAAAGCAATGGATATACTACTAGTGAGAGTGTCCAGAAAGTCCACAAGAGCTAACAAAGTATTGCATGTAAATATTAAGGAAAAAAACGGAGCTTGAAAAAAATTTTGAGTGACATTTTAAGAAACATTCCAGATCTACAAATACATTGTTTATAGTTTGGCAAATGCCTATGCCTCAGCTAAAAATGCTGAGAGTAATATTTGAGATCTAATATTTGGTACAGTACTTGATACATAGTAGGATCCATCTTTTATTTTAATGCAAATAATTGTTCAATATTACTTTATTTGTATCCTAATGATAAAGCTTCATGTTTGTCCCTTAAGAAGTGTTTTATTCCCTTTTTTATGTACAAAATGTCTGATTCCAATTAGTTTTTTAATTAAAGTTTCTGATGTTTCCATGCTTTTACTTACAATTAATGAATATATCCCTAATTTTTGAAGACATCTTTGATTTGCACATTCAAGATAAAATGCCACTTTGTCAAGTACTGAATGTACAAACATTATCTCTAAAAGCTCAAATTAAATAAACATTTTCTAACAGAATTCTAGACACTAAAGTGTCATATAATTATTTGTAACATAAATGGGCAAGACATAGCCCTACACAATCTAGAGAAGAAGATAAAATATGTGCTTCAGTGTTAACACCAAATTAACATAATTGTTTAAGAATGTCAAACCTTGGAATAGTTCCCCAGGAAATGCAAGTAAATACAATGGTAATAATAACACTAATAACAGTACAATAATCAGTTATTTTGTCCCTATAATATGTGACCCTTGCTATAAAAGTAATCTCATAACTCTTTTTTGATTATCATTATAATATTTTCTTTGAAGGTTATGCTAATAAAAGTGAGGGAACTAAGGTTAAAAGTGATGGAGTAAACTGTGAAATACTGAAGTGAGATCATTTTATATTTAAGTATAGATACCAATTGATGATTGACAGATCACATTTCCAGCACAGCTCATACATTGTCTGCTTTTCAAATATCTGATAATAAACTATTTATACATCTGTTTATCAAAGGATAATTGAAGTTTGAATCATTAACCAACCAATTTGAAAGAAATTTTTAAACAAGAGTCCAATTTCTTTCTTGATTTAGGTATCAAGAATCAATTGAATATTAGTTAATGGAATTTATTTTGACAGTGGTTTTTGGTGGAAAAAAATCCTTGAATTTATCTTAATTAATGTTATTATTTTCACTTTTTAAGGTAGTCTCTATTTATCACAATTTGAAGGACCATATATTATTATTAATTAACTATAATGAAACATAGTTATCTGTTCTCCATGGCTTTTCATTTTGTCTTCTTTCCTTTTCCATTACTCCCACATCTGAGTAAGTTTACCAAAATTATCATCAATTGTCTTTGTTTGTGTTTTGCATTGTCCTTTGTTGGTAGTTAGTCCTTTGTTGTGTTGCAAATTCTATTTGTTGGCATGTTAAATTAATACAGTATGTTCCTATCTAATTGATGCCACTTTCATTTATACCTGAATAGATTGGAAACCTTTTCTAATATGTTCCTTTGCATGTAACAAATCTCAGGTTACATACTTTCTGCTCTGGTTCTGCACATTGCCACTTTCCACAGAACCTAAGTGATTGGAGTGCATCCTAGTGGGGGCTCTGAATGGGCTGATGTTTCATTCCGCCTCTGATTCATGTGTTCATTTTCAGATTTTGTTGTTTCTGTCTTTGTACATGAATGTCAATGATTACCTTTAGTGGTTCATTTTCCAGAGTTAAAAAACACATATAATTTCCTGAAAGACTATGGTTCTCAAACTGTTACCATGAATTAAGTAATAAACACGTCAATGAGAGGAGGTGAAGGAATAAGGGAGATACGTGGTGCTTCTTCCGACTAGAATTTCCAAGACTGAGGGCAACCTAAGCTCAGATAACAGGCACATAGAACTTTGAAACAAATGAGGCACTAAAAGATCAGCAGTACTTGCACTGGAGTTTTTGCTCCATGAAGGTGAGATTGTTCTTTAGTATTTTGAAATGTCTCAGGAGTTGAGATCTGAACCAAGTCAGAAAAGTTTGAACAATAAGCATGGTAGTTTTGAAAGAAAACCAATAGAGCTATTGGACTTGTCCTCGTTCTGTGATCCATTTCTTTTTCTGATGGAGCTGTTGTTAACTGAGAGCATGTGGATAAAGAGTGATAAGCCAAGTACACTTGGCATTTGACTTCTGGGGAGATTTGCTAATAAAAGCTATCCAGGATTATGACCACCGAATATTTTTTTTTTCAATTTTTGTACATTTACTTTTAAATTTTACTGATAAAATTGTATGTCTTTATCTTGTACAACATGATATTCTAAAGTATATCTCCATTGTAGAAAAGGTAAACAATAACTAACTAATAAATGCATTATATAACATAGCTGTGGTTTTTTACAACGATACACAAAACATCCACTCCCTGTACATTTTTCCAGAATGCAATATTACATTGTAAACTAAGTTACCTTGCTGTCCAGAAGATTCTGGAATTTATTCATCCTATATTATTGTAATTTTGGACTTTGTCAAAAAAATTTCTTCCTCTCCCTCCCCCTAAAGACAACAGACTCTGCTAATCTTTTGTTTCTCTCCACTTAAACACAGATTTTTTAGATCCAACATAAGTGAGATCATGTGGGCTTTGTTTTTCTGTGTCTTACTTCAATTAATGTAAAGTCCTCTAGGTTCATTTGCACTGTCACAAGTGACAGGATTTTATTCTTTTTTATGACCAAATAGTATTCCATTGCCTTACATACAATAATGTCTAACCTACTAGTGGACAGTTGATTCCATATCTGGGTTACTGTGAGTAATGTTGCAATAAGCATGAGGCATGAGGGTGCCTCATGGACATATTGATTTCATTTCCATTGTTTATATACCCAGTGGTAGAATTGCTGGGTCATATAGTAGTTAGTTATATTTCCAGTTTTCTCTTTTTTCTTCTTTTTTAGTAATCCCTAATCTCTGTATGAGTTCCCATAATGGTTGTGCCCACTTATATTCACATCAACAGTGTTTTAAGAATTCCCTTTTCTCCATATTTTTTCTCTAGCTTTATCTTTGTAGAAATGTCTCTTCAGGTCATTTGCCCATTTTTAATCAGACAATGATGATGACTGTGAGGATGATGATGATGATAATGATGACAATGATTTGTGCTGAGTTATGTGGATCCTTTTATAATCTGAATATTATTTCCTGGTTAAATGTAATGTTAAATGCATCTTACTATTTTGTAAACATAAGAGAGGACCCAAATAAAATCAGAGTTGTTTTCTTTTCCAGATAGCTCACTCTTAGCATACAGACATGCTACTGATGTTTATGTTGATTTTTATATCCTGCAACTTTACTGATTTTGTTTATTAGTGTGAAGACTCTTTTGGTGATGACACTAGGATATTTTTAAATATTTTTTTTTAGTTGTAGATCGTCACAATAACTTTATTTTATTTATTTATTTTTATGTGGTACGGAGGATTGAACCCAGTGTCTCATGCATGCAAGGCAAGTGCTTTACCACTGAACCACAACCCTAGCACCCCCCAACACTAGGATTTTATATATGTAAGCTCATACAATCTGCAAAGAGGAACAATTTATCTTTTTTCTTTCTGGTTTGAATGCATTTTCTATCTCCTGCCTTATTTCTCTGGATAAGACTTTCAGTAAAGTGTTGAGTATAAGTGAGGGGGAATCCTTGTTTTGTTTTTTCATATCTTTGGTGAAAAGCTTTTTGACTTTTGCATGTTCAGTTTCATGTTAACTGTGCATTTTCTTTAAATGGCTTTCATGGTGTTAAGGTGCATTTCTTCTATACTTAACTTGTTCAGAGTTTATCATGAAGGAGTGTTGAACTCTATAAAAGAAACCTTCTATATCTATTATGAGGGTTTTACCCATTGTGTTAATATGATGAATCATATAGAGTGGTTTATTTGTGCTAAACCATTCTCACATCCTTTAAATAAATCCTTCTTGATTATGGGGAATTACTTTTTTAATGTGCTGTGAACTTCATTTGGCTATAATTAGGTTGAATATTTTGCCTTGGTGTTCATCAGGATTATTGTTGCTGTGTGTTTTTCTGGTTTTGACATCAGGTTCACAGGGTTCACATGTGAAGCACCCCCTCTTTAATAAAAAAAAAAAAAGCTCAGGTGTGAGACAATGCAAGAAGTCTTAGTAGTGAAATGATTGGGTTATGAAAGCCTTAACCCAATTGATACATTCATTTTCTGATAGGAATAACATGGTACTAACCGTAGGCAGGGAGAGTATGACTGGAGAAAATAGGTTGCAGGGGGGAGCAGGGGTGACTTTGAGCTATATATTTTGTCTCTGGTGAGTGTAGGCCTCTCTCAGCTTCCTGGAAACCTTGTTCTGAGCTGTTTTTCTGCTCCATACTCCTCTGACATGATGTTCTGCCTCACCTCTGGCCCAGAGCAAGAGTCAGCTGTCTATGGACTGAGACCTCTGAGTCCATAAGGTCTAAGCAAATTTTTCTTCCTTTAAAATTGTTCTTGTCAGGTCTTTTGGCTATAACAGTGGAAAGCTAACTAAAATATATCTCTACAGTATGTTCAAAAGAATCCCTACATCTTAAGTTTTTTTGGAATAGTTTGAAGGAAAAAAATGTATTAGTTCTTCTTTAAATATCAGGTAAAGTTCAGCAGAGGAGTCAAATCCTGGGCTTTTCTTTGGTGGTGGAAAATGTTTTACTCCTGTTTCATACTTTTATATTATACTTTTTAATCATTCAATCTGTTTTCTTTTTTATCGGCTTGTGTAGATATCCCTTTTCTTACTTCAATTTTTCTAGGTTGTAAGTGGCCAAGAATTTATACATTTTTGTCCAAATTTTATAATTTCCCTGAAATATAATCATTCATAATAATTAATAATAATTTATAATCATTTGTATTTTGCGATAACAACTGTGATGCTGCCTTTTATATTTCTTGATTTTAGTTAATTGAAGCTTCTCTATTTTTTCATAATTGGTCTAGCAAAAAGTTTGTTGACAATATTATTTTGAAAGATCAACTATTTGGTTGATATTTTTTACTTTATTTTTAGTATCTATTTTGTGTGTTTCTGTTCTAATCTTTGTTATTTTGTTTTTTTTTTCCTAGTCATATATGGTTTAGATTTTTTTTCTAGTTCCTTGAGATGTAGTATTATGTCATTTGTTTGAGATCTTTCATCTCTTACAACATATGTGTTTACTGATATAAACTTTTCTCTTAGAATTTCTTAAAGCAGTTCTACTTTCTAAGATGGTAGTTTTAAGGAAAAAAGTAATTATTTAGGTGGATTTAACAAATTTGTGCTCATTCAGTAAACTGTTTCTCTCTCCAATGCAGCAGTTGTTGATTTGAGAACATGTCGCCATGGATAACAAATGAGCTGTACTTGGCATTTTACCCTTGGGGAGATTTGCTAGAAAAAGACTTCCCAGGATCAGGGCCACAGAAATTTGTATTAGTTGCCTCTGAACCTAAAACTTTCCAATAGCTTACATCTTTTTATAGGTATTTATGGGTGAAGCTCTTAGTATTTTGACTTAAAATAAACTCCAGCTACATTGTTATGATTGTTCACAAAATAGCACCTATAACCTTTTTTTGTTTTTTTTTTGTTATAAACAATAGAAATAGATTATCCTACATTTTTTTTTATACCAGGGATTGAACTCAGGGGCATTCAACCACTGAGCCATATCCCCAGCCCTATTTTGTATTTTATTGGAGACAAGGTCTCGCTGAGTTGCTTAGCACTTCACTTTTGCTGAGGCTGGCTTCAAACTCTTCATCTTCCTGCCTCAGCCTCCAGAGCTGCTAGGATTACAGGACTATGCCTCTACACTTGGTTATAGTCCTGTAAACTATAGGTTGGAAGATCAGGATATCAGAGCATTGTGCTCCCTCTGGTTTTGCTAGGGGAGAGTCCCCTTAGCTTCCTCCTAACTTCTAATCATTTGCCCACTGTTCTAGCCATCCCTGACTTTCATCTGAGTTCATCCCTGTCTGCCTTTGCAGGGCTCAGCACTCTTCCCTCACCTGTCTGTGTCTTCCTTCTTTATAAGGAAGACCAGTCTCAGAGTTAAGGGTTTGTCCTACTCTATCTACTGTGGCCTCATTTTAGCTAATCACATCCATATTATCCTATTTACACACAAGGTCACATTTTGAGGCACCAGTGGTTTGTTTTGTTTTGTTTTATCAACTTTACAAAGAGCTATACCTGTTTGACTTGCACAGTTTGATAAGCTTAGTCATAAAGACTAATGATGCTACCACCACCATTAAGGTAATATACATACCCAACACCTCCTAGTTTCCTCCTGTCCCTTTTGTTTTGTTTTATTTTTTTCTATTGTGAGAACATTAAACAGAAAATATCCATTTAATAAAGTTTGAAGTGGAGAATACATCATTGTTAACTAGAGGTGTTGCACAATAGAATAAGCTATCTTTGAAATCTTTACAAAGGCCAAGGTTGAAACTCAGTGGAAGAGCAGTACTGTAGCTCATGTGAAGCCCTAGGTTTGATACCCAGGAGCAAAACAATATATAAATCATACATGTATAATCTTTTCTTTCCAAAATAAACATCCCCCCAGCCAATGCTTGTCAAACTCGGAATTTTTATGAATTTGTACAAAATGTCACATTATTTTAATTATAGTTTTTTTTTCAAAATTTAAAAAAAAACCAAAATTGCTTAAAATGTATCATGCTGTAATAAATGGATCTGTCATGTAATAGGACACACAATTGCACAATGTTAGACAAAAGGTCAAAATTCACAGTTTTCTCTGTGTACCTCTATATAGGATAGGTATTGAAGAAAAGGATTCTTCTGATTTCTTGACCTAACACTGGAGCTCTCAAAACTGCTATATATATATGAGGCCACCTCCCACTGCACTGATGTGTTCAATCTCCAACATGAAAATAAATTAAATGCTCCTAATAGTCTTTATAAATTACAAAAATATTCATAATTTATTTCACATGTAATTCCCAACTTAACTCTGAAAATGGTTATTAAATATTCCATTTACTTTTCTATTTTTCAAAAACTCAAATCATTTAATCTTTGCTCATAAAATTTATTTCTATTCCCTCTATATAAGGAATGCTATTTTTCAATGACTTTATGATTACTCATACATTGTGCTGAGAAACGCAGAAGAGCAAGTAACTGATAGGTGTGGTTAAATCACTGAGTTTGTTCAAAACCTTTTAATTTAAAACATGTTTATAAAATCCAGGAGAAGTTTTTCATCTCTCATCATTTTCTTAATCTTTCCTCAAAGAGAGGCCCCATTTTTCTGTTTAAATGGTTTTATTTCAACTGAATGTTTTAGCTTTGCATTATCTTATTTGTTTAAACATTTAGGTAGAATTAAGACACAAAGATGCTCATTAAAAATATCTCTGTTCAATGAATGCTTGCTGGAAATTAAACATATATTGAATTTTGTTTTCCTTTCATTGAGTTGCATGTTTTTTTGTGTGTGTGTGTTTGGGTAATTCCAATTTTTAATAAGAAATTTGATGAAATATTTATTTAAAAGAGAAATGTAATCTCCCTGAAGAACAAAACATACTTTCTCACTGTAAATGTTATTGACATATTATAGATACATCAAAACATGTATACACAAACATGCATGAATCATAAAATGCACATATTGATTAATTTTTATATAACATAGTCATGTAAACAACTCTTGAACATGACTTTGTGGTAGGCATTTTTGTGAACTGTTTAGTCTTTTTCTCTATGAAGAACATGCACATTTTCTCTTATGTTTTATTATAAATTCAATTTTTATTCTTTTAAATGTATATACATAGTCACCCAAGGCTGATTTTTATATGTGGTGCGACATAGAATTTAAGGGTCATTTTCTCTATTTGCATATCCAGTTAACCCAGCACAGTTTATTGAAATCACCATCTTTTCTCAGTCGCACTTCAGTATCATTGCTGTCATTAATCAATATGAATTTGGGACTGTTTCTCAATTCTATTGCATTTACTAATTAATTTGTTAACAAATAACTAAACCACACTTTCTTAATAATTATAGAGTCATAAATAAGATTTAATATCTGATTTTGTGAGTCCTCTGGTATTGTTGTTCTCTTACTTCATTTCCTATTTTGTCCTCCTCTTTCCATTTGCTCCTCCTCCTCCTGCTTATTCTATTTAACCTTGTGCAGGATTGTTTTAAATGTATTATTTAACTTAATTTTCACAAAACTTTAGGGTTTTTTGTAGTTTTATATTTAAGAACACTGTGTGGTGTTGGAAATGTGTTGTATCTGTAGTTCATTTCAGGAAGAATCAATGTTTATAATATGAAATCTACCAAAACTTAATACAGTATACCTCCATTTATTTACTTATCTATTTTTAATTTTCCTATACTGTGTTTTATGTTGTTTAAGATTTCTACATATTTCATTTGATTTATCCACATGTACTTAAGACTTTCTAAACCATGTTAAAATGTTTTATGAGTTGAATTTCCTATTCATTATTGATAAATAGAAATAAGTTTATTTTGCTGTGTAGATACTGTATTGAATTTACCTTGCTAAGTTTTCATGCTTTTTATTTTGTGGGCTCGTTTTTGACTTGTCTTCCTGAATAACCACATCATCCATGAATAATGAATATGTTGTTTCCCTTTATATATTTTCCTTCTTTCTCTTACCTCTGGCCCTGGCTGGAGCTTCCAGGGCTCTGTCAATCCCAGTGATGACAGGGAGTATGCTACATGGTCCCTGATAGTCACAGAGAGAGTTGTCACCATTTTAGCATAAAGCATGCTCTGGAGTATGACTGTGGGTCTACTCACCAGAGTAAAAGAAGTAACTTCTCCTTTAGTTTACTAAGAATTTTATGCTGGACAACTGTTGACTTCTGTCAAATAATATTTTACATCTAGAATATCATCATAGGACATATTAGCTTTGCATTGTGTTTCCTGGTGGGTCAGAAATTTTAATATTTCTTTCACAATATTTCTGAGAGATAGGCTAGTTTTTCAGTGACTTTATGCTGAAATGCTTGAGCTCTCCATGTTATGTAGTTCCAGAAAAAAATTAAAAGTTAAAAGTTAACATAAAGCATGTGCTCAGGCCTTCCAGAAGTAACCTACATCTCTTCTGAATTTTATGTTTCTCTACAGTCTGTAAAAAACCTTTGAGCCGCCTGCCTGTTGCTCAGGATCAACAATGGCCCCCTGGGTAAGAGCAGCCCCAGAAGTCATTTCAGCTTGCTCAGTTTCTCTCCTCTCCAGAGAGTTAGTGGCCTACTTCTGATTTCCTCTGCTATTCTCCACTGACACCAAACCAATGATTTCTTAAATTTATCAGACTTTTCCTGTTGTATTTTTGAAAGTAAAAAAATCTTGGATTTATTTCAGACATGATGGTAAACTATCAAATAGTTTAGAGAAAATATCTCTAGAAATTTATGACAGTTTTATAGCAATTGCTATAATAATCTTATCCCAAATATTTTAATTTTATGCAAGTAATTTTTCCATGACTATAGGGGCACATATTATACTTGCAAATAGAGGAAATTAATGTTAGGAAGCATTGTTTTACATTTTGACTTGATATTGTTTTATGCATATTTCTTACTTCCTACATGTAAAATTTCCATTAATCTTTTCCTATTTCAGTCCTTATAATCAATATATGTGATGTATATATCTTTCATTATTTTGTGACTAAGTACTGTATAAAATATTTGCTTCTAGCAAGGGTTGATGAGTTGTTTTGTATCAACCTTCTCCTAATAACAAATATATAAACTGGACCAGGTATATTAAAAATGAATACTTTCAAAAATATTACAGAACTACCATGTCCTAAAAATTGTACAGGGCAGCAATTTGAGAGGATGGGAACCACAAAGAGATGACACCTAATTGGTACTACCTTTTCCCCTTATAGCATGACTCAGTGTTAGAATATGATGCTAGTGAGAATTTCAGTGATAGAAGCAATCTACTTTTAGGGGTACTTTTAATGGCAGAATCATTTGAGAGAAAAATTTCAATGTATATCAAAATTTTGAATACGTAAACACTTTGAAAAAATTTTTCACAAACAATACCATATCTACAAATCCAACTTCATTGATCTCAAATATGAAGAAGGGGAAAAAGAAGGGATGAATAAAATTGGCCACTGTCAATAGGTACACAATATTTTATAGCTTTATTATAAAAGAAAGAAATAAGTTATCAGAAGACCCTTATGATGAAGAAATATGTACTATCCTGAACATGGTTTGTGTATACATATATTTTAACACATTTGTTAGTTAGAAAGAGATGAAAGATATATATGGATAAGAATATAAAGAGTTTTAGTACCTCCATATGTATACCTGAGTAAGGAAGATGCTGTATTACCCACTGTAGAAAGTATGAAGCATGATGGAAAGAAGGGAGTATAGGGAAATGGCTAGATTAAAAGTTTGGCTTGGTATTTTATCCAATTTATTTTGGTGTTGCTTAAAACTTTTAGAGCAAGAACATTTATGAAATCTTTGAGCACTGAGATGCCCATGTGCAAATCAAATACTGTTCTCAAGAAAGCTTTCTTTCTCTGCTTATATTTTTTAAATATAATTTAGTCTGTGCTCCCATTATTTCACGAGGAGAAAACTCACTGAGGTCCCAGAATCAAAAATTATGGATATTTTCATATTTAGCCAGGTATTTTCTTCATACAGTCCTGTGGATCACATAACTGATTGTATTCCTTTCTTATAATCTATATATAACCTACTTAGATCTACATTTGGGGCATAGTTTGGACAAGCAAAGTGATTGCTAAAACTGGTCAGAAAGAAAATCTAAAAATTGTAAAGTGAAAAGGATTTATTTCTAATGATCATGTACTGTTTGAATATTTAACATATTTTGGTATTTTTGACAGGAATGGAATAATTCAATTAAAGATCATATACAGTCAGTGAGAGAAACTTCCAGCAAGATCTCAGAGAGAGAGAGAGAAAGAGAGAGAGAGAGAGAGAGAGAGAGAGAGAGAGAGAGAGAGAGTTACTGTAAAGATGAAAGAGTTATACAGCCCTGATGCTGCATCCAAGAGGAAAGGGGGACACCTGATACATTTCTGCATGGGCAACTTTAGCCTCTAGAGGAAGAATAAACAGATCTTTGTGCCCACTTATTAATCCCTTCATAATGGCCCAGACTATTACTGTATGTAAGACAGGATCACTGCGTATAGCCTACCTGAAATTCCCATGCATAAAGTAATTCTCCAACAGTTGGGAACCAAAATACCTCCAGAGGTCCAGGCAGGCCACAAAAAAGAGAGAAGCATGTGATATGCTAGAAAAATCACCTGTTAAAGGTAATCAAACTTCTATTTTTACACTTTTTGTGGGTCCATTTTGTTTTTATTTTGTTATTTTGATGTTGACATTTAAACTGCAGATGAGTGAGCGCATGGCTAGAGTGAGGCTGATAAAGCAGGCCAGCTCTGAGGGTCAGGTTGTAAGACAGAAGAGGCTCCTCTGGGGTCCCTGGTGTGGAGTGTTCTTGAATGGGCTAGAGTCATCAAGGGAAGGGCAGCCTGACCTGTGGAAACAATATCATAAAGGCAAGAACACTAGATTTCAACCATGGCTTCTGTGCTGATTGTCTTCTTTGGGAAAACCTACAAAGGAAAACCTACTGGTAAGTGTGGTTCAGGGGCCACCCAAGAGATAGGCCATCCCTTCCCTCCCTGTCAGGACTTGGTCACATGGCACACTACTGCCTCAGGGAAATCAACAAATTCTGTGAGGGCAGGGTCTTGAGAAGCATCTGAGATTTGCAGCATGTGTGAATACATCCACATGAGAGTCCAGACTCTACTGGATCAAGAGAATTCCTGCATCAGTGTCCTTTGAGCCATGTTTTAGTCAGCTTTTTACTGCTGTGACTAAAAGATCCAACCAGAACAATTGTAGAGCAAGAAAAGTTTATTTGTGAGCTCACAGTTTCAGAGGTCTTAGTTCGTGGAAGGCTGGCTCCATTCTTTGGGGCTCAAAGTGAGGCAGAACGTCATGGCAGAGGAATATGCCAGAGGGAAGCAGTTCACATGAAGATCAGGAAGCAGAGAGAGAGAGAGACTCCACTTTCTAGATAAAAAGTATATACCCTAAAGCCATGCCCCCAATTCTTACCGCCTCCAGCCACACCCTGCCACTTCAGTTACCACGCAGGTAAGGTCCCTTTCAGGGGATTAATTTATTAATTGGGTCAACATTCTCACAACCCAATGATTTTTTTTTTGAACCTTCTTGCACTGTCCCACATGGGCGCTTCTGGGGGAACACCTCAAATCCAAACCATAACAACCACTGAAGGTTATCTGGTTTGCTCTGCAGTTACAGGTGACTGGGGCTCCTGATCACCTCCCTGGAGAGCAACTGGTATTGAAAACTCAGCCCTTCATGCTGTGTCATTGCAAGGCCTCTCTGGACCTCCCACCAAGAACACAAAATGCCCTATTTCCCTAGCAGCATTCAGTGATCTGATCCTGCTTCTTAGCCCCTGACTTCACTTCTCCACCTGCTGTACAATCTACCTCACAAATCCATACTGATCTATACCTGAGAACTCCTTGAGGCCTCAGCACCAGGGCAGTAGCTGAGCTGCCCCATTCTGTGGGTGGGATGTTAGTATTCAGTCTTACTTCAGGGCAAATTACAGGTGCTGTTGCCCCTTTCTCCATGGCCACAGCCCCATATAACCCAAAGCAGCCTGGCATTTCAGGGAAGTTACTGAGATGAGAAATCAAAGAAGATTTACACTAAGGTGCGCTGATCCATTGTATTGGAAATCCCCCTTTCCTGAAAGCAAGACGGGAGAATTAGCATAAATTGAAGCTCTGGGACTGCTGGGCAAGTTGTGGCCCCACATTCATCGATGGCAC
The DNA here is from genome assembly GCF_045843805.1 of Urocitellus parryii. Classification (NCBI taxonomy): domain Eukaryota; kingdom Metazoa; phylum Chordata; class Mammalia; order Rodentia; family Sciuridae; genus Urocitellus; species Urocitellus parryii. The sequence continues at coordinate 67,682,779 of NC_135540.1, forward strand.
TAAAAAAAGCCAAATAACTTAATAATTAATAACGAATTGATAATCATCTTGGCTCTCCCATTAAGTTTTAAAACAATGTGCAATTTTCTTATTTTCTATATGCTTCAGTTTCTTTTATGGGAAATTCTGGTATGTAGGAAGCATTTAAAGCATGTGAACTGCTATTACAAGTGGCAGAGTACTGGATTCTGCATGTCAATCTATCTGTTCTCAGCTGCAGTCAGAAAACTGATGTAGGACTGAAGACAACTGGATTTTTCTCTGATTTGGAGAGAGAGCTATATTGAATTTCTGCACTTTTTATTTCATCATAGAGCAGGGTCTCCAAGAATTGACTGAGAAAGGTCTTTGCAACTCAGGTAATAGAGGGGTATTTCCAGTTACATCCTTACCCATGTAATCAGTGAAGGTAGCATGTGATGCATGAAGGAAAGAACATTTCACCTAATTCTTTCCTGGGAAGAAAATTACAAGAATATAAGTTTTTCTTTTATGTTTGTCTTCTCAATTAATTTTGGTAATTGCCCTACTTTCATTTCCATTTTTCATCTGAAATAGTGGTTTGAGGACATTTTCAACAATTGAGAACCTGTGATCCCCACAGTCTATCACAACATGCTCTCTCAAGCACAGAGGGAGGTGGTGTCTCAGGGCCTGTTCACAATGTAAAGACATTATTGTTTGGAGATATCATCTTGGCAATGGCAACAGAGTCAGTATTGTCTTTGATATCCAAAGGCAGCCTATTATCAAACCTTCCTATAGAGGGGTAGATATGGTTCAAGTACTCTCTTGTTAACATTGTGCTCGTGAAACTATTGCTCATTTCAAAACTTCCACAGGATTTGACCTGGAGATAATGCCCAATTGACCCTTATTTTTTTTTCTTCAAAAATCAAAATGTTCATAAGGAATGTTTGAAAAAAGAGAGAAAGACTTCTGTTAAGTTTTTCTTATAGCTGTCTCCCTACATTTTAAGTTTGAATCAAGGGTTTCCCTTTCCATAGTGAACTGTAATCTATTCTTGTAACAAGTAGCTCATTCTCAGCCAATCAAAAGAGGCCTTCTTTTCAAACTAAGTTCAAATAAGATTTGAGCCATGACCAGTCAAGCTGTCTCTGTACCTCACTTCTGTTTTCTGCATGCTACATAAATTAAATATTACCTGCTCAGGCAGTGGAGGGAGCATTCTACACCATTGTTGGTCCAGATAGCTGCTGGATCACAATTAAAGCCCAAATTAGACTTGTTGTGATTTTGTCTTTTAATAGTGTTTCTACTTAGAGGAATTTGTGTTATGTGAATACAATAGAGTAAAGGTCCTAAACTAAGTATAAAGTTCTGACTACATTTTTCAGGATTGGGCACTAAATGGAATTGTTTCTAGGGACATTCTTCATATTTTTTCACATTCTTCATTAACAGATATATGAGTTGAGAATAACAGCCAAAACAAACAACCATGGTAGCATTTTTTTTTCTGTTTGACAGTATCTAAATTCTAATTTTAGTAAATTCAACTACTGATATTCATTGCCATCATTAATTGATTCCTATTGTTATAACATTTCAGACCTAACAATGGTATTATTGTTAATACTATTTCAAAACCAATTAAAAAGAAAGCTTTTCTTGAACACAATGATAGGGCATTTTATCAGAAAACTCAGGTTCTTAATAGATGATACACAGCAGGATTCAGCACCCACATCCTGTCAAGAAGGATAAGAAGAATGTTTAATGAAGTGTAAATCACACACACACACACACACACACACACACACACACAGAGAGAGGTTAAATGAATGAGAGATACCAAAAACTTTATGTGAATCAGCATACAAATTACAAGCATGGTATTTATATTCATTAGTTATTCCGGAAACAATGAGATCAAGCTATTGTTCTTCTGTACTTAAATATTTAGTCATTTATAATAAGGCTTTAAAAAAATTCTGTCCATGTTCATAATGTTTTGTATAAAGTAGATAGAGAGGAAGGTATATGTCATTGCTTCCAAAGACTATGAAGACTCGCTATATAGCATGTACCCATAAGGGAACCTTGTAAATCTATTTTTACCTCAAGAAAGGACATTGTTTATATTGTGCTGGACAGAGCAGCTCCCTAGGTGGAAGTGTTTCCATTGAGGGAGAAGCTGTGTGTGGTTGTGCACCCTTGCTTGGCTATCCAGCAGTCTTCTTTATTACAAAATGTTTCTTTTTCTGAACTTTAATATTCATACTAGATGTCTATCATCTCCTTCCATTTATTTGGATCTCAGTTTTCCAGTGCTGAAAAACTGATTTCTCTCTCTTTGAAGTCCCCTAGCAGCCAGATCAAGAATCAGTCTGGGAGAAGACTCAAGACCTCAATCCCTCAGTCCTCTATGTGATCCAACCAGAAAGAACATTCCATAATGGAAACCTAGACCTCCAATAATATTGGGGACATTCAGAGCTGCTTTCGCTTCTATCCCCCAATTTATTATTTAAGGAAGTCAGGAGCCTATCAGTCAGGACTGCAGTCTTCCCAGAACTCAATTCAGTTATTGAGATCCTATAGAAAATAATCATCTTGCCTTTGATTTTGCTCTGTAATTAAAGTTTGTGATCCTTCCTCAGCAATGCACTTTCCCTTTGGAGGAATTGTATCCCCTGAGAAGAAAAGGCACATCTACTAGGTTAGAGATACTAAGGCTTTTATTTAGGGATCTTTGTGAGATCTTGTTAAATTCTGTCTTGAAAAATTCTATCTCAATTTGCTCCCAATTTTTTAATGACTACTGGCTAAACCAAACATTAGTTGGGACCTAGATAATTTTTATATGCAAGATTCTCCCATATTGTATGTAGTGAATTAATAGTGGAAGATTTTCATAGACATTTATACAAAGTGGCTCAGTAGCAAATAGAATTATAGAAGTTTTTTTTTTTTCTTTTTTTTTTTTTATTGGTCGTTCATAATATTACATAGTTCTTAATACATCATATTACACGGTTTGATTCAAGTGGATTATGAACTCCCCCTTTTACCCCGTATACAAATTGCTGTATCACATCAGTTTCCCTTCCATTGATTGACATATTGCCTTTCTAGTGTCTGATGTATTCTGATGTCTGTCCTATTCTCTACTATCCCCCCTCCCCTCCCCTTCCCTCCCCTCCCCCCCTCCCCTTTTCTCTCTCTACCCCTTTTACTGTAAATCATTTCTTCCATTTGTATTATCTTGTCTTACCCCTCCATTCCTCTTATATGACATTTTGTATAACCCTGAGGATCGCCTTCCATTTCCATGCACTTTCCCTTCTCACTCCCTTTCCCTCCCACCTCTCATCCCTGTTTAATGTAAATATTCTTCTCAAGCTCTTCGTCCCTACCCTGTCCTTGTTAACTCCCCTTATATCAAAGGAGTCATTTGGTATTTGTTTTTTAAAGATTGACTAGCTTCACTTAGCATAATCTGCTCTAATGCCATCCATTTCCCTCCAAATTCTATGATTTTGTCATTTTTTAATGCAGAATAATACTCCATTGTATATAAATGCCACATTTTTTTATCCATTCATCTATTGAAGGGCATCTAGGCTGGTTCCACAGTCTTGCTATCGTGAATTGAGCTGCTATGAACATCGATGTAGCAGTGTCCCTGTAGCATGCTCTTGTTAGGGCTTTAGGGAATAGACCGAGAAGGGGAATAGCTGGGTCAAATGGTGGTTCCATTCCCAGCTTTCCGAGAAATCTCCATACTGCTTTCCAAATTGGCTGCACCAATTTGCAGTCCCACCAGCAATGAACAAGAGTGCCCTTTTCCCCGCATCCTCTCCAGCACTTATTGTTGTTTGACTTCCTAATGGCTGCCAGACTTACTGGAGTGAGATGGTATCTTAGGGTAGTTTTGATTTGCATTTCCCTGACTGCTAGCGATGGTGAGCATTTTTTCATGTACTTGTTGATTGATTGTATGTCCTCCTCTGAGAAGTGTCTGTTCAGGTCCTTGGCCCATTTATTGATTGGGTTATTTGTTATCTTATTGTCTAATTTTTTGAGTTCTTTGTATATTCTGGTTATTAGGGCTCTATCTGAAGTGTGTGGAGTAAAGATTTGTTCCCAGGATGTAGGCTCCCTGTTTATCTCTCTTATTGTTTCTTTTGCTGAGAAAAAACTTTTTAGTTTGAGTAAGTCCCATTTGTTGATTCTATTTGTTAACTCTAGCGCTATGGGTGTCCTATTGAGGAATTTGGAGCCCGATCCCACAGCGTGTAGATCATAACCAACTTTTTCTTCTATCAGATGCCGTGTCTCTGATTTAATATCAAGCTCCTTGATCCATTTTGAGTTAACTTTTGTGCACGGCGAGAGATAGGGATTCAGATTCATTTTGGTGCAAATGGATTTCCAGTTTTCCCAGCACCATTTGTTGAAGATGCTATCCTTCCTCCATTGCATGCTTTTAGCCCCTTTATCAAAAATAAGATAGTTGTAGTTTTGTGGATTGGTTACTGTGTCCTCTATTCTGTACCATTGGTCCACCCGCCTGTTTTGGTACCAGTACCATGCTGTTTTTGTTACTATTGCTCTGTAGTATAGTTTGAAGTCTGGTATCCCTATACCGCCTGATTCACACTTCCTGCTTAGTATTGTTTTTGCTATTCTGGGTCTTTTATTATTCCATATGAATTTCATGATTCTTTTATCTATTTCTACAAGATATGCTGTTGGGATTTTGATTGGCATTGCATTGAACTTATAGAGAACTTTTGGTAATATCGCCATTTTGATGATGTTAGTTGTGCCTATCCATGAGCAGGGTATATTTTTCCATCTTCTAAGGTCTTCTTCTATGTCTTTCTTTAGGGTTCTGTAATTTTCATTGTATAAATCTTTCACCTCTTTTGTTAGGTTGATTCCCAAGTATTTTATTTTTTGGGGGGATATTGTGAATGGAGTAGTTGTCCTCATTTCCGTTTCAGAGGATTTGTCGCTGATATACAGGAATGCCTTTGATTTATGCGTGTTGATCTTATATCCTGCCACTTTGCTGAATTCACTTATTAGCTCTAATAGCTTCTTTGTAGACCCTTTTGGGTCTGCTAGGTATAGAATCATATCATCTGCAAATAGTGATAATTTCAGTTCTTCTTTTCCTATTTTTATGCCTTTAATTTCTTTCGTCTGTCTAATTGCTCTAGCCAGTGTTTCGAGGACTATGTTGAACAGAAGTGGTGAGGGAGGGCATCCCTGTCTTGTACCAGATCTTAGAGGGAATGCCTTCAATTTTTCTCCATTCAGAATGATGCTGGCCTGTGGCTTATCATAGATTGCTTTTACAATGTTGAGGTATGATCCTGTTATCCCTAATTTTTCTAGCGTTTTGAACATAAAGGGATGCTGTACTTTGTCGAATGCTTTTTCTGCATCTATTGAGATGATCATATGGTTCTTATTTTTAAGTCTGTTGATGTGGTGAATAACATTTATTGATTTCCGTATATTAAACCAGCCTTGCATCCCAGGGATGAATCCTACTTGATCATGATGTATAATTTTTTTGATATGTATTTGAATCCGATTCGCCAGAATTTTATTGAGGATTTTTGCGTCAAGGTTCATTAGAGATATTGGTCTGTAGTTTTCCTTCTTTGACGTGTCTTTGTCTGGTTTCGGAATCAGGGTGATGTTGGCCTCGTAGAATGAATTTGGAAGTTCTCCCTCTTTTTCTATTTCCTGAAATAGCTTGAAAAGTATTGGTGTTAGTTCCTCTTTAAAGGTTTTGTAAAACTCTGCTGTATACCCATCCGGTCCTGGGCTTTTCTTAGTTGGTAGTCTTTTGATGGTTTCTTCTATTTCCTCTATTGTTATTGGTCTGTTTAGGTTGTCTATATCCTCCTGGCTCAATCTGGGCAGATCATAGGACTCAAGGAATTTATCTATGCCTTCAGTATCTTCTATTTTATTGGAGTATAAGGATTCAAAGTAATTTCTGATTATCTTCTGTATTTCTGAAGTGTCTGTTGTGATATTGCCTTTTTCATCCCGTATGCTAGTAATTTGGGTTCTCTCTCTTCTTCTCTTCGTTAGCATGGCTAAGGGTCTGTCAATTTTATTTATTTTTTCAAAGAACCAGCTTTTAGTTTTGTCAATTTTTTCAATTGTTTCTTTTGTTTCAATTTCATTAATTTCAGCTCTGATTTTAATTATTTCTTGCCTTCTACTTCTTTTGCTGTTGTTTTGCTCTTCTTTTTCTAGGATTTTGAGATGAAGTATGAGATCATTTATTTGTTGGTTTTTTCTTTTTTTGAGGAATGAACTCCAAGCAATGAATTTTCCTCTTAGAACTGCTTTCAATGTGTCCCATAGATTCCGATATGTTGTGTCTGTGTTTTCATTTAACTCTAGGAATTTTTTAATTTCCTCCTTGATGTCTTCTAAAACCCATTGATCACTCAGCAACCTATTGTTCATTCTCCAGGTGATGCTTGATTTTTCCTTTCTTCTTTTATCATTGATTTTCAGTTTCATTCCATTATGATCAGATAAGATGCATGGTATTATCTCTACCCCTTTGTATTGTCTAAGAGTTGCCCTGTGACATAGTATATGGTCTATTTTTGAGAAGGTTCCATGTGCTGCTGAGAAAAAAGTGTAGCTACTTGATGTTGGGTGGTATAGTCTATATATGTCAATTAAGTCTAGGTTGTTAATTGTGTTATTGAGTTCTATAGTTTCCTTATTTAACTTTTGTTTGGAAGATCTGTCCAGTGGTGAGAGAGGTGTGTTGAAGTCTCCCATGATTATTGTATGTTGGTCTATTAGACTCTTGAACTTGAGAAGAGTTTGTTTGATGAACACAGCTGCACCATTATTTGGGGCATATATATTTATGATTGTTATGTCTTGTTGGTTTATGGTTCCCTTGAGCAGTATGAAGTGTCCTTCTTTATCCCTTTTGATTAGCTTTGGCTTGAAATCTATTTTATTAGATATGAGTATGGACACGCCTGCTTGTTTCCGCGGTCCATATGAGTGATATGATTTTTCCCAACCTTTCACCTTCAGTCTATGTATATCTTTTCCTATCAAATGCGTCTCCTGTAGACAGCATATTGTTGGGTCTTGTTTTTTGATCCATTCTACTAGCCTGTGTCTCTTAATTGGTGAGTTTAAGCCATTAACATTTAGGGTTATTATTGAGATATGGTTTGTTCTTCTATCCATATTTGTTTATTGATGTTACTAAACCTGATTTGTTATCCTCTTTGACTACTTTCCCCCCTTTACTGTCCTACCTCCCATTGTTGGTTTTCAAAGTTATTTTCCATTTCCTCTTCCTGTAATGTTTTGCCAAGGATTTTTTGAAGAGATGGTTTTCTAGCTGCGAATTCTTTTAACTTTTGTTTATCGTGGAAGGTTTTAATTTCATCTTCTAATCTGAAGCTTAATTTCGCCGGATACACGATTCTTGGTTGGAACCCATTTTCTTTCAGTGTTTGAAATATGTTATTCCAGGATCTTCTAGCTTTCAGAGTCTGTGTTGAGAGATCAGCTGTTATCCTGATTGGTTTACCCCTAAATGTAATCTGCTTTCTTTCTCTTGCAGCTTTTAAAATTCTCTCCTTATTCTGTATGTTGGACATTTTCATTATAATGTGTCTAGGTGTGGATCTCTTAAGATTTTGCACATTCGGCGTCCTGTAGGCTTCTAGGATTTGGGATTCTGTCTCATTCTTCAAGTCTGGGAAGTTTTCTCGTATTATTTCACTGAAAAGACTTTTTATTCCTTTGGTTTGGAGCTCTGTGCCTTCCTGTATCCCAATGACTCTTAAATTTGGTCTTTTGATATTATCCCATAATTCTTGGATGTACTGCTCATGGTTTCTTAGCAGACTTGCTGAGCTGTCTATGTTCTTTTCCAGTTGAAATACTTTGTCTTCATTGTCTGATGTTCTCTCTTCTAAGTGATCTACTCTGCTGGTAGTATTCTCAATTGAGTTTTTAAGTTGGTTTATAGCTTCCTGCATTTCTAGAATTTCTATTTGTTTGTTTTTTATTACCTCTATCTCCCTGTGAACTTGATCTTTTACTTCCTGGATTTGTTTGTCAATGTGATCTTTCATTGTCTGATTTTGCTGTCTCATGTCTTCCTTGAGACTCCAGATCATCTGAAGCATATAAATCCTGATGTCTTTATCTGACATTCCATCTGTTGCAGCTATTACCTCTTCTAAAGTTGAGTTGACCTGCATTGCTTGTGGTCCTTTCTTTCCTTGTCTTTTCATACTGCTGACGTTTCTTTCTGCTTGGTGCCACTGTTGTGTTTTTGAAATTTACCCCCTATTTATTTATGTTGCTCTTGTATAGTTGGGAAGTCTCCCTTGCAGGGCGGGTATTGGCTGTGCTCCTCCTCTAATTATGGTGGTCTGTCTACCCCGCTGATCGGTCGCAGGTCTGCCCCCGCTGCGGGCACGGGTGGTGGCTTTGCTCTGCCCCCACTCCAATTGTGGTAACTTAACTACCACGCCCTGGGATCGTTGGTCCTGATCTGGATGTGGGTGGCGGCTCAGCTGGGCCCCCCCCCCCCGCTCCAATTGGTGTGACGAGTCTACCGCGCTGGCAGACCTCTAGGCCGGTGGGTCGCAGTTCTGCACAGCCCCCACTCCCAATGGGGGTACCTAACTACCTCTCCAACGGGTCGCTGAGCCCCCTCCGGACCCGGGCGGCGACCCTGCTCCACCCCCACTCCAACCAGTGTGACGCGACTGCCTCGGTGTTACGTGTCCACCCCGCTGGCAAGCTACCTGGCCTGTCTTGCCAGTTGGCGGCAGGTCTGCCTGCCCTGCTTGCTCGGATGGCAGCTCCGCACAGCCCCTACTCCAAATGAGGTTACTTGGCTGCTGCGCCGCGGAATCGCTGGTCCTATTCTATGCGTGGGCGGCTGCTCTCTTCAGCCCCAGCTGCGTTTGGGGTGTCATGGCACCACGCCAGCGGGTCACTTGGACTGCTCTGGGCGCAGGAGGAAGATCCACTCTGTCCCTACAACACCCCGCCGGACCCTGATTGAGAAGCAGTCACCGCCGGTTCCCTAGCCTTGGGCCAAAGCAGCTTAGGTAGCCGGAACCCCGCCTCTCCGATCTGATACACTCTCCGCTGGGAGCTGGCTCCAGGGAGCGACGCCACGGGTTTCCCAGCCCCAGGCCAAAACTGTTCCGGGAGTCAGAACCCAGTCGCCCCAAGCTCAGCGCACGCTCCACTTGGAGCTGGCCTCCGCCGGCAGTCTCCGCAGTTTCCTCAGACCTGGGCCAGGTTAGCCCCGGGAACCCGAATCCAGCTGCTCAGTGCCCGGCGTACGCCTTGCCAGGCACAAGCCTCTAGGAGTATTCTCCACAAGAACCCCCGCCCCGAGCCTGAGCAGAAAATCTGTCTGCTAGAAGCAGGCAGATACCAGCCTGTTATCACCTGTTCGTAGTTGAATGGGCTGAGATCAGTAGAACACGGGGATGATTACATCATCTCTCCGAAATGGCGGCTGCTGTTCTCCACTGTGGTCCGACCGGTGTCTGGAGCCAAACTGGGCCTCTTCTCTCCTCTGTTTCAAAGCCGGAACTCAGCGCTAAGGGCTCCGATGTACCACAGGCGGGAGCCCCCCCGGATCCGTATCGCTGTTCCCCGCTCCGGCACCCTGCCGCTCCCCGGCGTGCGCCACAGACTCCAGCCGCGGGGCGATCACCTGTCAGGCTATGCGACCCTCCGTGTGGGGAAATGGAGCTCTCAGAGCCGAACTTCGCACGATGGAAATCTGTCCACTAGATTCTGGAGCACCTCAATTTCACTTGAACTTCCCAAAGATATCCTTCAGCCGTTTTGCATCGTCTTTCTCCCACTTAGTGACGCGGCGCCCTGGGGTGATGCAGTCCCTTCGCCGCCATGTTAGATCCCATTTCTATATAGAAGTTTTTATGCTATTGATTTGTTGGGAAACTCACAATTCCTATTAGACCATTAAAGACACTGTTTTGTCTTGCAGAAGAAAAACATGTTTAACTTGTTTAAAAACCAACATTTTCTAAATTTCTATTTGCAATACTTTTGTATTCCAGAAACTACTAGGAGAAGAAGAGTAGTTCATAAAATATTTAGGAAGTGAATTTCTAAGAAACTTCTTGAGCTTACCACTTTTGACTTCTACCATTCTATGGCAAATTCTTATTCACAAACAGGTTTAAACTTTTCTACATCCTATTGCCCTTATCCTCTACCTTCATTTTTATTCTTTTACATTCAACCTGTACACTTGTATTTCTTTCAAATCATGTCGCCACATTTGTAGCAGGTGTTGGAATTCATTAATGTGCTGCACTGTGAACAATAAATGGATTGCAAGACTCTGTTTTGCCTCCTTCTTCTGTTATACTTAGAAGTTCTAATCTGGAAGACATACCCCTATTATTGGTTTCCTTTGTTCAGGCTGATCAACTCCTCCCCAAATTTCAGAAGAATTCGAGGTTCACAGCTTCTCACTTTGTTAACTAAATGACCTTAGACTCACAAATTATCTCTACATAAAAAGCATAAAAAGGAACTAAATTCACCTCTTTGCATCAGTGCACAGTCTACCACTTTTGAATAGTGGGCTCCATAAATTCCTTTGAGGTTCTCCACCATGTTATCCTTATTTCTTATTTTCTCTTCATGTTTTTTGGAACATTATAAACTATAGCTAGTAATATTTTTAACCTAAAATGTTAATAAAATATTTTTTTTTCTTTTTTCTTTAGTGAGGTGGGGGAGTGGGGGTGGTAGGCACAGGGTGCCAGGAATTGAACTCAGGGGCACTCAACCACTGAGCCACATCCCCAGCCTTGTTTTGTATTTTATTTAGAGAGAGGGTCTCACTGGTTGCTTAGCATCTTGCTGTTGCTGGGGCTGGCTTTGATACAGAATATTCTTCGTAACAACAGAAAAATAAACACATTTTTTTCTTTCCAAATATTTATCAACTTCCATCTGTTCACATGCTTTTAAGATCATGTCTTAACAAATATATATTACCTTTATAGAACAACCTAACCAGAAGTTGAGTTAAAAAGTCAACAAGTAACAAAGGAACAGAACTTTTCAAGGGACTTCAGAAAAGAGAAATGAAGCAAAGAATGACAAAGTTGGTGACATATCATCTTGTTTATAGGGATGCAGGCTATTCATCAGGAGAACATTTTGCTTTATTTAGGATTGTATAAATGCTGAACACAGTTTTTGTCTCTCTTGGTTATTGCAGCTGTGTGAGCCTATGTTGAGAAAAAAATTGATATTGTATTGACATTATCTTATAAAAGCTTTGTCAGGTTTTAGTTGTGCAAATGACAACTGAGAGACTCAAGTGACTGTCCCTCATCACCAAGAATATCAAAGGAAATCAGCAAACAAACGGAAATGAAAGATACTAAGCTTGGACCAAAAACTAAAACAGAAGCAGGAGGGATAAAAGTCATGCTAATTTCTGTTATGTAAAAAATAGTACTTAGTGAGTAGTTCATTTATCATTTCACCTTACCAAATGTGGTAGAAGACTAGTTATAACTAATACCTAACAATCTTTTCAAACTATATGATGGAAACATCTGTGGAACAATCTTCAGTGTATTCAAATAGGTTCTTTCTAATTTCATATTTTTAAAATTAGATTGGTTTTTCTTTCATTTTTAAGCATGTCCAACTCCTTTAGGATTTACCTGTGTATTTTAGAAAGAGCAAGTGGAAATATTTTAAAATATGATAATTAGCACTTCTTATGTTTTAGACATGGGGTGTCCCCATATTTGTGAGAAAATACAAAAAAGTTTAGTGGTGAAATGACTGGGTTATGAGAATCTTAATCTCCTGATAAGAATTAACTGGGTAGTCACTGTAGGCAGGTAGGATGTAGCTGGAGGAAGTGGATCACTGAGGTATTCCCTTAGGGTGTATATTTTGTCCTTTGTGAGGATTCTCCCTCTGCTTCTGGATTGTCATGTCCTGAAGCCACTTGCCTTCACCACACTCTTCCACCATGTTGTTCTGCCTCCCCAAAGGTCCAGAGCAATGGAATCGGCTGTGCACCGAGACCTCTGAAACTTTGAATCCCAAATAAATTTTCCTACTCTAAAATTGTTCTTGTCAAGTTCTTTGGTCACAGCAATAAAAACGCTGACTAAAACAGCACTTCAGGGCAAACTGACTTATTGTAACAAGGCAGATAATGTGTGATGTTGTCTCTGCATGTTGTCAACATGCAAAGCTCTTCTCAGTGTGTCCTGCAGTCTGGTCTCAACCCTCATCACCTGCTCTCTCTTCACAGGTCTTCCCCTCACCTCATTTTCCCCAACACTTTGCCCTCCTGACAAAAATATGCACTCATAAAAGTTGGAGCCGAAGATGGCGGCTGGGAATGAGTGAGCCACTCTGTGCTCCGCGCCACCGCCGCCGCAGCGTATGTTGCTGCTTCTTAAAAGAAGAAGTAAAGATCATCAAAGGACATCTGTCGACAAGGATTCAGCACCGTGTCAAGAAAAGGGCCTAGATGGAGTGAATCCGCCACGACTTCAGCACGAGCAGTAAGGCTGCAGCCCCCAAGCTGCCGGGCTCCCTGGGCCCCTTCTCACTCCCCTCTCCGCCTCTCCGCTTCGCTTCTCCCCCGCCATCTCTCCTCCCACGCTCACTCCCTAAATCTAGATCTCAATCTCTTTCCCCCACCCCACCCGCTCTCTCACGTGCCCAGTACCCAGCCCGCGCGGGCCCCGAGGCGCTGCCTCCCCTCCCCCAGCCCGCACCCCCTCCACGGGGGTCCCGAAGGCCACAGCTTTGCCGCCACCGCCGCCACCGCCGCCGCCGCTGCAGCCACCGCCGCTGCCGCCACCGCTTTCCGCGGAGCACCTTAGAACAGACTCTTAACCGAGTAAAATGGAACAGCTGATAAGATGAGTGACAATTTAAAATCTAAATGATCCAACATGGCGGCGGACGCGGAGAGATCAAGTCTCTAACCCCTTCAGCTGCACGGGCATAGGGAGAAGGAAACTGTCAAAATACTGTTCGCTCAGGACCACTAGGCAAGGTTGAGCTGAAGTGGACCCCGGGTGAACGGTCTAGCCTTCTCAGAACACACCGAGCCCGAATTGGCTGCATTCTAGCTCAGGTTCGCCTGCTTCATGGACTCAACACTAATGATCCCACTGAAATAACTAGTCGGCCCGCCTGAACTCAAAGAGGTAAAAGCCAACTGAGCACCACAGCCAGACCCAGGGAATCAGGAGTGACGCAGGACTAGCGGCGCAGGACTCCCAGCTATTGCTATCACCAGTGCTGACAACAGGTCCCTTGCACCAGCTATCAGGGGAGTTGCTGCTACCTGAGGGCAAACAAATTCGCTGGGGGCCCTCAGCCCCAAGCCCTACAAACTTAGGGTCTGAGGGAGGCAAACAGAAAGGGTGTGCCCAGGCACCCATGAAAACAGGGCTCCCAGGAGCAGCAGACCTGGTGTATAGTCAGTATTGTGGTGAGTGTCACAGGTGAGCGGGGCCTGGCTTGAGGAACCACAAGAGAAGGCCCTAGGCACTCAGGATTAGAGACCCACACAGTCTGGGAAGAAGAGCTGAGGCACAGTGATTGGTTCCCACCTATCAAGAAGAAAAGCCTGGCCCAGTGGGCATAGCTCCACCAACTGGATGAGAAGTTAATCGAGCTATATGACTGCATTTATTATTATTATTTTTTTTAATGATTATTATTAGTATTTTTTTTTAATTTTATTTTCACTTTTTGTTGTTGATGTAGTTGTTGTTCTTTAACGTTCCTATTAATGGTTTCAACTTTTTTAAATTCTTTTTATTTTATTAGTATTACTATTATTTTTTAAACTTTAATTTCCATTTTTTTACTATCATTATAAAATTTTTTCTTTTTTTCTTTTTTTTTTGTTGGTTTTAAATTTTTATTTTTTTTTCGTTTCTTCTTTCTTTCTTTTCACTTTTTTTTTCTTTTGTCTTCTCACTTCTTTCAATTTTCCTATTCCACCTTCCTTGAATTCTACCTGCCTACACTCATTCTCTTTAGTGACTTCTTCCCTCCCCTTCTAATATCTCTCCTCCCCAGTATCACACTAATTGGAGGAGGATCACAGCCACTACCTGCCCTGAAAGGGTGACTTTTCAACTATACAAGAGCAATATAATTAAATAGAGGGGGAAAATATCAAAGACACAACAATTTCACCAAGCAGAAAGAAACACCAGCAGTATGAAACGACAAGGAAAGAAAGGACCACAGGCAATGCAGGTCAACTCAACTTTAGAAGAGGTAATAGCTGCAACAGATGGAATGTCAGATAGAGAGCTCAGGACATACATGCTTCAGATGATCTGGAGTCTCAAGGAAGACATGAGACAGCAAAATCAGACAATGAAAGATCATATTGACAAACAAATCCAAGAAATAAAAGATCAATTTCACAGGGAGATAGAGGTAATAAAAAACAAACAAATAGAAATACTAGAGATGCAGGAATCAATAAACCAACTTAAAAACTCAATTGAGAATACTACCAGCAGAGTTGATCACTTAGAAGATAGAACATCAGACAATGAAGACAGAATATTTCAACTTGAAAAGAACATAGATAGCTCAGCAAGTCTACTAAGAAACCATGAGCAGAACATTCAAGAACTATGGGATAATATCAAAAGCCCAAACTTAAGAGTCATTGGGATACAGGAAGGCACAGAGCTCCAAACCAAAGGATTAAGCAATCTATTCAGTGAAATAATACAAGAAAACTTCCCAGACTTGAAGAATGAGACAGAATCCCAAATCCTAGAAGCCTACAGGACGCCGAATGTGCAAAATCATAAGAGATCCACACCTAGACACATTATAATGAAGATGTCCAACATACAGAATAAGGAGAGAATTTTAAAAGCTACAAGGGAAAGGAAGCAGATTACATTTAGGGGTAAACCAATCAGGATAACAGCTGATCTCTCAACACAGACTCTAAAAGCTAGAAGATCCTGGAATAACATATTTCAAACGCTTAAAGAAAATGGATTCCAACCAAGAATCGTGTATCCGGCGAAATTAAGCTTCAGATTAGAAGATGAAATGAAAACCTTCCACGATAAACAAAAGTTAAAAGAATTCGCAGCTAGAAAACCATCTCTTCAAAAAATCCTTGGCAAAACATTACAGGAAGAGGAAATGGAAAATAACATTGATAACCAACAATGGGAGGTAGGACAGTAAAGGGGGGAAAGTAGTCAAAGAGGATAACAAATCAGGTATAGTAACATCAATAAACAAATATGGATAGAAGAACAAACCATATCTCAATAATAACCCTAAATGTTAATGGCTTAAACTCACCAATTAAGAGACACAGGCTAGTAGAATGGATCACAAAACAAGACCCAACAATATGCTGTCTACAGGAGACTCATTTGATAGGAAAAGATATACATAGACTGAAGGTGAAAGGTTGGGAAAAATCATATCACTCATATGGACCACGGAAACAAGCAGGAGTGTCCATACTCATATCTAATAAAATAGATTTCAAGCCAAAACTAATCAAAAGGGATAAAGAAGGACACTTCATACTGCTCAAGGGAACCATACACCAACAAGACATAACAATCATAAATATATATGCCCCAAATAATGGTGCAGCCGTGTTTATCAAGCAAACTCTTCTCAAGTTCAAGAGTCTAATAGACCACCATACAATAATCATGGGAGACTTCAACACACCTCTCTCACCACTGGACAGATCTTCCAAACAAAAGTTAAATAAGGAAACTATAGAACTCAATAACACAATTAACAACCTAGACTTAATTGACATATATAGACTATACCACCCAACATCAAGTTGCTACACTTTTTTCTCAGCAGCACATGGAACCTTCTCAAAAATAGACCATATACTATGTCACAGGGCAACTCTTAGACAATACAAAGAGGTAGAGATAATACCATGCATCTTGTCTGATCATAATGGAATGAAACTGAAAATCAATGATAAAAGAAGAAAGGAAAAATCAAGCATCACCTGGAGAATGAACAATAGGTTGCTGAGTGATCAATGGGTTTTAGAAGACATCAAGGAGGAAATTAAAAAATTCCTAGAGTTAAATGAAAACACAGACACAACATATCGGAATCTATGGGACACATTGAAAGCAGTTCTAAGAGGAAAATTCATTGCTTGGAGTTCATTCCTCAAAAAAAGAAAAAACCAACAAATAAATGATCTCATACTTCATCTCAAAATCCTAGAAAAAGAAGAGCAAAACAACAGCAAAAGAAGTAGAAGGCAAGAAATAATTAAAATCAGAGCTGAAATTAATGAAATTGAAACAAAAGAAACAATTGAAAAAATTGACAAAACTAAAAGCTGGTTCTTTGAAAAAATAAATAAAATTGACAGACCCTTAGCCATGCTAACGAAGAGAAGAAGAGAGAGAACCCAAATTACTAGCATACGGGATGAAAAAGGCAATATCACAACAGACACTTCAGAAATACAGAAGATAATCAGAAAGTACTTTGAATCCTTATACTCCAATAAAATAGAAGATACTGAAGGCATAGATAAATTCCTTGAGTCTTATGATCTGCCCAGATTGAGCCAGGAGGATATAGACAACCTAAACAGACCAATAACAATAGAGGAAATAGAAGAAACCATCAAAAGACTACCAACTAAGAAAAGCCCAGGACCGGATGGGTATACAGCAGAGTTTTACAAAACCTTTAAAGAGGAACTAACACCAATACTTTTCAAGCTATTTCAGGAAATAGAAAAAGAGGGAGAACTTCCAAATTCATTCTACGAGGCCAACATCACCCTGATTCCGAAACCAGACAAAGACACTTCAAAGAAAGAAAACTACAGACCAATATCTCTAATGAACCTTGATGCAAAAATCCTCAATAAAATTCTGGCGAATCGGATTCAAATACATATCAAAAAAATTATACACCATGATCAAGTAGGATTCATCCCTGGTATGCAAGGTTGGTTCAATATACGGAAATCAATAAATGTTATCCACCACATCAATAGACTTAAAAACAAGAACCATATGATCATCTCGATAGATGCAGAAAAAGCTTTCGACAAAGTACAGCATCCCTTTATGTTCAAAACTCTAGAAAAATTAGGGATAACTGGATCATACCTCAACATTGTAAAAGCGATCTATGATAAGCCACAGGCCAGCATCATTCTGAATGGAGAAAAATTGAAAGCATTCCCTCTAAGATCTGGTACAAGACAGGGATGCCCTCTCTCGCCACTTCTGTTTAACATAGTCCTCGAAACACTGGCCAGAGCAATTAGGCAGAGGAAAGAAATTAAAGGCATAAAAATAGGAAAAGAAGAACTTAAATTATCACTATTTGCAGATGATATGATTCTATACCTAGCAGACCCAAAAGGGTCCACAAAGAAGCTATTAGAGCTAATAAATGAATTCAGCAAAGTGGCAGGATATAAGATCAACACGCATAAATCAAAGGCATTCCTGTATATGAGCGACAAATCCTCTGAAACGGAAATGAGGACAACTACTGCATTCACAATATCCCCCCAAAAAATAAAATACTTGGGAATCAACCTAACAAAAGAGGTGAAAGATTTATACAATGAAAATTACAGAACCCTAAAGAAAGACATAGAAGAAGACCTTAGAAGATGGAAAAATATACCCTGCTCATGGATAGGCAGAACTAACATCATCAAAATGGCGATATTACCAAAAGTCCTATATAAGTTCAATGCAATGCCAATCAAAATCCCAACAGCATATCTTATAGAAATCGATAAAAGAATCATGAAATTCATATGGAATAATAAAAGACCCAGAATAGCAAAAACAATACTAAGCAGGAAGTGTGAATCAGGTGGTATAGCGATACCAGACTTCAAACTATACTACAGAGCAATAGTAACAAAAACAGCATGGTACTGGTACCAAAACAGGCGGGTGGACCAATGGTACAGAATAGAGGACACAGTAACCAATCCACAAAACTACAACTATCTTATTTTTGATAAAGGGGCTAAAAGCATGCAATGGAGGAAGGATAGCATCTTCAACAAATGGTGCTGGGAAAACTGGAAATCCATTTGCACCAAAATGAATCTGAATCCCTATCTCTCGCCGTGCAAAAAAGTTAACTCAAAATGGATCAAGGAGCTTGATATTAAATCAGAGACATGGCATCTGATAGAAGAAAAAGTTGGTTATGATCTACACGCTGTGGGATCGGGCTCCAAATTCCTCAATAGGACACCCATAGCGCTAGAGTTAACAAATAGAATCAACAAATGGGACTTACTCAAACTAAAAAGTTTTTTCTCAGCAAAAGAAACAATAAGAGAGATAAACAGGGAGCCTACATCCTGGGAACAAATCTTTACTCCACACACTTCAGATAGAGCTCTAATAACCAGAATATACAAAGAACTCAAAAAATAGACAATAAGATAACAAATAACCCAATCAATAAATGGGCCAAGGACCTGAACAGACACTTCTCAGAGGAGGACATACAATCAATCAACAAGTACATGAAAAAATGCTCACCATCGCTAGCAGTCAGAGAAATGCAAATCAAAACTACCCTAAGATACCATCTCACTCCAGTAAGACTGGCAGCCATTAGGAAGTCAAACAACAATAAGTGCTGGAGAGGATGTGGGGAAAAGGGCACTCTTGTTCATTGCTGGTGGGACTGCAAATTGGTGCAGCCAATTTGGAAAGCAGTATGGAGATTTCTCGGAAAGCTGGGAATGGAACCACCATTCGACCCAGCTATTCCCCTTCTCGGTCTATTCCCTAAAGCCCTAACAAGAGCATGCTACAGGGACACTGCTACATCGATGTTCATAGCAGCTCAATTCACGATAGCAAGACTGTGGAACCAGCCTAGATGCCCTTCAATAGATGAATGGATAAAAAAAATGTGGCATTTATATACTATGGAGTATTATTCTGCATTAAAAAATGACAAAATCATAGAATTTGGAGGGAAATGGATGGCATTAGAGCAGATTATGCTAAGTGAAGCTAGTCAATCTTTAAAAAACAAATACCAAATGACTCCTTTGATATAAGGGGAGTAAACAAGGACAGGGTAGGGACGAAGAGCTTGAGAAGAAGATTTACATTAAACAGGGATGAGAGGTGGGAGGGAAAGGGAGTGAGAAGGGAAATTGCATGGAAATGGAAGGCGATCCTCAGGGATATACAAAATGTCATACAAGAGGAAAGGAGGGGTAAGACAAGATAATACAAATGGAAGAAATGATTTACAGTAGAAGGGGTAGAGAGAGAAAAGGGGAGGGGAGGGGAGGGGAGGGGAGGGGAGGGGGGATAGTAGAGAATAGGACAGACATCAGAATACATCAGACACTAGAAAGGCAATATGTCAATCAATGGAAGGGAAACTGATGTGATACAGCAATTTGTATACGGGGTAAAAGGGGGAGTTCATAATCCACGTGAATCAAACCGTGTAATATGATGTATTAAGAACTATGTAATGTTATGAACGACCAATAAAAAAAAAAAGAATCAAAAAAAAAAAAAAAAAACAAAAAGTTGGAGCCCCTGATAGGTCCAGTCCACACAGGAGCTGGAGGTAGACAATTAGAAAATGACTCCTGAGGTTTATTCACATGTGTACACCAAAGGCAGGAACAAGGTTTCAGGAGTAGAGCCATGCTTCATGATGTCTTGCAGTCAGCATGTTGATTGGCATCTTGGCAGGTCACACCCATCTCAGAGGGGCTGTGTGGCTACAGTAGGTTACCCCATCTCCAGTGCTCTGTGGGATCTTTGACAGAGCTTGAATAGGGCTCAAAATGTGTCTGGGAAGTCTTACACAGAGGAAATGTCCACTGGAAGTTCCCAGACACCATCTTAGCCTATTCACTAGTCTGTGGAGTGCAATTGAGACCACAGAGCCCATGGGTGGCTCTCAACACACATCAGGCTGAAAGCACTGGACCTAGCCAACCATGGACTGAAACAATGAGCCAAAAGAAGTCTTACCTCCTTTAAATTGTTATAAACATTTCAATGGTGGTAAAGTGATCATTTCATCAGAATAGGTAAGATATAGGGGCACAATCACTTCCATCAAAAATGTTAAACTCTTAGGAATTTAGTAGTAAGCGATTTTTAAATATCTTCAGACATATATGAAACAAGTGGAGATCAAACTAAAAATAATCTTCAGAAAAAGCCACCAATGACAACAGTTTAGAGACAGAGGCAAGCACATAAATGGGTTTGGGATAGATGAATGATAAACTTGTGTTATTCAAGCAAAGACCTTGAGAATGTAAAGGAAACTAAATGCAGAAATAGTATATATTATCAATGACTGACACATTTCTCTTATTCACATTAAAAAACATGGAGGGTTGATGCTGGACAGTATAGTGGAGAAGCAAATGTGGATGTCCAGCTTATGAGTATTTAATATTTTTGTGTCTGATTTTAGGTTTTCCATCAAAGGATTTGGAGCATGTGCCTACCTGAATGATAATGGAATCAGCAGTGCCAGGAACTACAGAGATAATGTAGTTGTATGCTTTCCTCCACAAAAAAAAAAAAAAAAAAAAAAAAAAAAAAAGAAATCTTAATTAAGCTTCTCCAGAAACCCTTATCATAATTGTTCTTAGACTCTTAGCAAAAATTCCTGGAAAAGAATTCTCAGGTGAGGGTATGTTTACAGAAGCATAGTGAGATAAGACTTGTCCAAGCCCTTCACAGAGACATTCACATGTTTTAAAAAAGTCTGGCCAAAACTGTCCATGGGCAGGGAGAACCCAGGCTAGGACAAAGTCCACCTCAACAGCCCACTACTGGTGCTGAAAGTTGGAGCAAGAGAAGCCAGAATTAGACAGGTAGTCATTGTAGATAGGTAGATGGAGTCAGGTCGGGTCAAAGAAGCCACTTTTGAGTGAGTCTGGGAACTTAGTGACTGTCCCCTGAGGGATCTTATCAAGAACCTGCTCTTGCTCCAACCTGTTGCCAAGGTGACTTGTTGCAGAAATTTTCCCTCCCTACAGAGAGCCATAAGGTTCTTAATGTATTCTTGTCTACTCAACCTGCCCTTCCCCATTCAGCCCACCTATTTCCCACCTTTTGGCCATCACACTGAGCATTCCTGGGCCTTGTCACATATGCAGGAAGGAGAAAGATAAGGGGGAGGGGGAAGCAGGAGAACACAGGAATCCTAGGACATATAAAAAGAGCAGAACACCTCCTGGCTTCTTGGGATGCCAGGATACCAGCTATGGCCCCCTTCTCCTTTGTGGGAGAAGTCTATGTTACCCCTTTTTAAATAAACCCTGCTTCCTATGCTTGCCTTAGCATGCTTCTCTAATGTTCAAACTTCAACATGTGGGAAGCAGGACTCATCACCAATAACCGCGGTATCACAAGGAGCCAGCAAGGGGCAAAAAAAAAAAAAAAAAAAAATATGCACTCATCAAGCTCTATGTCTCTTTAAAATTAAAGCTGAGGACAGACTGCTCCTATGCCCATCTACTTTCCTGCAAAATTTCACCCATCATTCACATAAAGTCTTAGGACTCTCTCCCCATTCTTTGTGTATGTCCCCTAACCATTGTTATTACCATCTTCATAATCAGGTCACTGTGATCAACAACAAAAACAATAACAAACAGGTATTCATTCTCATCTTGCAGTGAAATTCTGCTTCCCCATATGAGTAAAGGAAAGCAGACGCTTGTTCATTCTCTATCCAGTGATGAAGGGGTGGTTCATCTTACACAGGATTCCACATCTAACACCATCTACACTGCTTTATCAATTTGCCTATTGATAATTATGTGTGTTAAATGACTCTTTTGAACAGAAGTCTTCAAAAGAAAAGGAAAATGGGTAAGTGGTATAATCTCATCATTAATTTCCCAACAATCTGAGCATACACAATGGTCAGGTGTGAAGAAATTGAACTTTACATAGAACCATAATGCTTAAAAAGGGGATGATATCAATCCTTTGAATAACAGCTAGTAATAATTTAACAACTGGTTAACTTAGAAAATAACTGTTCTTTAAGATAATAACTGAAATCTGGCTTCTACTATATTGTAGTTCTGTCTACATTAAAATCAAAATATTACCTATCTGGGGAACCTACTTGAACTTTCTAAATATAAACCAATTAATACTTTTATTTTGTTGTTACAATTGTTACAAAATTTCAAATTTACTTGAATACTTTTCTATATGATAAAAACATAAAAATTTTATTTAAAAATATAAAGCTGCAAAATTCTTTCCCTTTGTGGTAGAATTTGATAATTGGCAGATGTCAAAGATAATTCCAGAAAAAAGAAATTGAAAAAAAAGGTCGATTATTCATGGTTCTTTATAATGATAAAACTTTTTAAAATATAATGTATACAAGTCATTAAAATATTTGACATGGATAACTATATTGTTAATAATGCTCCTAATTATTAATAGAGCACCCTAAGTTCTCAGAAATTTGGAAAATCTTAAATTTGGTTTGACACTTGAGTCACATATCATTTTGGTTTGCAATTGGAGAATAAGAACTCATATTACTTTGTCAAGTGATCTAAGCATAATTAAACTCCAATCAATATCATTTGTTAATTTTGAGGTAGCAACTCAAACACAAGATATAAAGGTTTTTTGGTATTGCTATTTTCAAAAAGTGCCTGATTTTAATGCGTTGAAGATGAAGTCAACCATGAAAACAAGGGAAATCAGAGAAAACTGTCACTTAACATCAACTTGTTTAAGCAGATGTGTGAAACACAAGTTTGTGGGTGGAAAACAAGGACAAAAAATGAAATAAAGGAGAGAATATGATTACTCCCAGCCACTAGCATTTGATATGAGATAAAAGTTTTAATTTTTCCTAGTTAAATTTTGCATGTCTTTTCTTAAAATATTATATAGAACATAAATATGTTATTGCTTTATTCCCTAATATAAGGCTATCTGTGGAAATATGAACAAGTTCTTGCTGTTAAATAACTGCTCTCTAGTCCATGGAATAAGAAAGGCACAAATCAGTACATTAGGAAGCAGAATGCTGTAATTTTCTGGGGAAATGTAACAAGCTGTGGGCTCAGTGGTGCAGAATTGCAGTAGAAATCATCTCTTGCAGAAATCAAGGCAGGCCCCACAAAAGCGGTGATTTGTGAGTAAGACCTTGAAACCTTGGAATTGAGAGAAACAGTGAAGCCAGAAAAGGAGGTCAGGGAAATGTGATACAAGTCAACATTTGTGCAGGACTCTATGAGCTGCTGAAAGCCAAACTTTCCAGAATAAAAGAAGTAAAAAATATTTTTAAGCAGTTATCATATTAACAACAAGGAAGTAATTTGGATTGTGATCGATACGGCATCAAAATAAATAATAGAAAACAAAAAAATAAAAATTTGACTTGGGACACTTAAAAGAAGGTGAAAGTAAAAATGCAGATGTCCTATGAGTATTGAAGTGTAAGAGGCTATGAAGTCATTCATATTTTGCAAACACGACAGAATGAGACTGGCTTTCATAATATCGACAGATAACTGATCCTCAATCTCATTTAAATGTAATTTATCCCCTATCTACTACTGGCTAAAAAACAAGCATTCAATACCAGGATGTCCAAGTACTTATATTCTTTATTGCTGGCTTACATGGAATTCTACTTTCTTCTATTTTCTTGCAAGCACTTATTACTGTTGTCATTTCTTCCCTCCTCTCCCTCAAGTGTTTTTCTTGGGTATTCTGAGTTTAAACTGTTATCCTACTAAATGAGAGACTTGTTTCTTTTTTGCCTTTATGCATTACTTTGGAGGAGTCTGGTCCACTCAGCTCTGATCAAAGCAACCAACAGGGGAAGAGGGGGCAGAACAGGTGGAGACACAGGACCTTCCCTCTGTGCCATGACCATGGCCAGCATCTTTTCTATGGGACTTGAGGATCATTCTAAGAGTTTATACCTGTTTCATACTAGTTGCTAAACATTTAAATTCAACCATAGTTTATCTTATATTTATTTGTAATCTTAGATCTTAAAATGGAGGGTCAAATGTTGAATCTGCATAAATATCAGCTGTTTTACCATCTTTTATTGTGTCTGATTCTATCTGCCTGAAGAACAATCCCTCTTAATCCTACTATTGAGTTAATTTAGCATGAGGAATGGGGTTTACTACTGCAGAATTTAGTGTGAAAGCAATAAGTAATTTTATCTCTTGGTCAAAAGAATGAATTAAATGTACATCTGCAAACTTCAAATCATCCCATCTACTTTATCCTTCCAAAGTCTGCCATTTCATTTTCATTTCACCCAGGAATTTAGCAAAGTCCCACCTCTTTCCCAGGCTCATCAGCAGATCCATTGTATTTCTGGAAACTGTGAAGGCTGCACCGGTGCTGCTGAAGAATTATTCATAGGCAGACCATGTGGGGTAGGTGAACAAGCCCATGCTACCTGAGAGAGGACAGTCTAGTGCTATTTTTGCTGATAGGACCTCATCATTTGACTAAGAGTACCACATAATCTTGTATGGTAGAAATTCCTCCAGTTGTTTGTTGTGCCATAAAAACTTCATTCTCCTTTACATTTTGGTTCATATGTCCATGACATCATAGTTCTGAAATATGAGGTTAATATTGTTCGTGGCTTCAAATCTAGAACCTTAAGTACCTTCACTGTTGTAAATATATAGCAAACAATCAAAGTGATCTTGTTACTGCACTGAAAACTTTAGTTCTGTTTTCCCACTTGATGAGTGTGTTTTCTTATGCCCTGTCTCCTTTAGATACAGTATATTACTATCATGGAATGTTAACATTATAATTGGTTGACACTATGAAAAAGAATGGGTAGTTAGGAATATTTTCCTTGCTGGAGTTTTGTGAGGCTACTCTACCTCTAGTGGAAGGAGTCCCTCTTTACCTTAAACCAGTTAAAATGTGATTATTTCAAAAGTTGACAATGACATCACATTCCTCTAAGTCTAAGTCTGGTCAATTCCAGCATTTGTTTCAAAACTACATGAGCATAGTTGAAAAGTATGCGGTTAATGTTGTTCCTGGCTTCACATGAACAAACCAAAGCAAATTCGTGTATTTTCACAAATAAAGCCCATTCCTTTAGTTGTTCCATTTTATAATTAAACTGTCCTCAGTATTCTCAGGGAACACAATAATCTGGTGAAAATGAACAGACAAAAGCAGCAAGGCTGACAGTTGGAGGCCCTGGTTTCAGAATATTTGCCAAAAGTAGGGGAGAGTGATGTATCTTCAAATATGACACAACTTGTATAGGACATAAGTAACTTTTTAAACTATCAGCAAAAAAGTGCTTTCTGACTGCTATAATTTATAGACACTTATTTTTGACTATTCATTGATAAATAAGAACAGTATTAATTAACAATCAAAATGACACAACAAAGTGACAGGCATGAACTATGAGAACAAACTTAAAATTTCTATTTATTTGCAAAAATAATCCTTACAGATAATTTTAGTGTGATATCTATTTCTTATGCATTTATCATAGATTTCCAAAAACCAGCAGGATGGTGTAAGTTAAACTACCTGTGAGAATATATATATAGTAACTCACACCACAAACCAGCCAAGGGTGATGAAATCATACAACCCAAGAGCTATAGATTGCCTACATGCAGCAAAGGGGACTGCTGGCTTCTTCTCTTTCATCCAGCCCCGCTTCCTTCCTTTCTTCTCCCATTCCTTTCTTCTTTATTCCTGTTGACTTTTAAAGATAAATTCAATCTTCAGATAGTCGGAATACCCTTGAGTGAAATAAGTAACTACTTATTCTTAAAAGTGATGAGGGAGTACAGAGCAATTAGTGAGCTCCCTACCTGAGAAGTAACTTAAGATGTCTACAGGAGATTCAATAGTTATAGATGAGAATCACCATAAAAGTATTGTAATCTGGGTAACTTCTTCCTATGTCTATTTTTCCTAACCCCTGTTGTTTTCTCCATGACAATTAGCAATAAACACCAAAAGATTCAGGTACAAATATAGGTGTGATAGCACAAGAAAATTTCATGTTCACACAGAAAGAGTGGGGAATAACCACCCTGACAAAGATAAAATTTGGAGAACATATGAGACTCCATGTGACTGAGAATGGCCAGGAGAAAAACACTAATGGAAATTCTTCCCTCACTTTCTATAGGGGAACCCCTGAGGACCAAGAAGGGAGAACCCTATCCTATACCACACTGAAGAAAGTGAGATCCTCAGAATTTGAGTGTGGGCATGCCAAGGGCTTTTGCACTGTAATTTAAAATCAATTAAGTTATTGGTGTACTATCCATTACCTTCTCCAAGCAGGCACATTGTATTCTTTTGACTCAGAGAGGTTGGTTTGCCTGACATTCAAGGCATGGAGACAGTCCCTCTTATATTCTTCTGGTGAAAGTCAAAATTAATAAGGAAAGTGCATTAGCTTTTTCCAAAGGAAGAAGGAGAGGACAAAGCAATTTGGAGGACTGCAGGTAATAGTGGACAATCCCTAAGAGAAGTTGGCATAGAGTTCACAGGTCACATGAATATTTGAGATGATAACCAACTTCTTGGAAGGGTTTTGGTAAAAAGACCTCAAGGAGGAAATTTTACTTCATTAAACATAGGACCACAGAACACAAGGCTTGACAACAAGCTTAGGAGCCCTTTATCCTAAGTAACCACAGTTCAGTAGGTTTCAGTAAGAATTTCCGTAAAGAGTCTGACTCCCCTGTTGGTGTTTGAGTGAAGATCTTCAAGCCCCACCACTCCTTTCCCCTTTTGTTACATTCCAGACCAAACTGAGGAGAAGCTGTATGTTCTCTCTTTGGTCCTACTTAGAACTTTAAACAGTTTGTGCCTTGGACCATGGGTGGGAACTCCTACCCCAGATCCATCCTGAGCCACCATGCAGCCTCAATCAAGTCTCTTCCCCTAATGTCTTCAAACATTGTTGGACTTGCCCTAAAAACCTGCTCTGCTCTCCCCAGAAATCCTCACTG
The DNA here is from genome assembly GCF_045843805.1 of Urocitellus parryii. Taxonomy (NCBI): domain Eukaryota; kingdom Metazoa; phylum Chordata; class Mammalia; order Rodentia; family Sciuridae; genus Urocitellus; species Urocitellus parryii. The sequence continues at coordinate 67,709,879 of NC_135540.1, forward strand.
GGTGAGCAATCAACATTTCCATACACTCACATGCTAGGTGTTGTGCAGGGTTTCATCCTGTTCTTGCTGGGTAATCATAATAAAGATATTGGTGGTGACATTAATGTACCAGAAATTAGAATTTCTTCTGCTTTGAGAAATTCTTATCAATTATAGTAGTCTTGCATACCCATATTCACTGACTAACTTTCCTGCAAATCATTAATAGAAATGTTTAGGTAGAATAATTTAGTTTTGGTATATATAGTAAGGAAAAGAAGGGAGAGAACAGGATTGAAGTATCCCTCTGGCCCCACATTTCCCCATTTATAAAAGTTGCAAAGAAACTCATGATTTCCAAAGGCAACTGGTTATCTTAAAATATATATATATATATATATATTCCTGATATTATTAGGAATATAAATTTGTTTTTAAGAATTCAGAAGTTCAAAATAAAAAGTGGAAAACATTCAGTGAAAGAGTAGCCTGGACAAATTCAAGGACTCAAATGGAATTTAGAAAAGGACAATTAATAATGAAAGTTCCACTTCCACAGTCTTATCCATAAAAATCACTAGATTGGCACACAATGAACCAAATTCTAATCTTAATTTTTCAAAAGTGTGTGAGGAAAGACCACACACATCTCCTGAGAGTAAGATATATTATGTCTTTGTAAACATTTCAAATTCTGAGCCCTCCTCTTCTGAGCTTATAATAGGTTCTTGTATTTTAAAATATTAAATGAGAGGATAGGTTTGAAGATATTTAGTGACATATAATATACAAAATATTGTTTCATTTGTTAAATATATTTATATTTACAGGTAAGAGTTTCTTTGGGGACAGAGCTCTTATTTTTCTTAGTTTAATCTTAGAGTTCTAATTGCTATAGTGGTTATTTTAGGATACAAAAAGTGTCATGAGTAAATATAATTTTATTGAAATCTAAATGTGTATAGGATTTATCAAAGAAGCCTGTTATGTTAGTGTAATAAAAATATTTTTAGGTAGGTCAGATAATTGTTAATTAATTACTGGCATAATTTAACTTGAATATTTACTTGAATATGCATGACATTAGGACCATTATTACTTTATCATTTGATATTAATTTTAGAAATGAATTATTTTATTCATTTTGTCATTCATTTACCTATTTCATCTATGTTTTCGATCATTTTTTTCTATAGTTAGCTGAAGAACTGAGAAAGCTGAAACTTAAAATCAGCATACTATAGTGACATGGCCACATCAATGTTTATAGCACCTCAACATACAATAGCTAAACCATGGAACCAACCTAGGTGCCCTTCAACAGATGAAGGGATGAAGAAAATGTGGTATGTATACACAATGGAATATTATTCAGCCATAAAGAAATATGAAATTATGGCATTTGCTGGTAAATGGGTGAAACTGTAGGCTATCATGCTAAGTGAAATAAGCCAATCTCAAAAAAACAAAGGCCGAATGTTCTCTCTGATGTGCGAATACTAACACATAATAGGGAGGGCTGGGGAAGAATAGAAGTTCATTGAATTAGACAAAGAGAAATGGAGGGAAGGGAGGGAGGATGGGAATAGGAAATGAATGAATCAGACATAACTTTCCTATGTTCATTTATAAATGCATGACCAGAGTAATTCCACATCATGTGTAACCACAAGGATGAATTATACCCCTTGTATGTATGTCAAAATACATTCTACTGTCTTGGATAACTAAAAGGAATAAATTAAACAAACAAACAAACAAACAGCACTTCTCAGATAAATACAGTTGTCATCTGGACAGAGAAAGCAGAAGATGGTGCTTGGAAATCGTATTATATCACAATAGAAGGAAGCTCTTCATTGCCATCAGAGGATCAACTAGACCTTCAGACTCTGTGGGTTAAGAAAGGCCATGCACAGACAAGTCTGTTTGGGCTAATATTGGACAGGCATCAGAACTTGCCAGTGGATTTTCCCCTTCAATCCAAGCCTAAGAGCCATGCATACATCAGACTACTCAAGTGCAAGAAAGGGAGGTCACCACAGGAGGGTGTGAGAAATGCTCTGTCTTAGAAACCTCATCTCTTGAACAGCTCCTTCTAATGGGTTCTGTCCCCAGAGTTATTGCACTCAGGGAAAACAACACCTATGACTTCATATCAGGTATTATTCTTTCAGTCCACATGCAACTTACTAATGAGTAGTAATTTGTACCACAAGCAATGCCGCTTAGTAATTTACCATCTTTACTTGTTTCCAGGGAAACAAAGTGAAGAAGTTAACTGAAGGTCAAATTCTCAGGCATATGTGGGAAGGGTTTCATTAACCTTTTGCCCATAGAAATAAGTATTCAAATAGTAGTGTTATTTTAAAAATAGAAAGCAAAAAGCAATAAATTGTTATTGTTGAATATGGCTTTTATTCTAACACTTTAATCTGAAAGTTGGTAATTAAAGGGAGGAAAAAGTTCTTCATCTGAAAAATCCAAGTAGCACCAGTTGATAAGAATGGAGGCTAGTGAGTGTTTATAGGCAGCACAGGATAACAGTGGAATAGTACGATTTGGAGGTCCTTAAGTAAATATTTCATTATGGCAAGGACCATCAATGATGTTAAAACCATCAATGAAGGAGGATATCAAATTGAATATTTGAATGGTATATGAAGATCACCTATGGACTATAATATAGTCTCAAGGACTACACATTTCTACAGAATGCAGGCTTTTTATGTCTCCAATATTATCCATGATTTAGATAGTCTCAGTTTTCCTGAACTTTATCCTCAGGGAAGAAAATATTCTATATTTGGGGTTTTTGGGAAAAGAAGCTGACCCTTGTCCTTCTTCACCTGTGGGAAACACTTACCTATGGTTCTCCACATTAAGATGCCCCTCAACAGGAAGTCTCCATTTCAGAATATTTCCCTAGGGGACACAAGTAAATAGTTCCAGCTCTGGTCATATGCCACCAAAAATCACACAGAAAAAGTAATGGTGACAAACAGAAAAAGGACTTTCATCAATATAACCATATTGAGAAAGCAAAGTGAGATCCAGCATCTCAGGCCATCATAGAGCTTCTAAGCTTTAAGTTTAAATAGAGAAAGAATTGGGGCTAGGGTGGAAAGTATGCCTGATAAAGCTGTCTGGGTCAAACTGTGTTCTGTGAGATAGCTCTGGAGAAGTCTTGATCACTCCGAAGAGGCAATTTCCACATGCTGCTCAGAATGTTTGTCTCTCAGACCTGTGATCCTGAAAGGGGGCCAGGATTGGAGACTTGGAGTCACCACTCCAGGGTCTGAAAGAGGATGCTGCAATTCTTGCCTCAGTCTTCAAAAAAGGATGAGATAGGTTAGGGAAAATTAGGGTTAATAAGCCTCGTGTCACTAGTTTTTATATGAACGTGCCTTAAATGATTAACATGTCCACACACAGAGCTGAGCAGTGTCACAAAGTTTAACATAATAAAGGAGACAAAACAAAGACAAGCATGCCAAGCTTTATCCTGTTTTTACTTACCCATGGAGCATCTTCAAGTCAAGGTAATCATGGTTTTAATAAAGTCAGCCTCTCAGAGTCCCTGGTACAATTCCCTTTCTACTTTAATGTTATATTATTCTCATTTTCAAAGCAAAATTTATTTTATGTAAAACATTTTAGGAATAAAGTAACAACAAAAATGTCATCAATAATTCTATCAAGTCTTTGATTCTCTCATTCATTCTTCTCTATGCACATTTCACTGTAAAACTTTTGTATATTTCATTGTATTTATTTTCTTCTTTTGTAAAAATAGACTACATTTTGCAAATCATTGGCAAACATTGTCTTGGTGGCTATTGCTGAGAATACCTATAATAATTAACTATAGTGTTTTTCATATTAGTTATTTCAGATATTTTGTTAGCAAACATAGGACTCCGTTGCTTTTCTGCGTCAATTTATTTTGTATTTATGAATACTATTACAGATAGAGTACACATTATAGTAATGAAATGATGGGCCTGATGTGGGTTCACAGGAGCTGAAATACCAGAAGCTCAGGACTAACTGTGCTATGAGGTTCTTCCTTGGTAAGGGGCATGGGGCAGGGATGGGGCTGAAGAAAAACCACCAAATAGTTGCATGGATGGCACTGAGAGCAGGGGCTGAGCCTGTACCTCTGTGTCCTGTTTATCCACCTGCTCCCAGCTGGCTTCAGAGAAAATCTCTGTGCTGCAGCAAGACAAACAGTTCTGATCCAGATTGCTTTCTGAGTCAGGGATTGAAGTCTGTTGGCAAACAAACACAGCTGAACAGAATGAACCCGGTCTCCTCCAAAAAGAAGAAAAAAGGTCTTGGTGAAGAAGGGAGCACTGAGGACTAGGTGCAGCCCTAAGTACTAGGGCTACCAAATCTGAGATGCATCAACCATTGGGCCTTGGGTTAAACAGGTGCAGAGATGATGCTAGGCTCAGTTGAAAGGAGATACCCAGGTCGTGTGCACTGACACTGGAGTCAAAACATGGACCTTAGGGTTCCAGGAAGTATGTGGGAGAGAAGTGACCAGGGTGGAGTGGGAACTGAACTCCCAGTGTAAGCTGCCCTGGTGTACCTGCTGATCCAACCACACCACTTTGTTAAAATAGTGCTTTGGGCATAGCCTCCTTTCTCTGAAGGATTCTTTGCAACAATGAGAAACCATCATTAGTATGAAGAAAAGGCCAAAAAGTTACTTTGGATTGAAATTCATTGGATGTGCCCGCCTTTAATGTACAATGACTGCTTCAGAGCCCAGTTCACAACATATGAACTGGATATATGTGGCATTTTTTTCAAAAAGCAGGAATAATATCATTATGGATATGAAACTTTAAAATTGTATTTTTTCTATGGTCTTTTTCTTAACTTATGTTAGTGTTTTATCTATGATTTCAAGTTATTCTGAGCAAAAAAAATAAAACTATATTTATTAGCATGAATTTTCTGGCCATCTTTAAATTACACAATTTTAAAAGACAAATATAAAAAAACACTTAATTTTTATGAAAAATCACCACAAAGATACAATTTGTATTGTATTATGCAAGTATTTCTACTTTATAGTTACCAAAAGACAAAAATGCTCCACAAAAAAAAAGCTGAACTATTCTTATATCATTTCAGGATATATGAATATTCTACCAACACTCTACTTCAAATTTATTGATGATTAGGAAAGGATGAAAACAAAACAAAGCTTTAACAAAGAACTTGGCTAAATCACTTTATCAAGATAACTGTTCAGATTCCTTACCTGAGTGACATCACTCAGGTGATGTTTGATCACTCTGGTCAATCTTCAACAAGAATCCTGTTAGGATTAGGATTAACCAGAATCCCCCTGGCCCTTGATGTTTCCTCTTAGTAACTTTACATCCACTGATTCCACCTTACATCCTGACTATAATTTCCCATTCTCTGAATGCAGTATGAGCATTCAGAGTCCAGCCCAGTCTCTCTGTCCACTGCAAGATCCTGTTGCTCTGTCCCCATACATATCACTATGGTCCTGAGTAAAGTGTACCTTATGGGGCCTTAAAATGTATTGCTGAATATTTTTTTTCTTTATCAATAGGAACTCAACAAACAAACAAGAATGTAGTAGTATTTGACTTTGCAGACCAACATGGTCTTTATCTCAGATAGACAACCCTGTCATTTAATGTGAAAACAGAATAAGCAAATGAACCTGGCTGTGTTCTGATAAAACTTTATTCATTAAAATTGAATATCTAGTAAATTTCATATAGTGGGAAATATTATTCTTCACCTATTTTTTTGCCAACTCTTTAAAAACATAAAAACCATTCTAACTTTTGCTCAGAGCAAAAATAGGTGCTGGCCCTATTATGGCCTCTAGGCTGAAGTTTATTGGCCTAAGGTTTTTAAACTTCTATGTTTTTTTTTCTTAGATTTCTAAGTTTTTAACATGGAATTGTGAAAATGTTTTTCTGATTCTCTGCTTATAATATCTTGTGTCTGTTGATTTGAACTAGTTACATACATGATTCAAACTTGCTTTGTAACCAGAAGTTGCATTTTTTTGGAACATCTTGGAATGAACTGATTATCTATATGAGAAGATTTAGAGTTCATTTAATGTGCCAAGGATTTTCTGATCTAATAAATTTGAAGGACTTTATTATTAATTTTTGAGACAGTCATTTTTTTCCATTAGAATATTAAGCCTTTGGTTTATTAGTGAAAACAAACAAACAAACAAAAAAAAAACACATCCCTCAGAACACACCTTGAGAAATGTTGGTTAAACACATTTAATCAAAAACAAACAAAAAAAAAAACTTTGTTCAGGAATCTATTTTGTTATCCTTCTGTTAAAAACAGAAGCCACATGTACAAAGCTCATAGAGTATCCTTTGCCTGATTTTGCAATATTTAGTTTGCCTACTGGTTTGCTTTTTCTTCATGCAAGAAAAATTACACATGGAGACCTCGTAAATGTATAACATGATTACTGTATTCAGAGTTCTGTCAATGTGTTTGAAAATGACTAAAATATAGTATAAAAGCTTTGAAACTTGTAAGAAACATTCCAATAATAACATTCTGTATAAAATGTCATGTCTGAATGCTAAGAAACAAAGAATGCATAGTCTAGTTTGAAATACTAAATATTCTAAAGTATACCATATGAAAATACAGACTCTTATATACATGTTCATGCTGCATGTTGGCAGAGCCATCAACATTGATTTGGAATATTGATCTGCTGACATGAAAGAGAGTATATTCTGAAAGTAATGAAGATATGCAGAATGGAGTTTTCCTCAGGATTTCTCTATTATTAGCAAAGGGATGTTTACAGACATCTTGTAACATTTAAATAATATTCTTCTAGATTGTGGTCTTTGCAAACCAATCTTTTCTGATTATGTGTCAACTTTTCTACTTTTGTAATATTAATATTTTGTAATATTCTATTGTAATATTAAGATTTTCTTTTCAGGTTTGAAGTTTTCAAGATAAATAGTGGGATATTTTGTTTTCTTTAGACTAACATTTTCTATATTTTTATAATTTTCTCATGAATAATAATAATTATAATTATTTCAATAAATTCTATTATAACTGTCCATCAGCTTTTCATCATGGTGACTGAAATAACTGACAAGAATAAATTAGAGGAGAGAAAGTTATTGTGGGCTTAATTTTAGAGGTTCAGTACATTTTCGGCCAATTCCATTATTTTGGGCCCAAAATGAGGCAGCATATTGTAGTGGAAGGGCATAGTGGAAGAAAGCTATTCAGCCATTGGTGGCTGGGAAGTGGGGGGCAGGGGTGGAGCCAGGAACAAGATATAATCCCAAGAGCTTGTCTCTAGTCACCTACTTTCTCTAGTCATTCCCACCTGCTTATGAATTATTAATCCATCAAGTTGATCAAACCACTGATGAAGTTCCAGCTCTCATAAACCAATCCTTTTACCTCTGACCATTCCTGCATTAGGAAATACCACATTGGATACATTACCCTTAAGCCTTTTCTAATTGAGGCATCCTTTTAAAACTTTTTATCATAAAAACAAAAGTGATGGCTCCTTGGGAGCCATTCACACAGACAGAATAGGTGAAGGTAGGTGAGGCCTGGGGGGTGGGGATGGGCCTCTCAGTTGGGACATGTTGACTGTAGGCCTCAGTGGCTGAGGTTGAAGGCAAGCAGTGATGGAGGAGGTGGAGGAGGTAATAATAGAAGCACTTGGGTGCCCCCAGAGAGAGCTGGCTGAGTGATTTGGTGACAGTGACAATGTACTTTCTCATACAAATGGGGTCTTACCAGAGGTGAAGTGGAAGGATCCTGCTCACCCTTCTTCCTTTTTTTGTACAAAATTCCATTGCTAGAAATTGTTGTATATGATTTTAAAATTTTATGACTTGTTAATTTTATGGTGCTGGGAATGAAATCCATTGGCTTATGCAAGCTAGGCAAGCACAGTACTCCTGAGCTACATTCCCAGCCTTGAAATTTAATTTATTTCTAATCATCAGAGTAAAGATGTCCTGTTTTCATCTGAACTTCTTAAAGCATGAAACTATGCATGTTCATGGACACAAAAATTGAGAATTCATTTAAGTATAAAACTTTATCCACTTGGACTTTAGTGTTGGTTTTTTTTTTTTTTCCTAAAAATGACTTCCCTAGCATGTGCTTGACTCTTTTACCCTGTATGGAATTTGTGGGTTCAGGACCTCAACTGTCCCTAATCCAGGAAAGCTTGTTTAGACCCTGACAGAAATCTTAGTTTGTCCAATCATCTTCTCTGTTGTCTCATCAGTTTCCAAACAACAGATAATTTTAAATTTATTTAGAAAGTAGTCTAATAATGTACATTGTTTATATTCCCAGGGACTCTGGCCAAGTCATTTAAAGTGTTGATTTCAATGGAGAGATTTGACTATGTAGCCATATATCTTGTAATAATAAATGATGTGTGAAAATTTTACCTCAAATTGAAATTCTTTTATTTTTATTTTCATTTTTCTTTTTGATAAGATGTTTGCCACAGTCATTCTGGGACTCGTTGTAGGTGCCACTTTCCTTATGCTAAAAACTGATTGTACTTAAATCCAGAATAGGTAAGTAAATATGGATATCAATTTGAGAAAATGCTGTTACTGTTTTCAAGCTTATGAACATCCTTTAAATATTTGAATTTATGGTAAATAAATGTCACTGTTTTATTGTGGATAGGATGAGTTAGTGCATTAAAGACTGAATGCAAGAGTTATTTTTTATAGATGTATGTATGTATATATGAAGTAGTAAACTAAACAATTAAAATTTTTTACCCTTTTCATCATTCTGAAGTTGATAGTTGGGTGGTATCAAATATATTCCCATTTTGCAACTACCACCACCATCCAACTCCAGATTATTGTCTTCATTTTCCCAAATGGAATCTTCATAAATCAGTTAATCCCAAAATTCACTTCTGCCTAATACTATTCTATTCTGTGTCTCTGAATTTGACTAAGAATCTTATTATATATTGTACTCCTGTAATATTTGTCTTTTGATGATTGACCTATTTCCCTTAGCATAATATCTTCAAGATTCCTCCAAGTTGTAGCAGGTATTGGGATTTGTTTTCTTTTTAAGGCTAAATAATAGTCCATTGTAATATCTATATACTTCATTTTGTTTATCTGTTCATTTTGTTTATCTGTTGCTTCCAACTTTTAGCTATCATGAATAATGTTGCAATGGGTTTATAAATATCTCTTTTCAGTTCTTTGTGATAGATACTCAGAAATAGAATGGCTGGGTCACATGGTAATTCTGCTAATTTTTTGAGGCTCCGCCTTCTGTCTTTCTCTGTGCTGCACCATTTTACATTCTTATCAGTAGCAAACAAGGGTCCAAATTACACCATGTTCTTACCAAAAGTTGTTAATTTTTCCTTTTCTAAATAATACATATCTGCTGTATATTTGGTAAAATGTCCTTTGTTCATTTTAAAATTGAATTAATTCCTTTTTGAATATGTGATTTGCAAATATTTTCTCCCATTGTGTAGGTTCTCTTTTGCCTTTTTGATAGTGCATTTGGTACACAAATATTTTTAAATTCAATGTAGTCTTGTTTGTTTACATTTGTTTCATGTGAGCCAATTTCCTTCATGGTTTTATAATTCATTTGATTTGGGAGTGTAGGTTAGATTGGTAGGAATAAGCTTTTCCTATCTTTTTTATTATTTATCTGTTTTATAACACTTATCTTAGTGTTGTGATCATTATCTAGTTTAATTACAATGTGCCTTCAAAAATATCATTTTAGGATGAGACATTTTAGTGGCTGTGTCATGTTCATAGCATAGGTGCTTAGCAACACCACAGAACTCAGGGTTCTCATCATAATTCATGTATGCGAACCACTTCTTCCTAGACACTGGACTCCATGCTTGATATTCCCAACTTTAAGTACCTTAGGTACCCCTCCCAAGAGCCAGAGTGGTACATGGTCTTATCCCCATTTTACTACTGAGGACACTTGAGAAAGGTTATATCAAGTCTTTTTTGATGTTTATTAAAGGCTGATTATTTTTGAAAGAAAGAATAAACATAAAAGTCAATTCTCTATTTTCTTTTCTCTCCCCAGCCCCCTCCTCTTTCTTTTCCTCCTCCTCCTCCTCCTCCACTAGGGACTAAATCCACAGGTACTCTACTACTGAACTACATGCCCAGAACTATTTATTTATTTTTTTTTATTTTGATAAAGCTTCACTATGTTGCCTAGGCTGGTCTCAAACTTGTTGTCCTCCAGCTTTAGTCTCCCCAGTAGCTGGGATTGCATATGTGCATCATTGCACCTGGCTAAACATCATGCAAAAATAAGTTTTTCCTCATGCAAAAATAAACTTATTTTCTTGTGTGTGGAATCAGGTAGTGTTTCTCTACAATATGATTATACAGAGATTTTTTTTCCCAAGTCATATCATAATTTTACCATCCCTAGAGGCTTAGATCTCTGGGTCATTTCTAAATATTCTAATATTTGGTTTGTACCCTGTTTAGATTCCATTTCTTAATCCAATAGGACCTAGAGACTGTGCTCCTGTCTATTATATACCTGAAAGCATTTAGGAGAAATATTGAGAAACCTATGCTTAACTGGAAACTTAAAGACAAACTAAAAAGCCAGGCATTAAAGTACTAGAAAACTCCAGAGAAATACAGTAATTTTTTCAGATGTTTTCTGGAGAAATTGGACAAGTTCCTTCTTTTAATTTTATTTTTGCCTTAAGTTTATTGCTATTTTTTTAAATAAAAACTCCGTCTGTGTGAAAATAGACTCTGTGTGTAGCTTGTGTAATCTGTCTTGGGTGATTAATGATTCATTTTTTTTTTTAGAAAACAATGTTTCAGTTTCATTTCTGGAACCAAATTCTTAATGCTTTCTTCAGGGCTTAATATCAGTGCCTCATCATTTGAAATTGTCAGGGAGGCCAATGGTTTAGTTCTTCTTTGGAATCAAGCACTGTCTTTGCACTCTCTATAATCTGTGTAATTGAAGAACTAGGTCTCAATCCTGTGTGGAGTGAGAGTTTCTTTGACTTCATCATTGTACAATGTTGTGGTGACTACTAAATGAATTAGGAAGTATTTTAAAATAATTGGATTTGAGTTCTAGGTATTGACGTGAAATAGTTGAAATAAGTTTGTTGAAGAGATATTTGCACTCCCAGAGATATTTGCACTCAATCTAAGTGTCCATCCTCAGCTAAATGGAAAAGGATAAGGAAAAGTGAGATGTGTATACACAATGGACTACTGTTCAGCTCTAAGAAATAAATTTTGGCATTCGTAACATCATGAATGTAAGCTGATAACATTATGCTAAATAAATTGAACTCTTATAAGCAAAGAGTAGAATGGTGGTTGCCAGAGGAAGAGGGGTAGGAAAAACAAGAAGAAGATAGTCACGTGTACAAAGTCTCAGGAGGAATAAGGGTTTTTCTTGTCTTTTGAGATACATTATACAATGTGATGAATATAGTAAATACTAATATATATTTCAAAATTTCTGAGAATTAATTTCAAATGTTCTTACCATAAAAATGATAAATATTTGAAGTGTGGATATTACCTTAATTAGCTCAATTTAATGATTTTACATTAAGTTTCCTGAACTATAACTTTGTACCTGTAAACATGGAAGTATAATTTTGTGAACTTATCATTAATATTTTAAATAAATCAGATAAATATATAATAGAGATGTGGCTTACCAACTTGGAAAGAATTTTAATGAATGAAATTCCCTAAAAGTAAAAAAAAAAATTTAATATAAAATAAAGTACCTTATGTTTTAGAAGAAAATTTATAGTCTCCTTTTTTTAAGAATCATTAACTTTACTGTACTGTTAGATGTAACAACAAATTAAACTGAATTTTTGCTATGTCCCACATTTCTCAAATTAGGTTTCAACTTGACATTAGGTTTAGTCCTGTATCAAAAGTTATATATCTGCTTTTCTACTAGGCCTGGATGATTTTTACTCCTTTTAATAATTATATAAATATTTACATTTAAAATAGCCTAACTTATTTCTTCATGTAAAATTATTGTCTACTCACTCTTATTTTTTACCTTAGAGTAACTGGGGTTCTTCACTTGGATTACAATTTTTAAATATGTTCTCTTGTTTTTGTTATTTAAATGATGTGTCACATCACCTCTTTTTTTTAAAAAAAAGTTGCAACTAACATCCTCAATATTAATTAAACTGTTTGATTGTGACGTGCAGCCCATCCATATTTGAAGTACTTGTGGTTGCTTTCATGACATCCATGTATCCATCAAAGTGTAGATTAACTCAACATTTTCTTTTTAAACCTCAATTAGTTTGCTACAAAAGAAGCATTAAAAGTCTACCCTTTCACCACAGTTGCAAAAATTATTACTTTTTTCATGAATCAGGATCAGTTTGATTTATTTTCTGAGCACTTTGGAAGCCTGGTAGGAGGGTGCTTGTCCCATGTCAAGGCTAACTGTCAAGACTTTGCTGATGGTCAGGTGTCTGTTGTATAGAGCTAATGTGGGTTCCCTCTGCTGTCTGACATTTTCCTTCCACATGTCTTCCTTTTTTTTCTTTACTCCACTTGAAGACCAAACTGGTTAAGTGAATTTTTTAACACTTTGGGTCTTTATTGATCTTCCAAATATACATTGGGAAAAATACTCATCATTTTTCTTAAATTGAAGGTGGTAGTATTTCTGTGACCTATGAATTAGCTCAGGATTCCATGATTAAATGCTGTAGACATGGTGGCTTAAACAACAAATTTATTTTCTCTCAAATTCTCGAATGTGGAAATTTGAGCTCAGAGTTCCATTCCAGCAGGGTCATTCTCCTATAAAGGTCTCTTCCTGGCTTGCAGGTGACAACCTTCACTCTGTACCCTCTTATGGTAGAGCATGATGTGATATTTCTTCCTATAAGGACTTTAATCACATTTTGGGGTTTCTACTGTCATGACCTCATCTAACCTTATTGTTTCCTAAGTCATCTACTTCCTGATACCCTCATATTGGGGGTTATTGCCTCCACATATCAATTTTTAAGAACAGCTCACAGTAAGCTAAGACTGTGAATTTCAAATAGGGTTATAATATGGAATTTCAGGGGCACCATGGTGGAGATACAGAAATGGGGAAAGACCTCATGAGTTCATGCTTTCCTCTCAGTTTTAACCAGAACATGTCTAAACTTTTTAAAGGAAAAAAAATCTATTTAATGTTATGTCACTTGTGGAAACAGTTTGGGGGTAGAAAACTGAGCTGATGACATTGAGTTTACTGTAATACTTTTGTTCCTGTTCTGTCCTGGCAGGGCCTGGGAATTCTATGTGCTGATTGTCTTCCAGTGTTTCAGCAGTGTGATTGCTGGGGAGATCTTTGAGCTCCAGAAGAAACTGTTTAAGTGAGTAGCTCTCTGTTTCGGAAAGGGACATTGGTAGCTGTTGGTCAGTCAGGTCACTTCCAGAATGAGGACAAGGATATGATCTTGGAGATTGCCATAAGTTGTGTATACTTACCATGCACAGTGTGAACTTTGGAGATACAGCTTGGGATTACCAATATTAACTGAGAAAATGCAGTCATAGGAGAGTAAAAAAAAATCAAAAGTATGTGGAGCCAGACACTAAAGGAAAGAGGTTTTTTGGTTTGATATGAGCAGCCAATCCCAATGCTGCATAAAAAGCAAACAATGAACAAAGTAAAAAGTATCTTTATATTTTAGGGAATAACAGGTCATTGTGACACTTTCAAAAAAAGTTCAGGTGCTTGGAAGTAAGTGATGGTATCACCAGCAAATAAGAAATGGGAAATAAAATTGGCAAAGAATGTGACTTAGTTTAGACCTCAGTGGATGGAGGAGTAGAAAGACTCAGAGGGCAGCCTTACAGTAAGAAGCAGACTGATTTTGTCCCTTTTAGTTTTTCAAAAATGAAAGAGATTTGCCTATACTTATATGCCAAGGATAGGAATCCTCAGAGAGGGAAGAAATAAGGACACTGGTAGAAGCATTTGGAATTATGGGAGAAAGATGTTAGGAAGAGGAAAGATGAGGATTTGGTAGCTGACATGGCTGCATGTTGGACGTGTGATCATTGAGAAGAAGGCTTTTTCTGCTCTTAACCTGAGAATAGAAATAAAGAGTTTTAAAAAGTCTTCAGGTGCATTGGGGCCTTTATACTCAAAGCGGGGAGAAGAGAAGCTTCTGTTACACTGGAATTAGCTCCTCACTTCTCAGGCACAGCTAGCCTCAGAAGAGAAACAGAGTCTCTGAGGAGAGTGAGGAGGTGCAGACTCTGTCCCTGGAGGGTTGATATGGGTCAGAGTGGGTGGCAGCAGGGGGGGGTGCTTCATGAGAGAGGGGCACAGCAAGAGTATGGGGGCTGATGCCCCAGGGAGGCTGTACCTGAGGTGGAGAAGGGTGTGGGAAATCAGACTAGATCCTGTGGGCAGGTGCAGTGTCAGATCTGGTGGCAGCAGGAGTCTGCAGAGCAGCGCCTCTTCTGGGCTGAGTCTTCTTGAACTAATCTGGAGTGTGTGGCAAGCTTTTTTTTCCTCCCCAGACATGAGCACATCAGTGGATACTACAGAGTGTTGCCTTATTTCTTTGGAGAACTGTTAGCTGAATTAATACCCAGGAGGTTATTTCCAACTATTATATTTACTTCTATACTATACTTCATGTTATGTAAGTAGCAAGATGAAGATGTGTCTTTAGTCTTGCATATGAGGTGATGCTCGTTTCTCTCTGTGAGCAGTTTCATGGTTATTAAAACTACAAACCAAGCTGTATGTAAGCTATGGAAGTACATGTACACATTGTTCACTCTCTAAAATAACTGTTTATCAATGGCATTGTTGTCAAGTTGTTTTCCCAACCAATTTTTTTTAAGTGCTACTAGGACTTGAACCCATAGTGTGAATATGAGAGGCAAGTGCTATACCACTCCACTACATCACCAGCCATTTTATTTTTATTTTGTTTAGAGATGGAGTCCTGATAAATTGCCCAGGCCTACTTTGAACTTGGGATCCTCCTGCCCCAGCTTCCCAGACACTTGGGATTGCAAGTATGCACCCTATGATTGGGCCAGCCAAATTTAAAACTATCTATAAAACTGCAGTTTACAGAGATATGTCATATACAAATATGAAATAAATTTATAAAACTATTTGTGGCTATGCCAGAGGAGCTAAGATATGGCTTATCTATCAACATTTTCTCTGTATCTACATATATCTCTGTAGAGATAAAATACAGATTGGTAATATCCTTATGTAAAGGGATATAATGGGAGGAATTAAAAAATCAATATACACACATATTCTTTCTCTCTCTTCTTCTCTAGTCATAGAAACAAAGTTGGTAACTTTGGTGTTTATTCATTTAATAAAAATACGTATTTGATGGCTGTAGACAGATTCCTTTGTGCATTAGGCTCAGGCTTCACTTCAGGTACTATATCAGAATTTCCACCACCCCCTTACACACACACACACACACACACACACACACACACACACACACACAAGAAATATCTGTTTGTGACAGCATAGTACAGGATAAGAACCACTGATAGAGTTTAAGCCTTCCATTTAGAAAATCAGGTGTGTGATAAAGAATTCATCAATCAGGGCATGGTGTGATTGGCCCTTATCCAGTCTTTTGTGCTAGTGTCCTAATCCCAGTGGCTTGGGAGGCTGAGGGAGGAGGATCATGAATTCAAAGCCAGCCTCAAGAAAACTGAGGCACTAAGCAACTCAGTGAGACCCTATATCTAAATAAAATAAAAATAGGGCTGGGGATGTGGCTCAGTGGTGGAGTGCCACTGAGTTTAATCCTTGGTACCCCAGAAAAATAAAAAAAGAATTAATCATGAAATCTAGACCCCCAGGCTTCTTATCAGTGTTCTTGCAACTGTTCCAAAACCCTCAGATGGGATGACCCAGATCATTAGCTCAGTATAATTTATAGAATACTTTAGGAAACTTAATTTAGCCCATTTTCAATCAGACTGTCTAGAAGGACTCAGGTTATGGGGGCATTTTTCCTTACCCCAGGTATTTTTTGATGTTTTATTAGTACCTTATCATTATAAATAATATTGCGGTTCATGTAGACATAATTATACAATAATAGAATTTAATTTGCTCTTGTTCAGTCCATACTACTTCCCCTTTTCCTCCCACTGTGGCATCATAGAATTCTGATCCCAGTTTCTTCACTAATGAATTTTTAAAAAAAACAATAAACAATGTGGAGATGTCAGTTTACTTGAATGTGCTCTTGAGAAATTTCCTGTGACAGTAGAATTCGGTCCATTTGTGTTGCCTATATCTCTCTGGCTCAGCAACTCAGAAATTGTGCATTGTTTCACATAAAGGAGCATAGATGTTACATGGAAAAGTATTTTTGCAGTAAATGTTAAAAAAAAAGAAAATTGTGTGATAACTTCATGTGGTTACATGGAAGGAAACACTAATGATAGTTGAAGAGTAAGTGACATTTTTCATTGTGATATTAGTTTTTCAGAAGGTTTAGTGTTATTTGCAAAATAAACACTCTCAAATACAAGGTGACCTAGGAAGCTGGACTGACCCTTTCTTTTCCTTCTAAGTGTTGAAATCAGATGTGGGTGCTTTCTTCATGCTGATGTTTATTGTTTTGCTGGTGGCTTATGCCACTGGTACCATGGCACTTGTCCTGGGAGCAGGTGAGAAGACGATGGACCTAGAGACAATTTTTGTGAATGTCTATTTGGGGATTATGATGGTGAGTGTGAACTGTACTGCTTTGAGAGGGAATCTGTACCCTGTTCCTTCCTGCTTCTTCACTTGTCCTGTAAAACCTGCTTTTAGGACTTTGTACAGGACTCCAATGTTTTCTCAAGGCCATGCAGTTGATATTAGAGAATGTGCTGCTTTCCTCCTGGCCCTTATCCAGTTTTTTGTGCTAGTATCCTAATTTTGTTACTATAACTTTTAACCATATACTCACTAATGAGCTTTTTAAAATACTTCTGGGTGGCATATTATGAAACCTTGGTAAACTGGAAACTCAAAACCCATAAGAATTATGATTGGCCAATTCCCTCATTAGAACAACAAGTTCTGTGCCTGACCTTCATGCTTGTGTTAAGAGAATTGCCATTTCTATAATCAGCAGAGATGATTTGTTCGATTATGTAGGCTTCAAGATAAAAGTGAAGATCTTTGAGGAGTTTAACAGTGTGTGGCATGAGAAGTCTAACTGGAGTACCTCTTATATTTTGAAAAGAAGTATTGAAAGCACTGGAAAATCCAAAGTCCACAGTGCTAGGTTCCCTCCCTTGTGGGTTCCTGGATGATCTATATCAACATATTTCTGTACATCTTTTGATTGTTTTTAATGTTTATTTAGTTTTAATCTTATATGCCTTAAATTTTGCACTCAATATGATTAATCAGCATATAATTAGTTACCAACCTTCTCCCAATTGCATCAACCATTAATACACACATCTTTTCTGTTACAGTAGGAGGAGATATCTTCCAATGATACATATTTAGCATACTCTTGTGCCAAAGTTTAATTCTTCCATTTATGAAGTTGGCAACTACAATGTACATCATTGAGAAAGGGATAAATCTTGATTACTGTTTCTACACTGTCATACTGCAAATAATACCTCATTCAATAAATGAAGAACTTTTGTTTGATTTGATGCTTTGACTAATTGTTGTGTAAAGAATTCTATATGGAAATTTAAAAAAATCAGTCATAAAACCACATTTAACTCAGAGATGCTGACTTATATGCTAAACACCTAGTTAGGTCCAGTCTAAACATATGCAGACACACTTCTACATAGTCATTGTTCTGCATATCCCAGTGCACTTCACACCAGTTAGGATAAGTGTTATGTGAACCTCATAGCTGTCTCTTGTTTATCTCTAGCAGTTTTTCCTGGCATTTCCACCATGAGACTGTTTTATGGTAGCTTAAAATGGAAGTATTGACTGCATGTTCTGCTGAACTTCAGCATGTTACTCTTTCTTTTTTCTTTTTTTTTTTAAGTGTTAGGTCTTTGGAGTATTTATGTAAGCATTTTGAATCCTAAATAATTCCTATAGCATGGGCACAAAATGCAAACCCTTGTAAAAGATAAATCTTATTATTGTGTAGAAGTATAGAGGAGCATGTGATGCTCAGGATTCTTCTGGTTTTTGTTCTAGATGTCCAGGTTCATGAAGGGGGAAAATAATGGTGGTACAATTTAAGTTGTCAGTACCATCAGCCTTTCATGTCCATGGGTTCCACATCCAAAGATTCAACCAATCATTAATCAGAATTTTTCAATACAAAACTTGTCTCTGAATATATACACTTTTTCTTTTCTTGTCATTGGTTCCAACACTATAAAGTATAAATTTTTTCCTTGATGGTTGACTTGTATTATGTATCAAAAGAAATATGTAAATGATTTAAAATATACAGAATGTACGTATTTAAACATAAAAGATATGCAGGGTTCTATGCAAAGGTTATGCTATTTTAGAAATAGTAGATAAAAGCATTGTCAGATTTTGATATCTGTGGATGGGATTTGCTGGGGGCTCCTGGAACTAATTCCTTTTGGATACCAAGGGATGAACTTACTACTTACTCTTCCTTTGTATACAGTTGCATAGAACTTTTAGACAGAGTCTTGATAATAAAGAATCTCCTGAAATAAGTGGAATACATAATATAGATTACAGGTATATTGTTCTTCACTAAATATCATAAACTGCCTTAACTATACAGAGGTATATATATGTAAAGGACCAAAATCAGTATTTAAGAGTAAGTGGAAGATATTTCAAGAAAGAGTAGGTCCTAGCAGAAATGTTTAGAAGGTTGTAGAGTTCTTGTGTAGGGTCTTATCTAGAGTTCCTCATAAAAACACTGAACTGATTGACACTTGGTTTTGCTTTTTGTAGGTTTTGTTGGGTATTTCAGTGAATTTTGGAACCATGACACCTTGACTATCCTGGCTTGAATACTTGAGTATTCCTCATTATGGGTATACGGTAAAATGTCCTTATCTGCCATCGTGACAGAGTTCCCAAAGTGAGAACAATGAAAATAAAACCAAATCTATGGCTATGGGCTATGAACCTCTCCCATCCAGGAATTGTCTTTCAAGGAGGCACCTGGGGTTTTCCCAGTTTTTTCACTGTTTGAGGAAGATGAAGTGTGGGGAGAAATCTAGTAAATAGAAAAAATTGACTAATAAATGAAATACATATTTTGTTTTTTAGTCCAATAAGGGAATCATTAGGAGGAAGGGAGACTGGAGCACATTGTTAATAATGAAAGCTGAATTTAAAGAGAATAAGAAGACTGTCTAATACCCAGAGCCATATTGGCAAGTTAATCAGCTCCAAAGGAAGCTGTATCTCAACACAGTATAACCAAATTTCTAACTCCCATAATTACAACTAGTTTTTGATGAAAACAAATGAGGAAACATTGTTATTATAAACTGTCATTTATAATAACATTGTTATTATAAACTGACAATGTTCACTAAGCACTATCATATTATTTTAATTTTGGGTTTTATGGGATTATAAAATTGAAGGAGAAGAAGGAAGATTGGGTTATATAGCCAGAGATCTCCCTTTTTTACAATGAGAAGCAACATCCCAGACCTAGGCCTCTTGATTACCAGGGCAAATATATCAGCTGCTAAGCTGTGAAAAAGGCTGTGAATGTAAGACTTGGTATATTTTTAGAAACAGTAATGGAGATCAAGCTTGAGGAAATAATTGTGATAATTCTTTGGCAACTTTTTCTTTTTTCAGTAAGGGTTTAACCTAGAGTCCTGTGCATACTGGGCAAGCACCCTACCACTGAGCTACTTCCCCAGCACTTTTTAATTTTTAAGACTGGTCTCCTTACCTTCAGTTGCCCAGGTTATCTTGGAACTTGCCATCCTCCTGCCTGAGTTTCCCTACCATCTGGGATTATGGGTATGCACTTATGTACCTGGACACTTTTGAAATTCACAACCTTTTATCTTGTATTGTCTCCCTTATATAGGCTTTGCAGCATAATGAATTTTTGGGACAAAACTTCTGTCCAGAACTCAATGCAACAGAAATCAGTGGCTGTGCCAGCTATATGATGTAAGTTTCCATTCCATGTCATAATGAGATTTCTTACCACTATGATAAGATATAGAAAGTGCCCTGGGTTTAGAGCCCAAGCTCAATGAATCTTTCTGAATGTAAGTTTTCCCACTCATAAAGTGAGACCTTGTATACTAGTGCATGTGAACATGCTGTACTTGTATTCCACTACATTCAATGTTGTATTAAATGTGGAGAAATGTTTGTTTTCACCCTTTTGAAAAATTATTTTGATGTTTTGATTGTGAGATTGAATTCTTATTTTTCAGAACATTTGAAGTTGAAATGGGTGTTTCAATAATTTAGCAAGGGTTCATAATCTTTGGACCGAATGGATTATATAGTATCTGTGAGCCTAGCCTGTGGATAGCAGTAAGAACTAACAGGGCAGTGATAGTATCAAGGGAATGAACATTGTCCCCCAAGTCCTGGCTCTTCCCTTTGTTCACATATGTTGGAGCTGTTGTGAAATCAAAGGCTGCTCAGTTTTTGTTTTTGTTTCTCTCTCTCTCTCTCTCTCTCTCTCTCTCTCTCTCTCTTTGTGTGAGTGTGTGTGTGTGTGTGTGTGTGTAAACTGAATACTACCTATCAAAGGAAATACCCTTTATAGAAAAAAAACATTATTTCAGTAAATTGAGAAGGAAGTCTTATTTTCATATAATGTCATTAATAAAATTAAAGGATCTTGCTTTAAATTTTTGATAATGCTTACTTTTTCAATGACTGAAAATGATTTGACTTTGATGCTTAAGTTAACAAGAGAGAGAGAGAGAATGAGAATGCTAGAATACTAAAACTCTCCTGGATATTTCAAATAGTACAGAAATAATTCTATACCAACCAGAAAATCTGTGAAAAGGACTTTTCCTTACCTTTCTAATCTCTTTTGTTTGATCTGGGCATGGCATTTTTGTAACACAAAATTTGTGCAAGGCTGCTTGTCAGAATAAAGTAGACAGGGAAAGTGGGAACAAATAAGGAAGAGCCACCACAGGCTTCATGCTTACATGGACCCCATCCTCACAAGAGGAAGGATGAAGCTCCTCTTACAGCAAAGAGAGGTCACAGATGTTTTTATAACTGCTAAATTCCAAGACATGGAACAATAGCACATAAATGGCAGCTGTTGATTATTGTAGCTACACTAGGTGTTTTTAGTATCACATGCTTTTCTACCAGTGGCAGGAATGGTGCTTCCTGCTGTGCTCCAGCTGGTACTTCAGCCCTAAGTCTGATTCCTGGGACTGCAGGTGACATTCTAGAGCTGAATATCTGTGATGCTCTTCACAGTCTTGGTCAAAGAGCCAACAGACATGACTCTGGCTGGAAACTCTTGCTTCCCCTTTGTCCTAGTTTTACAATACTTAGCCTATGTTTTTAGGATGGCTGTCTTGTAGGTGAGCAGAACTGTGTGGTGCTTTGATCATCTTAGCAAGGGCCATAGGTGTCATTAGGTAAAACTGAAGGTGTCCCATTAGAAGTAAGTGAAAGTGTATCAGACTGGATATTTCCTTTGAAGACAGCAGTACTATAGATTTTTAAATAAAAGAGGCTAGAAATTTGCTCCACAGTGTATCTCTGTAGGCTTGGTCAAGTTTGTTAAGTCTACTCCCCTCCTCTTTTAAATGTGTATATCTATATCCCCTTGGATTGTTTTAAGATATAACTAAACTATTAGGTGCAAGTTGCTTAGCATAGTAGCAAAATTTAAGCACTCAGTGACTTTTAGCTATTATATATGAAAGGCTAACTCCTAATAATTTGGTTAAACTATAGGTTTCTTTAACAAAAGAAAAGAGAATATATTCAGTAAAATTTGACAGATACTAGGAATTTAGATTTTTTTATTGAATTTCAGATGTACTGGTGAAGAATTCTTGACAATCCAAGGCATCAATATCTCACTTTGGGGCTTATGGAAGAATCTCCTGAGTTTGACTTGTATGATTATTATCTTCCTCACAATTACCTACTTAAAACTGGTATTTTTTTAAAAAATATCCTTAAATTCCCCTTTAATTTACTATGAATTACTCTCGCTTCAAAAGGATTTATTTTAAGTATGTGATGAAGACTTTTTGTGGTCTTGTGGTCAGCTGCCATTACACTGTTATATAGCAACAATTATTTTCAATAGAAACATTCAGAAAAATCCAATAGACTGCATTATACACAAAAGAACCCAAGTCAAAAATTACTAATATATGCATTGCATACTAGTTCATCTCTACAGATCAGGAAGAAAAAAACATAGTCTATTTTATTGACAAAAAAGGAAAATTGAATTCTAGAAATGCTTGTCAGGTTACTAATGTCTCTGGTATCAGTTTTCTGATCTTCAAAATGAATAAGCCAGTTGATAGTCCTCCAGTTTTAATAGGCTATGAATCTCTAATCTGCCATTGTTTAGTAACAGATGTATGAATGCTTTATGGGAAGTATTAAATCTAAAATATGTTAGAAAAACCAGTATTATTCTGGGATAAGAAAAGTCATGATGACTGAAAAACATGTCTTTGATAAGCTTATTGAGGTTGATGGAATTTACTGATACTTACCTAATGGAATTGTTAGAGCTTAGGAGTCTTGGCTGGGTGCTTTGGGCTACAGGTGGTAGAGGACCAGGAGTCTGGAGACATGACTCTTGTGTCATTTCTGGGACATTCTGCTCTGAAGTCACTTCACTTCCTGGCATGGTTCAATGGTGTATAATCAGGTTGCATCCAAATCTCCTGTGGAGACTTGCTATGCTACATGTCTGGCCCTGCCTGGCCCACCACAGCAGCACCTGAAGAGACATCTCCCTGAAGAACTCACCAGAACCAGATTTTGTCATATCCAAGGTCCTCTCAGCTCTGAAAATGTTACACTTGTGGTTTAATAAGTTGTACTTAGATAAGTATACAAGGTCCCCCCATCTACACAAGGTCCCCCTGCCACTTGTATATCTCATTTATCTCCCAAGCTGCCTTTACCAGAAATGAGGAAGTATTTACCAGTATTATGAAAATGTTTTTATACAGGAAAGTTATTTATTTTTGAATACTGCCTTTGTAACCTGTTATTTGGCCAAATTTGTTACCTCTAGCAGTCGTTTGATGGAGTTTTGGGATCTTCTAGGTATAGTATCATACCACCTACAAACAGTGATATTTTAACTTCTTTCTTTCCTAGTTTTACACTTTTATTTCCTTCTCTTGCCAAATTGCTGTGGCTAGGCTAGAATATCTAGCACTATATCAAATAGGAGTGGTGAGAGTGGACATTCTTGTATGGTGCCAGACTTTAAAGGAAATGCTTTTAAGTTTTCCCCATTTACTATGAGGTTGTATTTGAATTTTTCAAAGATAGGCTTTGATATTGAGGTAGGTTCCTTTGATCCTTATATTCTTCAATGTGTTTATCATGAATGCGTGCTGAATTGTGTTAAGGGCCTTCTCTACATCTATTGAGTTCTTCATAGAGATGGCATCCTTACATCTCTAGAATAAAAATAACTTGATCATGGTGTACAATTAATATGTTGAACACAACATGCTAATGTTTTATTAAGTATTGCTGCATCTAAGTTCACAGAGATATTGGTCTATAGTTTTCTTGGCTTGATGTGTCCTTATCTAGTTTTGGTATGAGTAAGAGACTAGCTTCATAGAATGAATTCAGAAGTGTTTCATCACTTCTATTTTATGCAATAATTTGAGGAATATTGGCATAAGTTCTTCAAAGATTTGGTAGAATTCAATCTTTCAGTTATAGGATCATACCATCTACAAACAATGGTAGAATCCATGTGGTCCTGAGCTTTCGTTGTTGGAAAGCTTTTTATTAGTACTTGTATCTTATTACAAGTTATTGGTCTGTTTAGGTTTTCTATGTCCTCTTGATTCAGTTTTGGCACATTGTATTTGTTTAGAAATGTATTCATTTATAATTTTCATTTAGAATATATAGTTTCAAAATAGTCTCTAATGATTTGCTAGATTTCTGAAAAGTTTATAGTGATTTCTCCTTTTTATCTCTAATTTTATTAATTTAGATTTTCTCTGTTTTCCTTTTGGTTAGTTTGGCTAAGGGCTTATCAATCTTATTTAGCTTTTTAAAGAATAGATTTTTTTATATTGATCCTTTGTATGTTTTTTTTTATTCTCAAGTTCATTGATTTTGGCTCTGATCTTAATTTATTTCCTCCCTTCTACTGTTTTTGGAATTGGTGTTTTCTTCTACAGTCTCTAGGCTTTTGTCATGTGTATTTCTAATTTCATTCCATTATAATCTGTTAAGATGCAAAAATATATCAAATTTGTTTTTGTATTGCTGAGATTTGCTTGGTGGCCTAAAATGTAGTCTACTTTGGACAAGATTCCCTAAGCTTCTGAAAAGAAACTGTATTTAGCTGTTGTTGAATGAAATATTCTATAGATGATCTGTTAGGTCCATCTGTTAGATCCATTGAAATATTCTATAGATGATCTGTTAGGTCCAAAGAGTCTTACTGAGTTAATATATGAATGACCTATCTAATTGGGAGAGAGGTGTGTTCAAATCACCAAGTATTATGATATGGGGTCAGTCTGGGGCTTCAATTTCAGTGGTGTCTTTTCTGTATAACTAGTTGCACCCACATTTTGCATATAAATATTTATTTTTGTTACATCTTGTTGGATTGTTATTTTTATTAATAAAAAGTGACCTTCTTTGTCTCTTCTAATTAATTTTGTGGTAAAATCTGGTTTGTCAGATATGAGAGTATCTACTTCTATTTGTTTTTGGATTCCATTTGCGTGGTATATCAAGTTCCATTTTTTTGTTATGGCTATTTTTGCCTGTAAGGGACAGATCTTGCAAGCAACATTTTAATCCGTTTCCCCAACTTGTGTCTTTTAATTGCAGAGTTGAAACCATTTACATTCAGTATTATTGTACAGAGATGTTTATTAATTCCTTCCATTTTGATTTATCTCTAATGTTTAATTTGGTCCCATTTCTCCTTCACTAAACTATTCAATGAGATTTGTTCTTTTGTGAGCTCTGAGGCTTGTTTTTTATTACTTCTATGTGGAGTATTTCCTTAAGTAAGTTCTGTATTGCTGGATTTTGTAGTCAGGAATTCTTTTACTTTTGTCTTTGATTTGGAATAGTAGTTTTGCTGGATATAGAAGTCTTGGTTTGTAGTTATTTTCTTTCCGACTTGGAACATATTCTAATATATTGTTCCAAGTTTGAGTGATTTATTTTTGTTAATGGAACACAATAAACCACAGAATAAATGAATGCTCATTGCTATTTATAGTTCAGGTACTCTTGTCAGGTTATCAAGCATGACTTCAAGAAAACTGAGACCATTGAAGATTCCATTATAGAGTGAGTGCTGAGAAATCACAAGTTATTCTGATAGATTTGCATCCAAATGTGACGTGATATTTTCCTCTTGAAGCTTTTATAAGTCTATCCTTGTTTTGTCCATTAGGCATTTTTATTATAATGTGTCATAGAGGGGTTGTCAATTTTTTTAATCTTTTCTACATGCCTCCTGTAGCTGGATGTGCATTTCACTTTGAAGGTTTGGAAAATTTTCTTTTATTATTTCCATAAAAACTTTATTTATTCCACTAGCCTGCATCTCACAGTACTCCTCAGTTCCAGTGATTCTTAAATTTGGTTTCTTCATGTTGTCCTAGAGTTCTTGTATATTCTGATCATAGTTACTTTTTTTGTTTTTCTATAATGCTGTCTGAATGTTGAAGGCTGGCCACTTTGTCTTCTAACTTTGATATTATGTCTTCAGCATGTGCTACACTATTAGAGAGGCTTTCAACTGCACACACTATATAATTTATTGTGTCTTTTATTTCTAAGATTTCTGTTTGGTTCTTTTTCAAAAATTCTATCTCCTTATTAAATTTCTCATTCATATTCTGTACTTGCTTCCTTCATTTCTTCAATTGTTTTTCCGTGTTTTCTTGGAATTCTTTGATCATTTTTATAATTATTCTCTTAAATTTATCATCTGATATGTCATCCACTTTAATATCTTTGGGGTCATTTGCTGAACTTTAGGGGTGTTGTGTTAGTTTGTTTTTCATGTTTTCTTGTGTTAGGCTTACATCTGTTGTGAGATACTCTTTAGGATCATTCTTCACTTGCCAAAGTATCCTAGAATGATACATATTAAGATCCCCATAGGTATTGTATCCACTACCTTTGTGTTCTTTCTCTTTTGTTCTGTAGCAGTGCATATCCACCAACTTTACTGGTTTTGACTCAGTCTTTTAATATATAATCATGTCTCACTCACAGATACCTATGTTCAAACATCTTCAGTAGAGAGAAATATGCCTACTAGAAATATTCACAAAATATGCCTACTTGAAAAAACAAAATTATTAATGCTTATGTTTTCAATTAATAAGAATTTAAACATATTCTTTTATATTTGTCCTCTCTTTTATTTTAATTTTGCCTTTTTATATTTTTATTGTATTAAAATACATAATAAAATTTATTACAACAACATTTTTTAAAGTGTTAGTTTATTTTTCATAAGATAAATAACAAAATGTTACTTCTTGAAAAGTTACTTAAGAATGCATATATTCTTATAAATATTTTTTTTACATTTTATTAGATGTAAGATTTAATATAGAATGCATGGGCCAGTTGATTTTGTTAATGGAACACAATAAACCACAGAATAAATGAATGCTAATTGCTATTTATAGTTCAGGTACTCTTGTCAGGTTGTCAAGCATGACTTCAAGAAAACTGAGGGCTGGGGATGTGGCTCAAGCGGTAGCGCGCTCGCCTGGCATGCGTGTGGCCCGGGTTCGATCCTCAGCACCACATACCAACAATGATGTTGTGTCCGCCGAGAACTAAAAAAATAAATATTAAAAATTAAAAAAAAAAAAGAAAACTGAGGCCATGGAAGATTCCTTGTGTGTTGAGGGTGAGAGGGAAGAAGGGGAAAAATTTTTGAAGAGAGATATTTGGAAAAGTGATGTTGAAAAGTAAGTATATATACCTCTTTCCTTGTCTTTGAACTCATCCTCCATGATCTTTAAGTTTTAATTTTATTAACATTTATTGCATCCATAGATGTAAAACGTAGCAACACTCATTTATGAAATATCTTTGGCCTACTCCAGTGCTTGTTCAATGGTATTTAGGGCAGAATGTCAAGGTGGCAGGAATGGAACTTTCACAGGTGCTATGATGCTGGGCTCTCACCAAGGTTGATGAGCTCATGACCACATCTAATGTTTGAGCTTGAAATAGCAGGGGGTGACACCAAGTTCTTAGTATAATCCTGACCTTTGAAGACCAGATTATCTTTCAACTTCATGGCAAGTTGATTACATGCAATAACAGAATTTTTTCTTATATGTATATATTTTTTCTTATATGTATATGTATAGACTATCTTGGGCATTAGATACTTATGGAGGTATTACCTTTCCAAAAATGTTTTTGTATTGTCTGCAATAGCAAAATGGTTTTGATAAAGAACATTGTAACCTACAAAGCCTAAAATATTTACAATCTGTTTATATAAGCTTGTAGGCCTCTACATTAAATCAATAGTTTTTTTTTTTCCAATCATTGGAATACTCAGGTTGATGAATCAAGCAATATTTCCCTCTCATAATATTATTTCCATTAACATTCCATAATATTATAATTTTTATAACTTATACTTATGTCTCTGTAGATTTAGGACCTCCTGTATTAGGGATTCTGAATCCTAAAGAGTCAGGGGACAGGGACACCTGGAAATAAAGGAGAGGTAATATGGAATCTGACAGTGTCTGTCACTTAGTCACTTTGAGATTTCCATACTGCTAGAAGAGCAGCAAAAAAAAAAAAAAAAAAGAACTTAAAATACTGGTCATCCCTGTCACCTGGAAGGCTCTAGTTACTGTTACACAATGGATAGAGTTTGTAGAGGAAACTTGTTCCTCATGCTGGTAGGGGCATATGAGCCTAGATTCTAAACCCTTAGGTTTAAAGGTGTGGATCACTGTGCCAGGCAAGCAACTTAGTAGAGCTGAAGTACAGGCAAAGAATAAGGACCTTTTAGAAAGAAAGGCATAGGAGAGAAGAGTTGTGATCAGAGCCTGTCACTAGCAGCAACAATAGAAACCAGCAAGTTCCACGAACCCTCTGTGCTATTTTCTAGAAATTACAATTAATGTCTCAAATATTGCATAAAGGACTTAACATCATCGAGTGGATCTGAATGATGTCAGGAGTGGGAAAAAGTGAGTACTGTTGGTACTGTCATATCTCCTCTGGACACCTCCACTTTTGGTTGCAACTGTGGTGGGCAGTTCCATGTGGGCTGAGCTCATTCTGACACTATCTCTCCTTAAGCCTGAACCACACCACTTTCTACTTTTCTCCTTTCAGGCCTTCTCCAAATCTAAAGGAAGCTAACTCTTGTGCAAGTAGCTAGAAATTGCAGGAATAAAACTCCTTGAGCATCCACAGTAAACAGGAATCAGGCCAGAGAGAAATATCCAAACCTCTTGTTTTTCAGATGGAAATATGTGAGACATTCCTTCTTGGAAGGAAAGCAAAAGGAGAAAGAAGCAAGATGCAGAGGCAACAAAGACTAAGTGGTAAAAGGGCTGCTTGTCTGAGCTGCTGGCTTTATTTATATCAATATGTTACATTTGATCACAGTATAAGATGTTTTGCTTTCATTAGACATGTGCTCTGGCCAAGCACACATTGGTTATCTCAAGAGTACCTGGGAAAGACTGCAAAATATTCCAACCATGGGAAAGAGAGCACCTGTTACCTCTCAGAAGTTTGCTCACCAGAGGAATACTGACTGATATATTTCCATGGTCAGAACTCTACAGCTCCCCTTTTTTGTTGTATGGCCTTTGGGATAAATAACACTTGTTTTCTCTTTAATATTGGTGGAGGCAAAAAATAGGGTAGGGATTGACAGCAATAAGCACAACATAACAATCCCAGTATTAGTAAATACCCACTTATGAATAGTTGTTTAATCTAATAAAATTGGGTAACCATGAAGCTACCAGTCCAATAAATTTAAGCCTCCATCATCTTGTTGGATCTTTTCAATGAAGTTTTTAAGGTAATTTAAGTCCTTTGAAATAGATTTACTATTATCACTTAGGTTAAAGCAACACATATTGTTAAACTCACTACAGCCTCTATGAAGTAACAATAACAAATAATCAATCGCAGCACAAGTGTCAAAAATGGCTTGACAGTATTGCTTTTGCTCTTCATTTAACATGGTGATTGTCCTAGACATATGATTGACATTTTCTACCATAACACAGGCCAATTTCATGAATGTTTTGTAAGCCTCAACAGCCAGTCCAGGAATGCCCAACATGGAAAATGTCAAAGCAGCAAATTCTGTCTTAGAGAGAAGCCTTACTGAATCATCACAATTTTTATTAACGGGAATATTCTTTTTTGGATGTGTTGTGCAGGATGGTGGCCTATCAAATCCTGTGAGGATGGCAGAAACACAATCAATCTGCTAGGCAACAATGGGTATCATTAGACTTATTAGCAGGGATATAATTGAAGGTATATGTTCCACAAGAACCATCCTGGTGGTAAGGGTATGTATGTATGTTTGTATGTACATATGATAAGGTATGTATGGATATGTGCTGAGTTTCACAACTGTATGTGCAAATGTATTTCTTTGGGAAAGTCCCATTTAACTGTACCAAGGTGGAGCTCAATATGTGTAGATATTTCATATCTAATCTCCATAATGTTGAATTAGGCTCCAACTTCCTTAATAAGACACCTTTAGAGCAAAAATTAAAACCACGAATCAATAAATGGGATGGACTCAAACTAAAAAGTTTCTTCGCAACAAAAGAAACAATCTGTGAGGTGAATAGAGAGCTTCCATATATATGTGTGTGTGTGTGTGTGTGTGTGTGTGTGTGTATAACAAATTAGAATACAATAAATAAAAAAAGAAAAGTGGGCTCATGTACCAGGCATCTTGGTGTGCTTAAATGTTGTGGAGAGTGAAGACCAGAATCTCAGCTGAAAGACCAGAAAATAGCCTAGTGCTATTTTCCCTATATTTTCAGCTTCTCTTTGTGTTATGGGTGATCTGTAAAGGAGGTCTTTTGTAACATCTCCATATGGTATCATTTCCCTTGTATTATGTAAGAATAGAATCCCTTTGAGTTAAAATTTGTGTGATTACACTAAATACTGTAGACCTCTTGCCCAAATCCTTTGTGACACAGCTCTTCTGTATATCCCCACCAAGTTTCAACCATCTGTGCCTGTGGCTCTTTTCTTGCTCAGAAGCCAGCAAGAGATGTTCTATTGAAGGGCTAGGAAATTTCTACCATTCACCCAGACTAGCTTCCTACACAAAGTCCTGTTCCTTAGGTGGGTTAAGTCTTAATTATGTGTTGTACATGGTTTGTCAGTTTCACCAAATATTTACAGCTTCAGCAGTCTACACCTCACCCAGCTTGATAGTATGTCCTTTATTGAAACCTAAATGTTCCTGTCCTCCCCATTCTCCTGTTCCCATTGCTGCCACCTCCCACATAAGCCACGTGCCCTTCCTGGAATCCTTGTCTCACTGTACTTCTGAGGGAAATAAACATAAGAAAGCATTCATGACAGCCCCATGCATAAAGATTAAATTGCTACCGAGGATATTTATATGGTTTTAATAAGCATGGAAATGTGTCAATTGTGTTGTTTTTGGATATAGAAAGGAAAGATATCATTTTCAAAGTCTAAGTCTTTACTGAAAGTCTCCTGATAAAAGATAAATGATTCAAAAGGTTCTACTTAGAAAACAGACAATTCATACATCTACTATTCTGTCATCTATATTAAGAAGTAAAGTGCTCAGTTCTACACAATTATGAAATTCTTGATTGTTTATGGAGACTCACAAATGTAACATCTTAATTATTTCTCTCATACAGATGTAAAGATTATAGGGATTAGATGGAGACTAACTTCTCCATGACTCAAGAAGAAAAGTGTACTGAAATTGTGGGTAAAAAGAAATAATCTGGCAACATTTTGTAAGTGAAAAAAAAACAGCATAGTAAGTATCAAAAAGTCTTTGTTGTGACCAAAATCATCATATGGCACATAGTCAATATACATAGATGATACAAAAAGGATCCACTTTAAATTGAAGTTTGTTTACATGTAACAGCATACTATGCATACTAAATACATACAAAAATATAGATATAAATACATATTAAATATATATCTATTATAATATATATTACATATAATACATAATATATATTTAATTATATATATTTCAATGAGTAGGAGTCAAGAACTTTGTGTAACATGTTCAAAAGAAACTAAAAACAGAGATGAAGCCATGGGGAACAATATTAAAGAAGCAGTATGTTTCCCTTGTATAGATAAGGTAAGCTGGAAAGGCTATGGGCTCCTCTTTCCAGTACAGATTGTTGTTGACATACGTTACTAATTAAAGGAACCACTTGTGAATTTAAGCACAGTATTGGGAAAAAAAGGAAGCTTTCTTCTATTGGTTATTCACCAACACTGAATGTTCTCTTGCTTGTCCCATTAACTCCTAGTATGTCACTTTAATGACAGTTTGAAAAATAACATTCTTATTTTTATTGAGAAGTAGATTTTCCTCAGAAATTTATCATTCACCAGTGATAACAATTAAAATCTGACTACAATTTTTTGAGAATGGGTGAACTTTTAATACCAACCCCCCTTTTTTATTAAATTGAACTTCATTTGAATTACAAAGTCTAGTAATGAAGTGAAAGTAACTAGAACATTTGATTTTTGAAAACCATATTCTTCAGGTGGTGTAAAACCAAAACTTTTTAGATTTATAATGCTTCATTAATTTTAAAACTTTCTTAATATCTTGCTTAATATAAACATATTTTCTGAGTTAAAAAAGTAGTTGATGGGTCCTATTAAATAAGTTGTAACATTAAAATTAGATGCATATGTAATGAGATACATGGGAAAGAAAAAATGGAGAAGTTTTTCTACTAAGCAAGTTACTGAAAAACAACAATATAAGAATTCTTCCAATTTTCTCATTTTTGGTTGGAAACACCATTCTGAGCTTTCATTGCTTTCTCATCTCATTTCAAGCAAATATTAAATTAATATAATAATTAGGGTATAGTTGGTCAAACATTAGTCATGAGAGACTAACGAAGAAATATAGTACTTAACACTAATCCGAATAATTCATATAAAATCTAAAATAATAACTACATACACATTGTGTGGTTTGGAGTTCTCTTCTATTTGATTTTTAAAAAAACAATCACACTAGGAAAGTAGTTGAAATAAAAATAATCCTTTCGTAAAAGAAAACCATGTATTGAGTTCATGAGTTACTCCTGAGTGGAAAGAAAAATTCTAGTTACTTCACAAATTGGAAAATGGCAATACTGATTTTGTGGTTGGAAGTGAAACTCAGAAGCCTTTTGTCAGTTCTTGGCTAGCTTTTAAAGGTTACTTCTTGATCAACTGAGAAGATACAGGCCGGGGCGGGGTGGGGTGGGGTTAGACGGGGATGGAAACTGGGCATATCATTCAGTATACTTTAAATAAAGTAAATAAAGTAAGTAAATAAAGCAGCTAGAAAACACTGCACTATCTTATTATCCATTATTTTGAATAAAATAAAATCATATAAGTGCTTTTATAAGCATATAAAATTTGAATTGGAGACCACTTCTTAAATGGTGACATGAGAGCTCTGTAGATTCTCTCTCTAGTAAAACAAACAAACAAACAAACAAACAAACAAAAACCATAAGTGTTAAAAATTATTTTTGACAACTCAAATGATTAAATGCTCGATAAATTTTATTGTGAATGGTCTGCACTCTGCCATTACTTAGTATAGAATACTTGAAAAATTAGTTTTAGAGTTGCTGCCCCCTACTTCCTTAAATACTGAAATTCTTTCATAACTTTGCTCATTATTAATACTCTGGGGATGTGGGGATCCACAAGGAGTTACCTTGATTTGTATGAACTGTGTGATGTCACATACCCATCATGAATATGGGATGCAGTTCCTACAGCAACAGGAGCCAGTGGGTTTCATGCCATATGTATTTTGTAGGATTTTTTATTTTACATGAACACTCTTTCTGAAGTATACATGTAGGTGACTTGAGAGGCAGGAACAGAGAGGATTAGAGGGTTAGTGTAAAGATTAAATTTAATGAAATTAAATGAAACACCCTTGGAACAACATCTAACACACAGTAGATTCTAAAGTGTAAGCCCTTATACCGAAAAATTTTGAATACTGTTGCTATTGATATTGCCATTCAAAATGTTTACGTAGTTCTTTTTTTATACCTAAGCATTCTTTCACCTCCACATGAATAACATTTTCTATATTTTCTTAATTAACAACAGTGAGTGATTTGATTGTGATGATGTAAATACATCACAATGCTGTGTTTAGTCAGTTATTCATCACTAATATAGCTGACAAGAAAAACAGAGGAGAAAAGATTTATTGTGGTTCAAGGTTTCAGATGTCTTAGACCATGATTGGCTGATTACTACAGAAATGACAGAAATGCATGGCAGAGGAAAGTAACTTAGCTCATGACAGCTGAAAAGGGGGGCAGGCGAGAGGGAAGGAGCCAGGGAAAGATATCATATATGTTATTGCTTCAGACAGTAGACCTTTATTGAACACCTATGAACCAGAGACTCTGGGAAAGGGAAGAAAAGAACTGAGGCATATTATTCAACGATAAGTAGATTTTACAGAATGAATGAATGAATGAGCAAGAGCTACAATCTCTATGTATTACAAAATTTATGTTCTCCTTCTCAACCAGATTATATGTGTTTCCAGTGCATGGTTTGTATTTCTTTATGCTTTTCATGTTGCCTAGTAAATTTATGTGCATTTAATAAACATCTTAGACTTGTTGGATGATTAATATTCCATTAAAAATTATACAGAATTTTAAGCCATGTATATACCAGAAGACTACAGGGAAGCATGAGGGACAATAAATTCTTTGGCATAGGAGGCCTTGGAAAGTTCTTCCTTTATATCCAAGTTGTTGGAGATACAGATTCTGAAGTATACAAAAATCCATGCAAATACACACAGATATTAATATAAACTTAGAAATCATAAATATAACATTTGAGAAGGATGGGCTTTAAACCAGATGGTAAACTTTAAATAATTATATGGAGATACTCTAAAAAACAACCCCTTGATGGTTCAGCATTCTCTCTACTAGGAATATATATAAATTAAATGTATATTTAATTTATATATATATATATATATATATATATATATATATAAATTAAATTAAACTGGAACATTAAAGAGACCTTTGCAGTCTTGTGGTTACTGCGGCACTATTCATGGCAGCTAAGGTATAGAATCGACCAGTGCCCATCAACTGATGCTCCTTACTGTCTGTCACCTGAGCAGATGGCTTAAAAGTATAATCTTCAATTTCCTTCTCTGTAAGATGGGATACTTAACTAAATTACAGTATTTTTGGTGTGTAAATAATAACTAAAATTCTAATAGCACTACTTCTTTTTTCCTGATCTGCTATAGCATATTCATTAAAAACATCAGCACTTGAACATGTACTATCTTATGCTGGAATCTAATGATCATAGGTGTGATTCACTGTAATTCCTATAATTAGCTGATAAAAAGTTTCAAGGGGACTAAATATGTCTTACATTTCTTTTGACCACACTGCTTAAAACCCAGCAGGTTATTAATTACCTGATTCTATAATAGATTCAGGAATCATAAAATAATACTAAACCCTGTAGAGAACCACAAACAAATCAAGATGGCACCTGGCACTTTGTCAGGAGGAATGTTTTGGGGGGTATCGCCAGCGCCAGTGAGTCATTAAGGTGATGTTAATTGAGTTGAGCTGTGTATAATTGTTAAGATGATGACTGATTGCTGTAACTGTATGATGTTAATTGAGATAAGCTGTGTGTATTTAGTTAGGTATAAATACCTCTGCTGCTCTGAATAAAGCGGCTCCCGCTGTATCAACCTTCACAAGTTGCTAGTCACTCACCCCCAGCTATTTTTGCCCAGCCCAGCAAAATCCCTATATCAAATTGTTTGGGGATTAAATGCAATTTGATAAATCTCTATCACTAAGCCATCTTTCCCCTTTAAAATATGTGGATTATTAAGAGTACTAAAGCATATGAATTGGTAATAGTCATCTGCATTTGTACGTATTTAGCAGTTCATCTTAAGCCAATAATTGGATAATTAATATATACAATAAACACTACATGTGTATTACATCAGGAGAGGTAAGAATGACTTTCCATTCCCTCTAGTTAAGCTTCCTCACCTGTCATTCTTGAACCAAAGTAGTTAGGATAAGAATAGTCTTCACGCCTTACAGGATCTGCCACATCTCAAACTATATTTGACTTGAGTAAAGATTAAAAATTCTAACCCATTCACATTCATGGTCAGGTACTAGACATGAAGCTGCATAAGATGGACCTCTCCCTTCAACAGAGAAACTCATAGTGTTCCCAGGGAGCATGCTGCCTGGCCAACTCCCACAATGGGGTGGACAGATATAGAATGCAGAGTCCTTCTGTGGATCCAGAGCCAATTGAGTGGAACAAAGTTGACATGAAAGTGTAAGGTTGAGGCTCCCAATTAAATAAAATTCAGTTGATTACTCTCAATTAATATGAAATTAGAATATACTTTTGGTGGATTAATTACTATACACTATTCTGAGGATTTTCACCTGTTGTTTTTAAGAAAAATTTTTTGATAAATTATTTTAAAAATTTGACTTATAAATATGATATAGTTACAGATAAATATGTAAACACGAGTTCTTTGGGCAATGATTTGAAAATGGATCTTTCTTATTTTCCTGTTGAGCTTAAACAGTAATATACTGACTTTTGATTTTGAAATTCTCAGAAACTGGCTTTTTGCTTCAGTGAAAGGGAAGCAATCGATTCCCTTGGTGTGCAGGAGTTTCTCTAGCATTCTTCCAGCTTTGAAGAACAGACCTTTTACCAGCAAACACCAGCTCAGCCTCTCTTTCACCATGTCTGGGCTATCCCAGATGGCTTTGAGCAAGAGTTCTATACACTCTAGGAGTCAGCTGCACCCTAAATCCATAGGGGTGGCAATTCAAGGATCCCTCAATGACCCCTGGATTTAGAATCAGATGATTTAGTTCAGAGTTTGTTTACCCCAAGCTGAATATCTGTCTCTGAGTTCATGAATGTGGTTCTTGGTGTCTTGGGATCTTGGACAGCTATTAACTCTCCTAAGATTAAATTTTGTTTTTTTAGAAAATGAGCATAATAATATCTATGGCTTTTGTGAAGCCTGGCAATAGAAAGTATGTTAAAGCAGTGGCATACTGTAAAATGCCATGGAAATGTGACAGTTACACTTATGTCTCTTCTTCATTCAGTCCACACGCACAGTACTCACGCGCACGCGTGCGCACACACACACACACACACACACACACACATCTGCTTCTGTGTGAATCACAGATCGATAGGTCCTGTTCACTTTTCCCATCTGTAAAAAAACAGTGTTATTGGTTTGTCTCTGTATGCTCTGCGAGTCTTCTCTGTGACCCGGGTTCTCAGGCTCCTGTCTTTATTTTAATTGTACCAGCTGCATCTGTCTTCTTCCTTCAGCCCGCCCAGGCTGGGTAGACCTTTGCAGAGCAGACCGGTAGGGGAAGATGCCACCAGTGCCTGAACACCACAGCCTCGAGGCCCTGAAAGTGCCACCTTGCACGTGCACAGGTGCTGCCTGCAGTGAGTGCAGGGGTGGCGGCGGAGGGGGCAGGCACTGTGGCCTGTGGCGTGGTCCTGATCCCAGGAAGTCTCTGCTTTGGCTGCAGCAGGGTTCTGGATCTGCAGACCACATCCCCAGAGCACAGGAGAAAGGGGGAAACATTCAGTCCTCTCCCCTGGATAGGCCTGCCACCAGAGACCAAAAGTAAATATAGCCAGCGCTGATACACAGGGAAGCTGTGTTGAGGCCTCTGCTAGAGCCAAAAGGGAGAGACAGCTCTGACCAACAGTGCTAGGCTGGCTCTTGGATCAGCAGCAACAACAAAAATGGTCAAGTTTTTATACCTGTGTCAGGGTTGCAGGAGTGGGCTTTATAGAATCTAAAAATTCTCGCTTATTTTTGGCACATTTTCAAAAGATGTTTTCATTTGCACACACTTAGGCCTCGGGGAAGGAGCATTTGCAGTCCTCTTGCTGGACTCGCATCCTGTATAAACATCCTTGCCCCTGGTAAGAGTGAGCTGCTGCAGTGCAGACAAGACAGGTGCAGGTGGAAGAAAGCCTAAATCTCAATAGTACCAAGTTAAAGGTCCTAGACATTCGCCTTTAGCCATTTGTGGGATGTCCCAACAGTTTTAATACTGAAAGCTCAGTCCTTGTCTCTGTTGCCACTCCAATAATGAGGAAAAAGGAAAAGGTTTATTGATTTTTTTAGCAAAGGAGAAACCTGGGACTGCTGTCCAGAGGCTGGGATTCTCCCTGCCAGGGGTAAAAGGGAACTTTTAAAAGAAGAACAAGGGCTGAGATACAAATATTACCAGCAGATAAAATGAGTGTTCAGTGCAGTCCTTGAGAGAGTCTTTGTTCCACGTCTCATTTTTACATTGTATTCATGTGGAAAGTTATATTTTTTTTCAGGTGGAGAAGGACAGGATAGCTTATTATTAGGTGATTGGAACAGTCGTATCTTCTTTTCTCTGTTGTTAGGAACAGGAAAATGGGGAAGAAAGAGGAAAGAAAGACAGACATGTCTGTTTTAAAATAAACCACCTGAGGTTGACCTGTAAAATTTGTTCTCAAAGCATAAAATGGACTCCTGTTACATTTCCCCACTGTCAATTTCTAACCTCCATTTCTATGGAAATATGGGTGACAGCATCTCCTGGCTGCATCCTCCTGAAAATGGATGATGAAGGGTCCTTATAATGGAAGGTTTTGCCTGCTATTGTTATTTTTCCTTCTGGGCTTCTACCAGTAGGGAAGGAGCCCTGTTTCCACCCTTGTTGGGGACCTAAAGGAAGCACACTCATGTAGAGCAGTTAATATTTGTCTGGTTTGTTGCATATACTGTTTTAATCTAATTTTTTTCTGTGATGGCCATATTTGCCATTCTCACTTTGAAGTACCAGAAAAGGCCTCCCATTCACTGTTTTATAGGAGCTATTTTAAGCCTGCTTCTCGGACCACCTGTATTTGATGGAGAACAATTTGTAACACCTTATCTCACTGCAAATGAGTCTTTGATGTCATGTAGCCATCATTTTTTAAAGCCATTCATCTTTTCCGTTTTTTCCTATAGTTTGGGATGGAAGCAGCTTCTATTGGCTATCCTATGTTTTGCTTACTTATTGGGTTGCTTTTGAAATGACAGATTTTTTTTTGTCAGTTTGTCCTTGGAGGGGAGTCCATGTCTTGTCTTTAGCTCTTTTAATACGGCTTTATTTATTTCTGTGCCTTTTTCTTTTCTAGTGGCATAAGCCTCAACCCACGGATAGAAGTTGTCTACCAGTATAAGCAAAAATTTGAAGTTTACCATGGCATGGGACATTTGGGTTAAATCTCTTTACCAATCATCGAAAGTCTGCATTTCTACAACATTCTGGGTTTTTTTTTTTTTTTTTTTTTGTGTGTGTGTGTGTGTGTGTGTGCATAGGAGATAGGACACAGTTTTTAAAAGTGTTTTTTTTTAATTTACTCTTTTTATTTTATTCTTTTTTAGTTACACATGACAATAGAATGAATTTTGGCATACCACATATATACATGTAGTATAACCTTCCTTTTGAGGAGGCTCACCAAATAGGACATAGTTTTGAATCATCGATGAATACTCTGTTGGAGACATGGTCTTTGCATGTGGGAGTTGGTGAAATTTACCAAGGAATCTCTCCCATAGTATTCTTTCTTGTAGGTTGTAAGTGTTTTACCAAAGGCAAGACCAGTGCATCAGGCAAAAGGATCAGCCCATGGAAATTTTGCCTTCACTTGGTACTGTTATCCTAGAAGTCAGAATTCTACTCTGTGGCCTATTTCTCATCTTCATCAGTACAAGGAGGTTTGTATTGGTCAAATTCAAGCTGAGATATTAGAACCCCTGTAAACATTTTTTATACGGTCCTTTTGACTACCTATTAGCAGCCTTATTTTCCCTGGCCACCTAAGTGTTCATCTTCTTATGAGTGAGACAGCATATGATTGTCAACTAGAGAAGTTTGTGGTTTGGCCACAACCTGAATCAATGTTGATATTCTAGAGGCATGTTTAATGTACTTGTTTTCAAAGGGGAGGAGCCCCCCCCCTTTCTTTCCAAATAGCTGCATGTACTATCATGAAAATATTTTGAGTTAACATAAACATTTACCTTTTTTCCTTTGGAAAATCTGAGAGCTCTTATCAGAGCAGTTTGGCTTTATGGGCTGATGTTTCCAGTGGCAGTCTTGGATTCCCATACCTTGTTTTATTACCACCATGTATCCAATTATCCGCTGGCCATTATCCACTAAGTTGCTCCTGTCAGTGAAAAGGTCCCAGTCCAGCTTTTGGTAGGCTAGTCACTAAGACTTGGTGAGGAGCTAATATAGTA
Organism: Urocitellus parryii; assembly: GCF_045843805.1. Lineage (NCBI taxonomy): Eukaryota > Metazoa > Chordata > Mammalia > Rodentia > Sciuridae > Urocitellus > Urocitellus parryii. The sequence continues at coordinate 67,749,768 of NC_135540.1, forward strand.
ATGGGTTTTCCTAGAATGAACTTATCAGCTTTGTAGTAAATCCTAAGTGGCAATCACCCCTGATAAGCAGCCATCTTTTTGCTGTTTGATTAAGCTATTTTGACAAATGAGTTGCTGGTCATAGTATGTCTCCTAATGAATGTAAGAGAATTCCAGGGCTATCCCTTGTTTCCTATGCACATATAGGCAAAAGTCCTTTTGTAAGTTGGGCATGTTCATGGCAGAGGCTGTCATAAGGCTTTGTTTTAACTTTTCAAAGACAAATTAAAGGCATTTAATCTATGTCAGTTTCTTCTAAGATTCATTCAGGGATTTCACGATTAATTCAAAATTAGAGCTCCAAATTCAGAAGAATCCTGCCATTCCCAGGAACCAATCCCTCCAGTTCTTGGGTTCTCTCAGATAGCCTGCTTCTGATCTGACGTCAAACTTTGGATTCCTTGGCTAATCTGCAATACAATACTTCTTATAAATCTGACTTTATTCAGTGGACATCTTATATTCACACAAGGAAAGCTGGTTTAGTAAAATCATAGCATTAGAAGGGCAGTGTTCACAGTCAGGATTGGCTATAAACAGGTCACCCACATATTGTGAAAGTATTTCTTGATCTAGCCATAACCCTCACAGGTCTTTGGCTAGTCTCTCATTAAACAAATTGCGAGAGTTTTTAAATCTCTGAGGTAGAATACTCCAGAGACACTATGTGGGTACTTTGGTTTGGGGGTTCTACCACTCAAAAGCAAATGGTAATTGGGACTTGCTTTCAAGTGGAATGGAGAAGAGTGCCTCCCTATAAGTCCAGCACTGAACCAATCATAGTTACCTGGAATTACTGTCAGCAGGGTATAGGCATTTGGCATTGTGAGGTGAATATCCTGGACATTATTATTTATAGCTCCCAAGTCTTATACATTTCAATACTCATCAGTGTGAGGTTTATTAACAACCAGGATTGGAGTATCATAGGGGATCTGACAAAGCTGATTTCTTGTTTAAAAAATTTGTCTTAGAAGAGGCTGGATCCTCTTAAGAGGGGTAGTTTCTTGCCATGGCAGGTTATTCCTTCCATCTTGATTGGGAAAGTGTTGATCTGCCTTCCTTGGGTCCTGTTAGCCCATATGGCCTTATTTTTCTTTTTTTTTTAACAAACCTTCAGCAAAGTGGGCTCAGTTTCTTTTTCTGATTGGCAAGTGAAAGCTGAAACTGGAGTGTGTTATCCAGTGTCACTTGCAAATGGAGTCACTGCTTTTGGGGTGAGAAGGTTTTTGAGCATTTGATTTCCACAGTAAATTTCATCCCAGGAGAGGGATTGGACAACTTTGTATAAGCAAAACTTATGCCTCAAATTTTGTTCCCCCAGCTTGCATTCAAAGGGTTGGAGCTGTGGATGCTACTGAGCCTGATTTGTCACTCCTATCATGACCTTAGTGATGTACTTCAATTGAATCCCTACTGTCAATTGTATGTTGGGCTCCTTTGGGGACATTTGGCTCATCTCATAGGCACTGCCTTTTGCAGTCTGGCATATGCCAGCCTCCTCAGTGCCCAGGTTCACCTCCAAGGGTAGTTTGTCACCCTTGCCCAGGAATTGCAAAGCCCGATGAAGGAGACTAGAGTTTTTGAGCTCTGTCCTCCATTTTATTCTCCTCTTGTTGCAGATGCACATCCTGTGCACTCATACCATTGGGTGCTAACATTGCATGAATTGCTTCACCTCAGTAATGGGTGTCCCATGGCCAAATGCGATGTCCTATCAGATTTTAAAGGAAGGTCATTTTTGTCCCTGGGTTATAATATGACAGTGTCAAGAAGAGGGGACTGAGTGCTTTTCAGCCAATGGGCACTTCCCTGTGTGCAAAGAAGGAATGTACAAGTTGGAAGTGATGCCAGACCAGGGAGCACAGGATTAAGTATAAAAGAAAAAGGATTTAAATCCTTCTCAACTTTTAATTCTGGTGTCCTGCTGGCTTAACACACCAGAGGGGGTGACTTTTTTTTATCATTAATTAATTTCTGGATGTTCAGACTTCTTATCCTATAACTGCATAAATGCTAGCACATACAAATTTCTTCTATTTATCTATCCTCTGATATGTCAGCTCCAATTATGAGATTGTATAATTCAGAATACTGTCCAATGGTTAGAGTATGCTACAGTGAATCACCATCTTTTTCTTAATCATATGCTTACAGTTATGTAGGACCCATTTGGCCAAAATCTACCGGCAAGGGTTGATGTGGAATAGCCCATGTTTTGAAGAGCCAGCAACAGATAAAAACAAAGCAACACACACACACACACACACACACACACACATACACAAACACAAAAGCATGGGAATGTGCACATACACACAGAGCTAGAGGAAATTTGCCAATCCAAGACTGACTGACAGATGGAACAGATAGACCAGGTGGGGGGAAATCCCCTAGGCTTTCTAGTTCCACTTAACCATGATTTCTATACCAGTGGTGCCACAAATATTTCCATAAGGAAGAACCAGATGTTCTCATGAAGGTAAAGCATGAGTTCCCATGGAGGAGAACTAGCTGTGTAGAATTGAGGGTCTCAGCATGCACATTGGGAGACTTGGCCAAGCTATTGACTTTACTAAATTTAGCTTCCTTTTTCTCAAATTAGACCAAATAGTGGTGTGAATCATAACACACTTGGCGAGAGAGACAGCAGGAGTTCCATGAAACAAAAGCAGCCTCAGCAGAAATGTCTCTCGGTCTTTTCTCCTTTTTGTAGAGTAACACCTCTCTCAAAATGGTCTAACTTGAGGCAAACTCACCCCATCTCCAATGCCTCCACTGGTTGACTCTTATCAGCCACCCTACATCTTCACCATGGAAGGGGTATGTTTTGGAGTGCCAGATCTGCCCAGGAAGGCTAGAGTGGTGAACAACACTTGGGCTCATTTTGGACACCAATTTGATATCAAAATCTTGGTCCTTTTACTCCACTGACAATCCATTAATGAAGACAAAGTTCTGAGAAAAAAAAGTAAAAACTTTTATTGACTTTCTCACAAAGGGGAAATGGGACTACTATCCCAGAGACTATGATTCCCCCTGTGTTTGTGATTTAGTGGAAACACAGCACTTTTAAAAGAGGAACTCAAAAACTGAGATCTACATGTTATCTGTAGATGGAATTAATTAGTGTCTATAAGGTGTCTTCAACAGAGTCATCACTCCATTTCCCAGGTTTACGTTTTTTTATTCATGTGGAAAGTGATATTTTAGGGGGGGGGGAATGAAGTACATGATAGCCTGGGAAAGAAAAAAAAAGTTATTCTCATTTTCTACTGCTGTTAAAGAGGAAGAGAGGAGGAGGAAAAAAGAGAAAGAAAAAAATGTCAGTTTTAAAATAAGCCACCTATTTGCACTCAAAGCACAAAGTGAACCACCATTACATTTTCATTAATTATATAGTTTATTCATGGAGATATTATGGTGATAGTATGTTTTTATACATTCCAAAGCACAGAACTTTGAGGTAATTATTGAATGGAAACTGCTGTTTGGGGATATTTGGAAGGTCTAGCTGGCTCCTCTCAACCTTTATGGCCCTGGTGGATTTTTGAAATGAGTATGAAATACAAACTGATAATTCAGAGTGTTCTTTTTTTATTGATTTTTTTTAAAAATAAATGCATTATAATTTTTATTACATGCATACAGCACAAATTTTCTTATCTCTGGTTGTATATAAAGTATGTTGACACCAATTCATGTCTTCATACATGTGCTTTGGATGATGATGTCTATCACAATCCACCATCCTTGCTAATCCCCTTGCCCCTCCCATTTCCTCCCACCACTCTGACTTATCTAAAATTCATCTATTCCTCCCATGCTACCCCTGCCTACCCCACTATGAATCAGCCTCCTTATATCAGAGAAAACATTTGGCATTTGTTTTGGGGGGATTGGCTAACTTCACTTAGCATTATCTTCTCCAACACCAACCATTTAACTGCAAATTGCCATGATTTTATTCTCTTTTATTGCTTAATAATATTGCTGTATATATGCCACATTTTTTATCCATTCATCCACTGAAGGGCATCTAGGTTGGCTCCACATTTTAGCTATTGTGAATTGTGTTGCTATAAAAATTGATGTGGCTGTGTCCCTGTGGTATGCTGTTTTTAAGTCCTTTGGGTAATAATCTGAGAAGAGGGATAGCTGGGTCAATTGGTGGTTCCATTCTCAGATTTCCAAGGAATCTCCATACTGCTTTCCATATTGGCTGCACCACTTTGCAGTACTACCAGCAATGTATGCATATACATTTTATCCCACATCCTCACCAACACTTATTGTTCTTTGTCTTCATAATAGCTGCCCCTCCAACTGGAATGAGATGATATCTTAGAGTAGTTTTGATTTTATTTCTCTAATTGCTAGAGATGATGAGCATTTTTTCATATATTTGTTGACTGCATATCCTCTTCTGAGAAGTGTCTGTTCAGGTCCTTAACCCATTTGTTGATTAGGTTATTTGTTTTTGGGTTTTTTTTGGTGCTTAGCTTTTTGAGTTCTTTATATATCCTAGTGATTAGTGCTCTATCTGATGTGTAAGGGGTAAAAATTTGCTCCCAAGATGTAGGATTTCTGTTCCACTCACAGATTGTTTCTTTTGCTAAGAAGAAACTTTTTAGTTTGATTTATTGATTTATTGATTCTTGGCTTTAATTCTTGTGCTGTAGAATTCTTATTAAGAAAGTTGGTGCCAAAACTCACTTGATAAAGATTAGGGCCTACTTTTTCTTCTTTTAGACACAGAGTCCCTGGTTTAATTCCTAGGCCCTTGAACCATTTTGAGTTAAGTTTTGTGCATGGTGAGAGATAGGGTTTTAATTTCATTTTGTTGCATATGGATTTCCAGTTTTCACAGAATCATTTGTTGAAGAGGCTATCTTTTCTGCAGTGCATGTTTTTGGCACCTTTGTCTATTATAAGATAATTGTAATTTTGTTAGTTAGTCTCTGTGTCTTCTATTCTGTACCATTGGTCTACTAGTCTGTTTTGGTGCCAATACCATGCTGTTTTGTTACTATTGCTCTGTAATATTGTTTAAGGTCCAGTATAGTGATGCCACCTGCCTCACTCTTCATTCTAAGGGTTGTTTTAACTATTCTGGGTCTCTTATTTTTTCAGATGGACTTCATGATTGCTTTTTCTATTTCTATGAGGAATGCCATTGGGGTTTTGATTGGCATTGCATTAAATCTGTATAGTGCATTTGGTAGTATGGTCATTTTCATAATATTAGTTCTGCCTGTACAAGAGCAAGGTAGATATTTCCATCTTCTAAAGTCTTCTTTGATTTCTCTCTTTATGTTTCTGTAGTTTTCATTGTATAGATCCTTCACCTCTTTTTTTAAGTTGATTCCCAAGTATCTTATTTTATTTTTTGAAGTTATTGTGAATGGGGTAGTTTTCTTCATTTTCTTCTCAGAGTATTTGTCACTAATATAGAGAAATGCCTTTAATTTATGGGTGTTGATTTTATATCTTGCTACTTTGCTGAATTTATTTACTAACTCTAGAAGTTTTCTGGTGGAGATTTTTGGGTCTTCTAGATATAGAATCATATTTTCAGCAAATAGTGGTAATTTAAGTTCTTCTTTTCATATACATTACACTTTAATTTCTTTTGTCTGCCTAATTGCTCTGGCCAGTGTTTCAAGAACTATGTTGAATAGAACTGATGTAAGAGGGAATCCTTGTATTGTTTCAGTTTTTAGAGGAAATGCCTTCAATTTTTCTCCATTTAGAATGATGTTGGCCTGAGCCTTCATGTAGATGCCTTAAGATGTTGAGATATGTTCCTATTATCCCTAATTTTTGTAGTGTTTTGAACATAAAGGAGTGCTGTGTTATGTCAAATGCTTTTTCTGGATCTATTGAGATTATTCTTATCTTTAAGTCTATTGATGTGATGAATTACATTGATTCATTTCCATATGTTGAACCAACCTTGCATGTCTGGTATGAATTCCACATGATCATGGTGCGTAATCTTTTTGATATGTTTTTGTATTTGATTTGCCAGAATTTTATTGAGAATTTTTGCATCTATGTTCATTAGAGATATTGGTCTGAAGTTTTCTTTTTTTAATCAGTCTTTGCCTGGTTTTGGAATCAGGGTGATATTGGCCCCATAGAATGAGTTTGGAAGTGCTATCTCTTTTTCTATTTCCTGAGATAAATTGAAGAGTATGGGTATTAGTTCTTCTTTAAAGGTCTTGTAGAACTCGGCTGCATGTCCACCGGGTCCTGAGCTTTCCTTGGTTGGTTAGCTTCGATGGCATCTTTTATTTCCTTACTTGATATTGGTCTGTGTAAATTGTGTATATCTTCCTAACAAAATCTAGGAAAATTATATGACTTAAGAAATTTGTTGATGCCTTCAATGTCTTCTATTTTATTTGAGTATAAGGTTTCAAAATAATTTCTAATTATCCTTTGTATTTCTGAAGTGTCTGTTGTGATATTATCTTTTTCATCACATATGCTGTTATTTGAGTTCTCTCTCTACTTATCTTCATTATTGTGGCTAAGGGTCGACCAGTTTTATTTCTCTTTTCAAAGAACCAACTTTTTGTTTTGTCAAATTTTTCAATTGTTTCTTTTGTTTTAATTTCATTAATTTCAGCTCTAATTTAAATTATTTCTTACCTTCTGCTTTTGCTGCTGATTTTTTCTTCTTTTTCTAGGGCTTTGAGAGTTAGTGTGAGGTCATTTATTTGTTGACTTATTTTTCTTTTAAGGAATAACTCCATGCAATGAATTTTCCTCTTAGTAGTATTTTCATAGTGTCCCAGAGATTTCAATTTGTTATGTCTATGGTCTCATTTACCTCTAGAATTTTTTTAATCTCCTCCTTGATGTCTTCTGCAACCCATTTTTTTTAAAGAGAGAGTGAGAGAGGAGAGAGAGAGAGAGAGAATTTTTTAATATTTATTTTTTAGTTCTTGGCGGACACAACATCTTTGTTGGTATGTGGTGCTGAGGATCGAACCCGGGCCGCACGCATGCCAGGCGAGCGCGCTACCACTTGAGCCACATCCCCAGCCCCAACCCATTTTTTATTTAGTAGCATATTGTTTAGTCTCCAGGTGATGGAGAAATTTTTATTTTTTATTTTGTCATTTATTTACAATTTCATTCCATTATTAACTGATAAAATGCATGATAGTATCTCTACTTTTTTTGTATTTGCTAAGAGTCACTTTTTGACATATTATATGGTCTATTTTAGAGAAGGATAAATGTGCTGCTGAGAAGAAAGTGTATTCACTTGATGCAGGTTGAAATATTCTATATATGCCAGTTAAGTCTAAGTTATTGATTGTATTATTGAATTCTATAGTTTCTTTATTCAACTTTTGTTTCAAAGATCTATACAGTGGTGAGAGAAGTGTGTTAAAGTCACCCAAGATTATTGTACTCTGGTCCATTTGACTCTTGAACTTGAGAAGAATTTGTTTGATGAACATAGCTGCACTATTGGTGGGGGCATATATATTTATGATTGTTATGTCTTGTTGGTGTATGGTTCCCTTGAGCAGTATGTAATGTCCATCTTTATCCCTTTTGATTAACTTTGGCTTGAAGCCTACTTTATTTGATATAAGGATGGAGACCTCTGCTTGTTTCCACAGTCCATGTGAGTGGTATGATTATTTCCAACCTTTTACCTCCACTCTCTGTATGTCTTTTCCTATCAGATGAGTCTCTAGTAGGCAGCATATAGCTGGGTCTTTTTGTAAAATTCAATCTGATAGCCTGTGTCTTTTGATTGGTGAGTCTAAGCCATTAATATTCAGGGTTATTATTGAGACATAGTTTGCATTTCCAGCCATGTTTGTTTATTTTTGTTATTTAACTTGACTTCTTCCTCTGCTGAGCTTCATTATTGTTTTTTGTTTCCTCTTCATGGCATATTTTCCTGAAGATATTTTGTAGTGCTGGTTTTCTAGCTATAAATTCTTTTTTGTTTATCACGGAATGTTTTTATTTTCTCTTAATTAACAATATTGTTACCATCTTGAGAACTAATTGGTTTATATAACTCGTGTTTCCAACCATAGTTTTTATCCACATGTTGTTTGCTTTAATTCCAGATATAGTTCATGATTACTTATTGTTTTTGTTGTTGGCAATTTCTGAACTCACCATTTCTGTGGGGTTTTTTGTGTGTGGCAATTAATATTGTATATGTAATAGTAAGAACCAGGAATTTATTTTAATGCTATATATTTTTTTGCATTGGTCATTGCTATTGTTTGTTTCCCCCTATTCTGTGAGGTGCTGGTAACTTACAGGGATGCTGCAGATTTACAGTGCAAAAACGCTGCTGCTGATGTGAACTCAAACAAAAGATAGATTACCTTGCTTCACAAACAAATTAATGACACCCAATCTTCAGCTATACTTTAATGCAAAGAATAGAAAAAACACAACCAATTAGTGACCAGACCCCAAGTAGAAATGGTGAGCCCTGGAGCCCCAGATCTCATCTATGGACATCCAGTATAAAAACAAAACAGAAACAATTAACACAAATGCTATGGGTGCTACACTTATAAGGGAGGTTCAATCTAGGTCACTCTAGAAAACTTTGGCAAGTGAAGACTGTCTTACAAAGGCCTACAGAGAAGAAAGGGAGAGAAGTCCCTCTCAACATATGCATAAAACCCAACACACTTTAGCATGTGCTAGGCAAGCACTCTACTGCTGAGCCACAACCCCAGGGATACAAGAAATACAAAAACCAATCTAAACAACACCTGCTAAAGTTCATAATTCACCAGCAAGTGACCCCAAATATATCGATGTGCATGAAATATCAGATGAGAAATTCAAGAGAATCATTATAAAAATTATCAATTACTTCCAAGAGAACACAGAAAAACAATTGAATGAAATAAAGAAGTCAATACAGGATATAAATGAGAAATTCAATAAGAAGATAGAAATATTGAAAAATAACCAAACAGAAATCTTGGAAATGAAAGACACAGTAAATCAAATAAAATGTGTAGTTGAGTCTCCCTAATAAAGTAGACCATGCTGAAGACAGAATCTCAGAGCTGGAAGAAAAAGTGGCCAGCCTTGAACATTCAGATAACATTATATAAGAGGAAATAAATACTTATAGTCACAGTATACAAAAATTATGGGACAACATTAAGAGAAATTTAGGAATCACTGCAATTGAGGAGTGCTGTGATATGCAAGCTAATGGAATGGATAACCTCTTAATGGAAATAATAACGGACAAAAATTTCCAAACTTAAGAAAAAAATGGACATGAAGATACTGGAAGTATTTGGAAAACCTAATAAACAAAATCAGAAAAGAACCTCTCCATTATACATAATAATTAAAATGCCTCAAATACAGAAAAATAAAACTGAATTTTAAAAGCTTTAAGAAAAAAATGTTAGGTCATATTTAGGGAACATCCCATCAAACTCACTTCCGATTTCTCAGTCCAAAATCCGGGAATGCTTGAGTTCCAAGTCCTGAAAGAAAATCTCTGTCAAACAAGACTGCTCCATCCTGAAGAGCTATCTTTAAAGTCAAAGATAAAATATAAACTTCCAAGGTAAACAGAAACTAAAGGAATTCATGACTACTAAACCAGCTCTACAGAACTTGCTGAAGAAAATACAGTTCACAGAAGACATAAAAAGCAAACATCAGGACTCATAAAAGAACACATTTCATTTGAAGAGTAGCTAAGCAAATGAGAAACAGGACCAGACTAAACCTGATAAATAAATTGAAATGACAGAAATTATAAACATGTCTAAAATAACATTGAATTTAAATGGTCTCAATTCTCTAAGTAAAAGACATATGTTGGCAAAATGAATTTAAAAACAAGATCCAATTATAAGTTGCTTGCCAGTGATGCATCTTACAGGAAAAGAAAGGCATAGGCTGAAAGTGAAAAGATGGAAATACCATGTGAATCTAGTCCAAAACCAAGGGGAAATAGCTACTTTTACATCTGACAAAGTACTTTGGTTTTACGCCAAAATTAATCAGAAGATTCAAGGAAAGTCACTTCATATTGGTAAGAGAACAACCCAACAAGAAGATACAATGATAATAAATATTTATGGCCTGAATGTGAATGCAACTAATTGCATAAAGGAGACATTGTTCAAAATCAATCCTGGTATGATAATACTGGGCAATTTCAACACCACCCCTCACTATTAGATATGTCATCCAGAAGTAAATTTGATAGTATCTATAGAAGTGAAAAATATTATAAATCAAATGTATCTAAAAGATCATCTACAGAATATTTCATTCACCAACAGCTGAACACACATTTTTCTTGGTGGCTCATGAAACATTCTCCAAAGTAGACCATAGTTTAGGCCACAAAGCAAATCTTATCAAAAATCAAAATCTTATATAATTCTTTATATCATATCATATCATAATGGACTGAAATTAGAAATCAACATGACTAAACCCAAAAGAAACTATATAAGTATATAGAGATTAAACAATACACTTTAGAATGATGAATGAATGATAGCAGAAAACAAGGGAAATTTTTAAAAATTCTTACACTCAAATAAGAATAGTGATACAACATACCAGAATGTATGGGACATGATGAAGGCAATTCTAAGAGGAAATTTTATAGGTATGAAGGCCTACAAAAGAGATCAGAAAAATTCAAAATAAACAACCTAATAATTCATCTCAAGGCCCTTAAAAAAGAATACATCAATTCCAAAACCACTAGAAAGTAGGAAATAATTAAGATCACACCAACAGAATAATAGTCATCAAGAATACAAATAATAATAAATGTTAGAGGAAATTTGGAGAAAAAGGGACACTTTTACCATGTTGATCGTAAATTAATACAACTACTATGGAAATCAGTATGGAGGTTCCTCAAAAGACTAGGCATGAAACCACCATATGAACCAGCTACCATTTCTCAGTATTTATCCTGAAGAATTAAAGTCATCTTATTTCAGTAATACATACATACTATGTTTATAGCAACATAATTCACAATAGCCAAACTGGAACCAGTCTAGGTGTCCATCAAGGGATAAATGAAGAAAATGTGGTGTATATATACACAATGGGGTTTTATTGTACTATAGGGAAAAGTAAAATTATACCATTCTCAGGAAAATGGATGAAATGAGAACATTATGTTAAGTGAGAGAAGTTAAATTCTTTAATTTCTCAGCTGGCTCATAGCCTCCATATGGTTAACTGCTCCCTCACTGTGCAGTACTCAGCAAGAGCTAATCATTGTTGTTATGGGCAATACAGTCACTGTAGAATCTTGCTCTGTATAAGGACCCAGACTTCCCAAGGTCTTCATCCCAAAGAATTCCTTCTTCCACAACACTTCCTCTACTCTTCTAATATTGATACTTCTCAAAATGCTGTATAGATTTTTTCATATAGAACTTTAGTCACCAAATAAGTTGAAGACTTCTATTAGATGCAAATTATTTTTCTAAGCAACACAAGAAATACAAAATATTATACAGGTATCACATTGATAAATTTAAATTATTCACTGACACTGTACCATCTTCCTATCAAAATAAAATATATAGCTTTATAATTAGAGTTTTAAATGCCCCTGATTAGCTATTATGCATCATTTCTTTTCTGGTACAGGAGGGGAGGCCACACCCAAACCTGAGCTTCCAGGACCCATTCGAGTTTCAGCAATGACCAAGTCAAGGCCGAGACCAAGGCAATGAGGATTCCTTTTCTTTGTCAATTTTTTCCCTTTCTTTCCAATTTGATATAATAGAGAGCAGATGTGAAGACTAATATTTCAAGAGAGCAAAACTGAAAGCAGAGTCTGGTGGCAGCCTTACAGTGTACGCCCAAGGGAAGGAAGTGGCATCTGTGTATTATTATCTCTCTCTGGCTGATTCTGGCCCTGCACTTGTCAACTACTTCCACTTCCAGAAACTTAGAAATCATTATAGAGAAATGAAATAATTGCATGATGATGGTCATCCTAAAAAATTCTGGGGAAGGAGTGAAAGAAATTCTATACATAGACATTTTCTTAAATGTCAATTGCTTGCCTGTCATTATCCTCTCCTGCTCCTTACCAGAATCATTAGCAAAAGCTCAATAATAACTGCAATAGATTGCCATTCATTTCTAATAATATATGATTTAATGTGATCATTTTGCAGCAAAAGTTGTTAAATACAAGGACTGGGAACATACAAATGGTCATTACAGGAGAGTTTATCCTCAAATATGATGACAAAATACAGATGTTAAGAGATTACATCATTGTTTGTGAAAATATATGTGCAGGTAATCCATTTGTATGGTGTTTGGGTGTTGTTGACATGATATCCAAAGTGGACTCCAATCCCATTTGCCTTACTCTTTATTTTTCTTCCTTTTTTTGTTTTTAAGTAGTACCTCTCATTAAAAATTTGTATTATTTATTTAGTTCATTTCATTAAATGCAAGCTCTGCAGACAATAGTGCCTTGGCACATACCTAGATGGCACTATGGACCTGGTACCTGAGTATCCATCCATCATGCACTTAATTGCACTATTGCACATCCACTATTGCACTTGATTGCTAATAGCTTGAGAATCATCTGAGTGTGGGAAACACTTAGGAAAACAAGTCAACATTTGATAGCTAAGGTCTTGGTGATGAAATATGTAGCTCTGATCATTCTTATAATGGCTATAGATGTTGGAATGCTTTTTCAGGTAATGTCCCAGAATTGGGATGAAGTTGGATGAACTTCAGTAAAAGGAAAGTGACAGATCCTCTTGATCATGTAGCATCAATTGCTGGAAAGCTAGAGAAATTTGCCTTCCAGCTTTAAGGGATGATTTTATAACTGATTTTCCATCAGGAAACATGAACTCATTTCCCCTCTTGCACCAGTCCTAGACTGTCCCAGGTGTTTTTCATCGACAGTTCTTCACACTCCTGTAAGCAGCTACACATGGTTCAATGTAGTTGGCAGGTAAATGACTGCTGGATTTAGAGTCAGTTGATTTGGTTCAGAATTTCAGCTTTGCTCTATTCTGACTTTTTGCCTCTGTGATTCATGATTGTAGGTTTTGGTGTCTTGAAATATTGGACAGCTATTAACTCTCCTGAGCTTGAATTCTTTTTTTATTCCTAGAAAATGAGAATAATATCTAGGACTTTTGTGAAGCCCATTTAAAAAAAATGTGTATACACTTGCACACCATAGAATGCAATGAAAATATGACAATTATATCACTTTTTCTTTTAGTCCCCAATAGAGACAGTCCACTTGGAAGGTGGAACTCATTCTCTCTAACTGAAATGAATTGTGCAGGACACAGCTACCATATGAAACAGACAATGAAAAGAGAAAAGAATATTAAAATATAGAAAATAGAGGACATGCATTCTGCTATTTAGCTCACAATTAGAACACAATTCTGCTATTTAGCTCTTGTCTTATTCCCTGAGTTTCTATGTTTTTCATAAAATAAGCCACAACAAAGTATTTTAAAACACAGTGCACCAAAAATTAGAATGTTAACTAACCTATGTTGACTTCAAAATGTGTTTTAAATTTCAAAACAGCTAATGGATACTATTTTATTCTTGATATTGTTGAAAAGCATAGGTTTAAGTATTAAACACAAATACTGAGTATTCTGGAAGCAAATCTACTATATATATTAAGATAAAAAGGAAAAAAATTTGAGACTAAAAAAAGGATAAGAAAATTAAAAAGTAACAGGAAAGAATAAGAACAGGATGAAAAAAAATAATATGATAGAAATTGGACAACAGCATGAAATTAGAGTGAATTAAACACTTGATAGATGACAATGTTTTAAATAATTTGTTAAAAAATAAAAAATGTATCTATAGAATATTTATAAAAAAGTCCATTCAAAGGAAAGTTAAAAATAAAGCAATTAGAAAAATATGCAGGCTGGTATGTAGCTCAGTGGCAGAGAAGTTGCCTAGTGTGCAGGAGACACTGGATTCTATCACCAACAGAAGAAAAAGAAAAAGGGACTAAATATTTTGAAAAAGTTGTTACATTTGCTGGGTATGGTAATTCATGCTTGCAATTCCAGCTACTCTGGAGATCAAGAAAGAAAGATTTTTTTAAGTTCCAGGTGAGCCTATGAAACTTAGTGAGACCCTGCCCCAAAATAAGAAATAAAAATGGCTAAGGATGTAGTTCATTCATAGAGCACTTACCTAGCATGTGCAAGGCCCAAAATAGTCTCCAGTACTGGGGGAAGAAAAAAGAAAGAAGGCAAGAAAAAGTTTTTAAGTGGTATTAAGATCATTTCTCAGGAGATTATATAGTGAATGTTCTATCTGATAAAAAGATAATTTAATAATGATGAATGATATCATATGCAACCATTTAACTATTATGCATTCTTTGGTACTGAATAGCAGAGCATCAAGATACACAAAACAGTACCTGCTAATAGTAATAGAAATCTGAAATTTCTAAAATCAGAAACTTTTTATCATTAATATAATGCCAGATGTGACAAATTTCACACTATGAAACTTTAATGCACAAAATTATTTAAAATAATGTATAAAATTATGTTCAGACTGGTTAACAAAGTGCATGTAAGACATGAATCAATGTCTTGGTTTTACTTATGTTCCATCTCCAAGAATTCTTATTTATATGTTGTACAAATATATCAAAATCTGTTGCTCAGGCAGCATTTTTTAAATTATAAATTTTGAAAATCAACAAAGGAATAAGCATTACACATAAAATTAAGTCACTTACGTTTTTTTAAACATTTATTTTTTAGTTGTAGGTGGACATATACCTTTATTTTATTTTATTTTTTATGCAGTGCTGAGGATTGAACCCAGTGCCTCATGCATGCTAGGCAAGTGCTCTACCTCTGAGCCACAACCCTAGCCCTCACTTAGATTTTTTTTAAATTTCCTCTTAATTACCCATGAGCCAAAGAGTAAATCTAAACTGCCATAAAAATGTAACAGTTCCAGACATAAAGATAGTAGAACTGAAAGGTTGTGGTCCAAGATTCCAGGCCATATGCCACAAAATGAAGTTGCCACTTCTTAGCACAAGAAAACTAACTTCTTTTACTTGTGTGTTAGAATATATTCTCCCAGGATGGGGAGGAGATAAAATAAGGACATATATTTGAAGGTACTATAAACACTTTATACATAGATGCAAAATACCATAAATAAAGAATTATTAGTCTTGAACTGATTTAATTGTCATCAAATTGCAGGAAAAGCTTGTGTATTACTCAATGACAAGTCTTAGCAAGAGAGAACAGGAATGGGCAAGTTCTCAAAAATAAGTGCATGACAGCACCCTTCCCCTTCTCCCCGTGAGGGCCATGCATGAACCAGTGCAGGCATGTGGTGAGGCCTTGGGTCCCATATCCAGCAATGTCAATAATAACAATAATCATAATGACATAAATGTAATTAAAAATTAATGTACAAAAATTAGAATAGTGTTGATCTTTAGAAGGAATAACAATTAGGATAATGGGAAAATTTCTGGTAATGCTCTTTTTAAAACTCTGGGTGGCAGATCTGGGGATGTAGCTCAGTGGTAAAATGATTGCCTAGCATTCTCAAGGGTTTGATCCCTCAAAAAGAGATGCATAAACTTTCTTGGAACAGACTTAGTGGCCTATGCCTGTAATCTCAGATATTCTGAAGGCCAAGTCAAGAAGATAATAACTTTGAGACCAGTCAGCAATTTAGTGAGACCTTGTTTCAAAGTAAATAAAAAGGGCTAGGAATATATTTCAGTGTTAGAGAAACCCTGGATCCAATCCCAAGTAACATAAAAAATTAAATTTTGTATATATAAGTTCTATTAAATAAAAATTTAAATATAAAATTCTATTAAATAATTTCATATATAAATTATATATATCAATTTAAGTATATATATATATATATATATATATATATATAATTTAATTTATAAATATAAATTTGGGGTGGCATATATACAGCTGTGTTCACATTGTAAATATACATCAAGATGTCTGCAAAGATTTTCTACATTTTTGTTTGTATACATATTTACTTCAATAAGAAGTTTACTTAAACCAAAGATCCTTATGACTATAGAAATTGAGCATGGTGAA
Source organism: Urocitellus parryii (assembly GCF_045843805.1). Lineage (NCBI taxonomy): Eukaryota > Metazoa > Chordata > Mammalia > Rodentia > Sciuridae > Urocitellus > Urocitellus parryii. The sequence continues at coordinate 67,765,958 of NC_135540.1, forward strand.
CTCTCAGAATTGACATTTCAAGCTATAATGCAAGGACCAATGTTACTTTCTTTACTATTCTGACTCTCCAGGTTAATTATTACTAATGCCTAATCAATGTTTTCCCCACTGTATTTATAATAGGGCTAATTAACTAAGATTTTATTCATTTTGTTGATACTGGGGTTTGAACTCATGGTTGCTCTACCACTGAGTTACATCTGCAGTCCTTTTCTATTTTTTTAATTTGAAATAGCCTAAATTGTCTAGGCTAGACTGGAATCTATGATCCTCCTGCTTCAGCCTCCTTGTAGCTGGGAATACACCTGTGCCACTATAGCTGGTTAACCTGTTAACTTTATAAGCCAATGAATTATTTCTTTATTGGACTCCAGTCTGCGGTATAAAGCAAATTATATGAAGTAAAGTGGTCCTGTCACAGCATCTGTGCTTTTTAACATCCCATTGCTTCCTGACACACACGCATACAGGGACACCACACACCTGTGCTATCCTATTCTGTATTAACCTTTGTTCACTTTTCCTGTAAAAACGGAGTTATTGGTTTGGTCCCTGCATGCTCTGTGACAGTCTTCTTGGTGACCAGGGTTCTCAAGTCCTGGTGTTTGTTGTAATCAGCCAGAACACACTCCGCCTTTTTTCTTCCATTCTTGCCTGGGTTGGAGAGATAGTTGGGGAGGGGACCCTCCAGAAAGGCACCCCCCGCGTTCTGGCCCCAAAGCCAGAGCCTCGCGGGGCTAAGCCTGGTCCCTGAGGTTCGCGCAACCAGCAACTCTGAGCTGAGCAGCCCTGCTCCTGCTCAGGAGTGGACAGCGGTGAGTGCTCGGCCCCAGGCAAAGGGGCGCGGTGGGGTCATCCCAGAGAGGGGCTCTGCCGGGGCTGTGGGCTCTGTCCAGAGTCCACACAGGTCTCCTCCCAAGAAGGAACCAAGAGACACTAAGCCCTTTCCACTGAGGAAGGCATGATGCTGGAGACAGGAGTCTGTTACTTCTGTCAGTAGGACTGAAAGCGGATCAATAGAGCTTTGATACTCAGGGCGGCTGTATTGGGGCTTCTGCTGGGGTCAGAAAGGAGAAACAGTTCTGACCAAGAGTGTCAGACTGGCTCTTGGAAAAAGGACAGGGACCCGTTTTTATCAAGTGCAGGGGTTTCAGGGATGCGCTCTGTGGAGTCTAGGAATTTTCACTGGTTTTGAGCAGTGTCAAAGGGTGTTCTTTTCTTGTGCACACACTTCAGCCTGGAGGAATGGGCTATCAGTTCAGAGCCTGGGAGCATTTATATTTCTCCTATTGGGCACACAGCCTACATAAAGCTGGTGGTATGGGCTAGCACCTGAAGCTATGAGAGAAAACAGATGGTGTGAAAGCACAAATCATACTGAGGAACAAGTTAAAGGCTCTGGGAGTTGGTTTGCCTTTGGCATTTTGTGGCGATTCCAAAACAGATTTCTTGTTTTTGTGCAGTTTATTTTGGAGATATGTTGGTGAAGCCATCCTGGCTTTATGGGGTTTTGTTTGTTTCTTTGTTTCTGCAGTTCTGAACTTGACACCCAGGGTCTGCTGTTGCTAAGCAAGTGTTCTAACCCTAAGCTACACCCCTGCCATGCATCTGATTTTGATGTCCATAGATGGAGAGAGTGAGGGGGTGGTGAAGAAGTGATACCATACTTTTAATGACTTGACAGGCTATGAGATGAGGTCCTAGGAGTGCATTTACCTTTTTTTTGGGGGGGGGGAATGAGATTGCTGTCTCATTTTCCCCCTTAGAGATTCTATTCTCTTACTCTTAAGAGGTTCTGATTTTATGGGGTCTTTAATTGTCTCAGGGAGACATGGGAAAGTGACAGCCAGGCAAGGAGCCTGGGATACTTTTGGAAAGCTCTTCATGCATTCCACAGCACAGATGTTTGAGGTCATTACTAAGTGGAAGCTGCTGCTTCAGGACTACTTGTGCTGACTCCTCTCAACCTTTATGTTGAGGACTATTAACACTCTACCTCTGGGCACATGCATCTTAATACTGGAGCCCTTGTTCCCCTGAACCTCCGTTAAGCTGAGTGAGGAGGACATTTGTGTGGCAGAAAAGGTAGATGGGTATTGTGTGCACATTTTGTTGGAAAACAGCACACTTCTCAGAAGAGATGACTGATTTTATGGTACTGAAGTCCAAAGCCAGAGTCCTGAGAAGGAGAGAGTAAAATATAGAATGAATAAAAACCATGAGTAGCCTTGTCTGACAGGCAAACACCTGGAAGATAGGGACTTGAAAAATGTTAAAACCTCCATAGCCATAATTTTCCCCTAAAGAAAACTTTTTTTTTAAAGATAAGGTTATCCCCTACCTGTTGATCTGTATCCTCCCTATTATCAACCCAATCGCTGTGGCAACCAACATCCTCACAAAGAAAACTTGCTTAATGGCTAGTAAAAGGCAATAAGCCTATTAAGCAGAAAATTCATGCAAAAACCTGGGACTAAATTTGCTTAAACTCCAGCTCCATGAGCACTATGCCAATCTCTCCTCCAGGTGGTACATTCAGTTCCTATGCTGCCAGTCAAAAGTCAGAAGGTGGACCTGGGCAGGACTCTTTGGAAACTTCCCTGAGACTTCCAGTTAAATAGGGTAGGGAGAGTCACATTGTCCTTGTAATCTCTGAGAGGACCTACTCTCTCCTTTTCTCTTTCCCTACCCCTTCTAATAAACTCATACCTGTTACTCTGAGCAAAATGTTTGAAATTGTTCTGGTGTATTTGCAAGAATTGGGGTGAAAAGGGACCTCACAGGTAAAGCAGGCTTTGTTGCTTATAACATGGTCATCTGCTCCAGAAACCAAATAGAAAGAGCAATAGTGAAAAGCAGGAAAGGAACTTTAGTTAGAATAGCTATATAAGAATACAAAGGGGACCAGCATTTCTGGTCCTGTCTTCAGGAGTACTGACGTGAGCTCCTAGATTATAGACAAGTTATGCATAGTTCACTTGTCTTGATCAAACTGCGGTCTGGTTGATCAGTATTTGAACCATCTGGCTGATCATTATTGAAGATTGGTTAGACTGTCCTTGTCTGGAATAAGTGCTCTTGCCTGCTAGGGTACTTTCTTCTCATCAGGAGAGGTTTATTGATCAGATCTGTTGTTCCCAGAATCCTAGGGACTGGTCCACAGAAAGTTTTCATCCTGTTTTGAGTTGTCCATTGTACATTTGCAAGCACAAGTGAAGGGTCTAAGTCCTTGTTACATCTGAAGCCTCTGGCAGTTTTGCTTGAAAATGAGTATGAAATACAAACTGGTAATTCATAGTGGTTTTTCATAAAATGAGGTGGTAATGCAATTGATTTCAGTACTTGTAGTGTTTTGTGGGTGGGTTTGTTAAGGTAAATGTGGCGGTTGTCTCCAAATGTGTAAAGATAAGCAGTTGATATGTTATGGATAAAATCTTACTGAGCATGGGAGTTGCTACAAGTAGAGAAGTTTGTTGACATTAATATTTTGAACGTATTGACCACTATATTGTCTTTTTCTTATTCCAAGGACATAATGTTTGTCTACAACATTGGGTGGTTTGCTAAAGAAGCATTGGGCTCTTTTTTGTAATTTTTCTGTGGATAGATGAGTTTTAACAATTAACTTTAAAAAAATTAACTGAGTTATTACAATGCACATGAAAAATATTGAAAAAATTCAAGCAAACAGAAAACTATAATGCCAAAAATTAGATTAACATATATATATATAAAATGTTGCCTCTAAGCATTTTCTCACATAATTGTAGAAATGTGAAAATCAAAAACATACAGATTCTTGTTAATAGATGTTTATCAGGCATCCTTGTTCCAGGTTCTGGCCATTATGTAGGAATTCCCTTAGGAAACACTATATATATATATATATATATATATATATATATATATATATATATATATATATATATATATTTGTGTGTGTATTCCTACAAGAAACTAAAATTTGTTCTTTAAAAATTTCATTGATGCCCAGCTCACTTCAAGATATGAAACACAGGTTGACAGTGTAGATGATTTTGGCTTCATGGTTATTTTGTTTTCAATATGGTTTGTTGATGTAAAATTCACGTATCATACAGTTCATCAACTTAAAGTGTACAACACTGTGGTTAGTAATATATTCAGAATTGTGCAAGCAGCACATTCCATCAACCTCTCTCATTAAGACCCATACTTTGAGCAGTTATTCCCCATTCACTGGTAGGCTGAGAAGGGTAGTGAATATCTAATTTTGAGCTACATAGTTGTCTAATTTATAGAGATCAACAGCATCATTTTGGCAGGTAGAAGTGTACAGCTATTAAAATCGGGGTGATGGTTATGGACAGAGCAAATTTTCTACTCCACTTTCTGCTCTTATCCTGATCTCAATGAAAAGGTTTATTTTCAGAGGAAGAGTGAAGGAAATTTTGTTAGGTCAAAGATCCTGCTTAATGAGTTCCTGCACTTTGCTGATCACTAGCTTAATCCCTTGGATTTCTGACTGGAAAGATCTTGTTACACTTAGGGCAGAGACTGGCAAGAAATGAGTTGTTAGATCAAGATTGCATTTGGAAATTAATCTACATAATGGGAAGGATGAGAGGGAAGTGTCTTGAAAGTTGCAATCCTTTGTATCTCCCATGAAGCCAATGGAGGCAAGTGACTTACAAAGGAAGAAAAAAGATTAGCTGGTTGTTATGATGCACACTTGTCATCCCAGCTACTCAGAAGACTGAGGTAGGAAAATTACAAGACAAAGCCAGCTCAGGTAAGTTATTGAGACTTGCCTCAATATAAAAAGGCTGAGAATGAGGCTCAGTGGTAGAATGCTTGCGTAGTATGCATGAAGCCCTGGGTTCATCGCCCTTAGTACAAAAAAAATCTACTAAATAAATATACAAACTTAACCTAACTCATTCAGGAGGTCAGTTTCTTCTGCTTTCTTGTAACCTAGAGTGAAAAGGAAATGGGATGGGAAAGTCAGAAGGGACAAGAGAATACACAGAAAGAAGAAGAAAATATTTCACTTTATTTCAACCATCCCATTAATTGGAAAAAAAAAATCTTTAGTGTCTTTGAAGAGGCTAATATGCATTTGAATTCTTACTATGTGGAAGTATTTTTTCAGCCATTCTCATACTCACACTAAGCTTTTAAGTCAGTGTTTTAGTCCTATTTTATAGATGAGGAAATTAGAATTCCCAGAGCTTTAATAAAGTAGAATTCTCAGAGCTTTAATAAAATAGGAGCTGCCAAAATGAACCAATGAATGAAATAAAATAAGAAAGGCAAGAAGGCTTTCCAGATAATTATGTCTGTTCCATATTTGTAGATTTGGAAGCTCATCTTATTCCCCTGGAGCTACAATTCAGTCATTATGTGTTGATTACATACACAGAGATAAGACTTCACCCAGGAAGGTGTGCTTCAGAATGTGCTTCACAGAACATCAGCTGTGAAACAGAGGCTCCCCTACTAATCATATTAGCAATATATGCCTAACATTCATAATTGGTTTATGCCCAGAGATAATTCAAGTGGCTTGAATTTTTCAACAAAAAGCAATTGCTGCCTTTTCCAAACCCTTTCCACCTAAAAGAGAAGAGAAGCAAACACTTCTGAAAGTTTACAAGACTATAAACTTCCTGCACTAACCCTTCTCTCAGAGTGACAGAGAAATCCCTTTAAGTTTATTGAGCATCATATCATTTTAATTTCAGCTAAACAAATATACCACAGTAACCTGGAAGAGCTGTGTTTGATATGTTAGTCTTTAAAAAAATGTGTTTTCTGGGATCCAGGTTTCATTGGATTTTATAGATTTTGATTATAAAAAATTGAAGAACAAAAAAAGCATGTTAAATCTGACATTATGTTTCTATTAAAAACATTGGAAAAGTTTGTGTATTAATTTTATTTTATTTTGAAGTAATTTTTGACTTACTGAAATGTAGCAACAATCAGTGCAGGGTAACATCCTGTGCAACTATAGTACAATTTTTAAAACTAGTAAATTAACATTGACCTATTCTAAAATACTATTAATTAACTGACTAAATCAATACTATTAATTAGAATTTAATGCTAGTGGGTACAAAATTTATTTAAATTTTCCTCGTCTTTTCACTATCTTTTTTCTGTCCAGGTTTTAGTTCAGGTTCTCATATTGCAATTTACTTCTATATATCTAGTTTCCTTCAATTTGTGACAAATCCTCAGCCTTATTTTTCTCATGACCTTAACACTAATGTGGACAGTTAATTTGTAGAATGCATCCCATTTTTATTTGTTTGATGGTTTCTAATGATTTGATTAAGGTTTTGTTTTGGGGGTCAATACCAAAGAAGTAAATCATAGTGAATCATATCAGGAGTGTGTGATGTTGATGTATCTTATTATTGATGATGTTAATCTTGGTGAAGCTGATGTTTGACAGTATCTCAAAGAGTTATCATTATTCCTTTGAGAGATACCCAGGCCAGGCACCATGGCACACACCTGTAATCTCAGCAGTTTGGGAAGCTGAGGCAGGAGGATCGTGAGTTCAAAGCCAGCCTTAGCAAAAGTGAGGTGCTAAGCAACTCAGTGAGACCCTGTCTCTAAATAAAATTTAAAAATGGGCTGGTGATGTGGCTCAGTGATCAAGTACTGCTGAGTCCAATCCTCAGTAACAGAGAGAGAGAGAGAGAGAGAGAGAGATCCTGATATGGGGCTGGGGTTGTGTCTCAACAGTAGAGCACTTGCTTAGCACACATGAGGCACTGAGTTCGATTCTCAACACCACATAAAAAAATTTTAAAAAAGATATTATGTCCATCTACAACTAAAAATATAGATTAAAATGATACCCTGATAACCTTGGGTTATGCAAATATTATGTTTGTCCTTCAATTTCTATCCACTAATTTTGACATCATCATGTGAAACATGTTGTAACGTGTATAATCTCCAGCAACCTCTGCTTCCTCCCCAGTAAAGAAGAACCCATATAAAGCCTTTATTGGGTTGGGCTCTTGCTGTGGGAATGAGGTTCTCCTCCTGCTGGAGTTTCCTGCATTCCCGACATCCACCTCCATCTTGTGGGACAGGAGACAGTGCTATAGTCCTAAAGGTGTGTCTGATAAACCTTGTTCTTTGTTTGCTTTTATAGTTCATGAATGTTATATGTTTGGTGTTGCATTGGGGTAAAATGTATGGTAAGGCTTCTCATGTAGTACATATTATTACTTTGTTTATTTGGTCTCTTGATGCATCCCTACCCCTGATCAAAGTAAGAGTGAGTCTTTAAACATGGTAAGAATATGACATTCCTTCAAACAGAAATTTCTGGTGCCTCTCAATCTCATTTGAAGTCAAAGCTAAAGTCCTTATTGTGGTCAGTGGTAGGCTCAGCCTGAGCTATTCTTCTGCTGACCTCATCTCCTATCCTCTTCTCCTCCTCATTCTCAAGGTTGTCTGGCCTCTTTACTATTCCTTAATATGACACTTGGACTTGCACTGTTCCTCCAGGTGGCTACTCTCAGATGACTGCTCAGTGGCTTCACCGGACAGCCCTTCCCTGACCATCTGTCTTCTTTTCCTGTTTTCTTGGTTGACATTTTTTCACAGTTAACCTCATTGATGGCTGGGATATATTGTGTTCATTAATGTATCTCGAGTGCATGCAATATAATGTAATATTAGTAAATACTGAATTGACTTTACTGGTAAGAAACAAGTTTGGAGAGGCTAAGCTATTCTCATCAGGTTACATGTTTAGTAAATTTAAAGGACAGGAGGAACTCTAACTCCATATAATGTACCATAGATTAGGACCATTTTATAATCAGCTTTAGGAAAGGAATATTTCAGTGTGCTCTGTAAAACTCCTGACCAAGTTGTAGATAACATTAAAACAGTAGGGATGAAACACACAGTAATTTTTATTTAGTGTTAGTTACCTTAACTATAATTTGACTAAATATTTTCTGAAGTCTGGGTTTTGGTTTTCTATCACAGATTAAAACTAATGTGGGCAAAAGTCTTGTGAGAATATAGAAAGAAAATAGATTAGTCATATGGAATTTTATGTTCATTTGCATCCATTAAGAGAGGATTCAGATTGATTTGAAAAATGAAAGGGACAGGAAAGAGATTGGTGGTTCTTGGAGCCTGTTGTTGGCACTGGGGTTTCTATTTTACTTTCCTTCTGTCCTTTGGTTTTAGTTGAAATTTTATTTTTTATTTTTTAAAATTTATATTAATTTTATTTTTAATTAATACACAAACTTAAAAGTTATACTAGTTGGTTACCATATGACATTTTAATACTTGTCCACATGTACAATGTTTAAATCAGGTTAAACATGATTTGTTTCCTCAAACATTTATAATGTTTTTGGTTAAAATCATTTAACATCTTTTTGCCGCAAACTGCCCGGCCCCGGGCCGGCTGAGTCCCGTTCCTGCTGCCGAGCACTGCCTGCGGCACCCCTGCTGAGCGATCCCCTGCTGAGCTGTCAGTGCACACGGGCTTGCAATCTTGCAACCCGGTTGGGCACAAAAACACAAGCCAGTCAAACTGAGACAAAGTTTTATTTAGAGAGAGGCCGTGTGCGTCCCCTAACAGGTGGGTCCGCCACGTGTGTGTTCTACCTGAGCCGGGGGGGTTTCCCCTTCCCCCGGAACACCCTCCTACCATCCTTTCCCAACCAATGGGAACTCTCCCATTACAAGAGTGACATGAGTAACCTGAGTTTTGAAATGGGCCCAGCTGAACAGCATGAGTCCAATTACCATATGAATGTGAATTGCTGGCTGGCAGTCAATAAAATCCAAAGGTGCCTGTATCAATATTTTTGCTGTGGCTCCTAACATCTGCCCCCTACTGTTTAAATAAACAACAGGCAAATGTGGCTAGGGACCGTGCCTGTTAGGTATGTCCAATTCACATATGGTTCTTACCCGTCATGGGAAAACTGACCTTATTGCGTCAGTCTCCTGGCTTAGGTTGATACCACTGTAACCGAATCATACCCGTCACTGACTACCGGTCCAGTATATAGCCATACCTGTGTAATAGGCCTATGCACCAGTGGGGGGGTGAGGTTCTTGCCTCACCTCTGTTGGCCCCCAAATTTAACCTTGGTGCCAGTGGGGGGGTGAGGTTCTTGCCTCACCTCTGTTGGCCCCCAAAATCAGACCATCACTAGCAGAAGGGAGAAAGACGCAGAATTGCCACGACACCAAGCCAATTGACGGCTCCTTTGGAAACACTGGTGACACATCGGCTAAGATATTTAGCACTACCAGTGCGCTGTATCAACAAATAGAACACAATGTATATAGGTGATACATAGTCCAGACAAGTTGTGTAAGCAGTTCAAAGTGGAGGAGTCTATCAATATGTCCATTTCCTCCCAAGGTAAATTAAGTCCTTGATTGAGCAGTTCAAATTGGAGGAGTCTATCAATATGTCCATTTCCTCCCAGAGTAAATTAAGTCCTTGATTGAGCAGTCTTATTGAGTTATTTTGATTGATGTATCAATTTATACAGTTTATAGTGATAGCTATCATAAAAGTTGTAGTTTGGTCTTAGTCTTCACCGGCACTGGGATGGAGATGGGAATTATGGCCATGTTGCTAAAGAGACATTATCCTGAACAGAATTATGAAATATAATGAAAAGGAAAGGTGAAAGTAAACAAACATATCTGTTAACCACCTTTAAAAACAAAACTTAATAACAGCTGTTTACCTAAAATAAATTAAACCATATAAGTCACGTGACTAAATTTTTTTTTTTTGAATACTTGTATCTATATATACATGAGCGCTCCTTATAAATGAAATATGGACATACACACATACAGACATACAACACAAAACAGCATACATAACATAGAACATATAAGACAATAGTAAATAAAGGCCTTGTAGCTATAGCTAGGTGAAATCTCCATTGCAATGTTTAAAAACTTTACAGTTAAAAAAAAATAAATAAATAAATAAAACACAGTCAAAAAAAATAAAACTGATCAGAAAAACATTAACCTAGGTTTGTATGAGCTTAAAAAATAAGGTAAAATAAAATAAAATAAAATAGAACTTTATGATGTGGGAAAAATGCAAATAATAAAATAGATATTGAAAAAGGCACCGTGGTAAATCACTGTCGCAGATGCAAGAATAGCCAGGCTGGAACTCTGGATATCAGCTGTTATGGATTTGAGTCAAATCATCTTCTTTTTCTGTAGAAATTGTTTTAGTTAATCTCTCTGGAATCCAAATTGGTTGCTGTTCCTCCTGTGGAAAAACACAGACGGAGCCCCGACTCCAGACTATTACTGGGTCCGGACCTTTCCATTGTCCTGTTAGAATATCTTTCCAAAGTACCTTAGGCTTATGTACATTTTTCGGATACATATGTCTTTCCGCAGCACTAAGTCCTGATGAATCCAAATTTAGAAAGTTTAGAGTAAAAAGGGTTATTTTAAGTTTATCTTTGGGGGATATATACCCCTTACTAATTCCCTCCCTTTGCTTTAATAAGTACATTTTTATAGTTTGATGAGCTCTTTCAACTATGCCTTGTCCCTGTGGGTTGTATGGGATTCCTGTTATATGAGTAATGCCAAATGATGAGCAAAATTGTTTAAAAGACTTGGAGATGTAACCAGGACCGTTATCGGTTTTTAACTGTTTAGGAACACCCACAGTGGCAAAATTTTGTAAGCAATGAGCTATAACATCTTTAGTTTTTTCTCCGGGATGAAGGGAGCCCATCAAAAATCCAGAAGAAGTATCAACTGTAACATGTAAATATTTTAATTTTCCAAATTCTGGCAAGTGTGTGACGTCCATCTGCCAAATATGGTTAGGTATCAGTCCTCTAGGATTGACTCCAAGATTAACTTGTGGCAAAAATGTCACACAATTTTGACATTGTTTTATTATATGTCTGGCTTGTTCTTTAGTTATTTTAAAACGTTTTTGTAAAGTATTAGCATTGACATGGAACCTTTTATGAAAATTTATAGCTTCTTCTATTGTGGAGAAAATATGTATGTCATGTGTAGATTTATCTGCTAGTTCATTACCCAAACTAAGGGCTCCAGGCAATCCTGTATGTGCTCTGATATGTCCTATAAAGAATGGATCCTTTCTATCCCAGATTAGACTCTGTATAGCAGAAAACAAAGAGAAAACAGTAGAGGAAGGAGAAATCCTACCAGCATCTTCAAGAGATACGATAGCATTAACTACATACTGACTATCAGAAAATAAATTAAATGTAGAATCTTTGAACATCATAAAAGCTTGCAATACTGCATTGAGCTCTACCTTTTGAGCTGATTGTTTGGGTACTAAAAATGTAAAAGTTTGATCAGGAGTAACTACTGCTGCTGTACCATTATTTGACCCATCAGTGAATATATTTGGAGCATTTATGATAGGGGTTTTTCTTGTCATTTTTGGAAAAACTACAGGATGCTTAGACCAAAAGGACAACAAAGGATTAGATGGCAAGTGATTATCAAATGCAACACTAGATTTACACATGATTATTGCCCAAGTATTTAACTCATTAGCTAACTCATCAATTTGATCCATAGTATATGGAGTAATAATTTTATTGGGAGAAATCCCAAACACTCCTTTTGCTGCCTTTATTCCTTTGAGTATTAATTGCCCTACAGCCTCAGGATATCTAGTAAGAATAGTATTAGGAGAATAAGACAAATGTATCCATAATAATGGACCTTCTTGCCAAAATACCCCTGTAGGAATATTTTTTGTCGGTAGTACAATAAATAATAAAGGCAAACTTATATCAATTCTATCCAAATGCATATTTTCCATATATGTTTCAATGATTTTTAATGCCTTTCTAGCTTCAGGCGTTAACATGCGGGGTGAATTTGGATCTGATGGACCTTTTAAAATATCAAATAAAGGTCCTAATTCTCCTGTTGGTATGCCTAGATAAGGCCTTATCCAATTTATATCTCCCAATAACTTTTGAAAGTCATTAAGTGATTTGAGTTGATCTACTCGTATTTGAATTTTTGGTGGACGGACCATGGTTGAGGATAATAGAACTCCTAAATAATTAATTGGAAGATTTAATTGTACTTTATCTATTGCTATCTCTAGATTATAATTTTTTAATAAGTTTGTAAGCGTGGCATAACATTCTAGCAATGTGTTTTTATCTTTATGTGCCATTAACACATCATCCATATAGTGAAATATCTGTAGTTCAGGGTTTTGAATTCTAAGTGGCTGGATTGCTTTATCAACATAAATTTGGCACAAAGTTGGGCTGTTAGCCATCCCTTGAGGGAGTACTTTCCATTCATATCTCTGATCAGGACCTTCATGATTCAGTGCAGGGATAGTAAATGCAAAATGTGGACTATCCTCGAGGTGAATTGGAATTGAGAAGAAACAATCTTTAATATCTATAGCTAGAACATGCCACGTTTTTGGTAAAGCAGACAGTTGGGGAATCCCTGATTGAGCAGGTCCCATAATAACCATCTCATTATTAATGGCTCTTAAATCTTGTAATAATCTCCATTTACCAGATTTCTTTTTAATAACAAAAATGGGAGTATTATGGGGAGATATGGAAGGTTGTATATGTCCTTCCGCTAATTGCTGTTTGACCAGATCATGGGCTACTTGTATCTTTTCTTTAGTTAGGGGCCACTGAGGAACCCACACTGGTCTTTCTGATTTCCAAGTAATTTTGATTGTCTCAGTGGCCCTTTTTGAAAACCCAATCCATGTTTATCTATCTCTTGATCTACTTGAATTGGTGCTGTTATATCTTGTTCTTGATCTCTTAATCTCTTTTCTTTTCTAAAGCCTTGTTTTGCCCTAGTAGTGGGCGCGTTAGGATTGACGTTATTTGTTAATGTCAATCCTAATTGATCTAGGACGTCTCGTCCCCATAAATTTATGGGGAGATGGTCCAATACATAGGGCTGTATAGTTCCTTCACATCCTTCAGGATCCCTCCAATCTAATACCATTGCACTTCTATGGGGATTAGTTGCCACTCCTAGGCCTCTAAGCGTTTGGGTCGCTTGCTGTAATGGCCAATGTTTAGGCCATTCCTGGCGAGATATGATGCTGAGGTCAGCGCCTGTGTCCAGCAGTCCATTAAAATCATGCCCTTGAATATTTAATTTTAGCATAGGGCGAGAATCTAAATTTAAAGATAGCATAGCCCAATCTACACCTGTGGAGCCTAATCCCTTGGAACCTCTTTCTACATTACAACTGGAAAATTTATCATGTAGGCTTGGTATTATTAATAACTGTGCTATTCTATCTCCTGATGAAATTACTGATATACCTCTTGGAGAACTAGCTATGATTTTTATTTCACCCTCATAATCGGGATCAATTACCCCAGGACTTATCATAAGCCCTTTAAGTGTAGAAGAACTGCGTCCTAATAATAAGCCTACTGTTCCCTGGGGAAGAGGTCCTTTTACTCCTGTGGGAATGATTTGAACTCCCATCTCTGGAGTTAATACTGCTCTGGCAGAGGCACAGATGTCCAACCCTGCGCTCCCTCTAGTCTGTCTGATGAGGGATCTGATGGATAATGCGTCCTGGGCACCACCTTGATGGTACTGCTGGGTTCCTCCATTGCCCCGTATATTTGTGGTTTTGGGCCCCGGGGAATTGGGCCCTCCAATTCGTTTTTTGACAACGGGGCCTGATGCCTTTCTCCACGATATCGTGGGTAGACACTTGGTCTTTGTCCATTTTTTGATAACGGAATACCCTCTATGGTGGTTTGAGAATGGCATTCATTAGCCCAATGTCTCCCTCTATGGCATCGTGGGCAAATACCCGGGATTCTACTCTTTTGATACCTAGCTTTGTTAAACCCTCCTCCTATGGGGCAATTTCTTTTAAAATGCCCTTCTTGATTGCAATTATAGCATGTTTTTGGCTTGGTACTTAAAGCCTGTTTTACTTCAGCTGCCATGACTTGTCCTTGTTCATTAATGTCTCTACATAATTTAATATATGTGTTTAAATCTTCCTGTTTCCACGGTCTAATGACCTCTTTGCAGCAACGATTTGCTTGATCGTAAGCCAGCTGTTTTATAAATGGCATTGCCTGTTCTGTATTTTCAAATGTCTCAGAGGCTGCTTCAATAAGTCTAGCTACAAAGTCAGCGTAGGGCTCATTAACTCCTTGTATTATCTTAGATAGTTGACCTTGAAAATCCCCTTGTCCCTTTAAAGTTTTCCATGCCTTAATTGCATTTATAGCGACTTGAGCGTATACGCCAGGATCATATCTGAGCTGTTGCATCTGTTCTTGAAACTCCTCTTTTCCCAGTAACATTTTCAGGCCTCGTTCAGGGTAACCTGCTTCTGCATTTTGCCTAGCTGTCTCCTTGCAAAATTCCTCATTGGCAATTTTCCATAATAAATACTGTCCTCTATTTAGCACAGAATTACACACGTTAGCCCAATCTGCTGGTGTTAAGTTCCAGCCGGTAATAGATTCGACCATACTGACTGTGAAGGGAGCGGCCGGGCCGTAGGCTGCTACAGCTTCCTTTAATTGTTTTATTATTTTGAAATCTAAGGCACGGTAAACTCGTTCTTTTTCTTCTCCCTGCTCAATTACAGGGCATGCTAGTTTTGGGGTCCCGCCTCAGGATTCCGTTCATCATCTATGGAGGCAGGTAAAGCTGTTGGTTGAACTATGCCCTCTGGTGGTGGAACGGAGTTAGTAGCAGCCTCCCTATCTGATGACCGTTTTTTCCCTGAGCTTGCCTTGTTCAAATTTTCTTCTATCTGACTAGCTTGAGAGACCTTTTGTTTTGCTTGACCTAATATGTTTTCTGCCATGGCTTGGACCTCTAACAATTTACTTAACAGTTTTTCGGTTTGTTTTTTACTAGATTCTAATCTACTATAAAGGTAACGTAACCCAATAAGATAGGATAGAAGAAAGCCAAAACAGAATGAAACAGAAACGGAGAGGAGGAAAATGATTATGTCAATTTTCTCTCTCTCAGGGCCGAATAACTTCAAACCTTGAGTCAGCCATTTATCCCAACTCGTCTGGAAAAATTGTAAGGCTAGAGAGCCTGAAATAAGAGCAGAATAAATCAAAACAGAAATACCCATTCTGTCGCCTTTCCTTAGGGGCGAGTGATATTACTCACCTTTAAGTTTTGGGCGTTCCCAGTACAGGGCCACCAAAATGCCGCAAACTGCCCGGCCCCGGGCCGGCTGAGTCCCGTTCCTGCTGCCGAGCACTGCCTGCGGCACCCCTGCTGAGCGATCCCCTGCTGAGCTGTCAGTGCACACGGGCTTGCAATCTTGCAACCCGGCTGGGCACAAAAACACAAGCCAGTCAAACTGAGACAAAGTTTTATTTAGAGAGAGGCCGTGTGCGTCCCCTAACAGGTGGGTCCGCCACGTGTGTGTTCTACCTGAGCCGGGGGGGTTTCCCCTTCCCCCGGAACACCCTCCTACCATCCTTTCCAAACCAATGGGAACTCTCCCATTACAAGAGTGACATGAGTAACCTGAGTTTTGAAATGGGCCCAGCTGAACAGCATGAGTCCAATTACCATATGAATGTGAATTGCTGGCTGGCAGTCAATAAAATCCAAAGGTGCCTGTATCAATATTTTTGCTGTGGCTCCTAACATCTTTTCTTCTATCATTTTGAAATATACAGTTCCATTGACAGAGGGGGAATTTTTCTGTTTACTCTTTGTCATTATCACATTTCTAATATATGTGACTACTATACAACAGCAATAAATATTAGGCTAAACTGTGTGGATTGAACGCTCTACCAAAGCATACATTTTCTTCTTTGGTAATGAGTCATTAATTTCCAAGATCCCCTACTGGCTCTCCTGAGTTCCTTGTCAGTTCAGGAAGGATCAGGATGTCCATATTGTGAGAGGAGAGGGTGGGGAAGGAACCTTGTGATCCAGAGCCCTCCAGGCTTCCAGGGTTAAGGTTCCGCTCCTGAGCAGGCATACTCAGCCTTTATGGCCTTTGCTGATCTCTCTGGCCTAATTTTATTTCTGTCTCTATCTGAAAGCTAAAGTTCAACATGATAAACTACAAGCATTTCCAAACATCTC
Organism: Urocitellus parryii; assembly: GCF_045843805.1. Taxonomy (NCBI): domain Eukaryota; kingdom Metazoa; phylum Chordata; class Mammalia; order Rodentia; family Sciuridae; genus Urocitellus; species Urocitellus parryii. Next base: position 67,782,089 of record NC_135540.1, read on the forward strand.
TTTCAAAGAATGGGAGGTTACTGACAAAGATTTTTCATATCGATTCTGAAAATGGTGGAGCCATGAAGATATTAAATTTCAAAACTGTATGTGATAGTGTAAGTTCATTGATGCAGCTCTAAAAATAGTTCACATTTTGATGCTCTCTCAAAAGTGAGTCTGCAGTGAAGAGTGCCAAAGAATGCCTCCCCAAAGTATCTCTCTCTTTGGTATTTGGATTATTTTTGATGTAAGGCATGTAAGAGCTGTAGACACTGGTAGAACTCTTACCTCTCTTTATCTACAAATACAGTACAAATAACCTTTTCCAAAGGATGCTTACATTATATGAAGGAAGTTTCCATTTCTAAGGTTAACTCTTCAAGTCAGCTCAGGAGAGAATTCCTTGTCTAATAAGATGACACTTACCAAATCACTGCAAAATTCCTGTGCATACTTACAGGAGAAATTTTTTCTTCTGTTAATCTATCACATTTGTTCTTATTTTTTCCTTGTTTGCTTGTTTATTTTGCCCAGGGCCTGTTAAGCCTGTACTCTAACACTGAACTACACTGCATGCAGACTAGACTCAGTTTAATTTCCAGGACTTCAGATGGAGAATTTAAAGGGGAGAGAGAAAAAGACTTTTCCTATCCTAAAATAGAATTTAAGGAAACCTAAGGGCAACATATTATTTCATAACAAAAATCAAAAGTAGATGGGGAGGATTGCCATCCAGGAGAATCTTGTTCATTCTTGTCTGTTTTCAGTAAAAATTCATCCCTCTGAGCCCTTGAATTTGACGTCCTTTTTACCAGTACCAAGGGCAACCCCTCTAATCCTAGCATTTATGCCCTGTTTTCCAGTAGTCTGCTAATGAGCCCATATCTCCAGACTTGCTCCCCCTTTCTCCAATATCCTCCACACAGCAACTAGTATGTTCTTTTGAACCTTTCCTGATTAAATGATGTCAAGCTTCTCATTGAGCATGCAGAGTTTTCATGATAGAAGGGTCCTTTCTATCCAAAATCTTGTCATTTTCTCCATGTTTCAGCAGAGACCCACTCACAAAGTAAAGTGACCTCAGGGGTCTTCAACCACCATATCTTGTGATTCCACAAGAAGGATTTCAAATGAATCAAACAGGGTAACAAGAATTTATCAGAAAAAGTGACAATACAGACATTGAGGATAAGCACTGAAGAAACCTACTCTGAGGGAGGATGATATGTAGCCTTTATAGAGTAAGAATTTTCAATGATTTTGGATCCCTTTGTTCTTGTTCTGTTCTCTCATATCCCCTTAAATTATTACCCCTTTGTGTAGCCTTCAGTGAATTCTCTATGTGAGGGTCATGATGACCTAGTCAAAAGGGGTGGCTGCAAAATGGTTTTGGTGCTGACCTGGTGATAAGAGGTAGCTGTGGCATGGTCTTGAAGCGATAGTTCCCTTCAGGCTTATAATTATCTATAGTTTGGGAACAGAGGACCTTCTGGTTTCTATTTTCCAGTCTTTTCTACTATGATAAAGTTGCCTGTGTTTTTAGTCCTATGACTCCTGGATTTTTTCTAATGCATATGTCTAATATTCTTCCGGTTTGTTGGTGTTCTTCATTGCCCTTCACCTGCCCACCTGCTTATGACTGTCTAGCCTACCTCACATTCCAGAGCCCTTCTAAAATGATGTGGGAGCCTATAGCACCTCAGTGAATGGACTTATTTTCATAATTTAAAATCCAAGTTTTAGTCTTTTTCCTGTTTATTAATATGAAGCAATCATCTAACAGTAACTTGAGGCCTCTAGTTCCTTGTGAGAATTGTAATGACTTGGCATTAACATCAATAGATACTTTAAACCATTTTATCCCATCATCCCAGATGTATAACATCTATAAAAACTTAAGTAAGCATATGACATATAATTATATAATACAGCCAAACAATGATAGTAAGGATATAATCATAATATTTATTAATTTTAGTTACCATAATATATGTGTAAGATATAGATTATGATTTCCAACCCATTTTAGTGTACCTATGTTTCAATTTTCAATAAAGTTAAAGTGTTTTCATTTGTTAGAATACAACAAGAGCAGAGGAGAGGATAATGTACACAGACCCTTTCCCCAAAAAAGATGTGACAGGGCCCATAAGATTAGAAATTTTTAAAGAGGCCCTAATTTTGTCCCGCTCAGTCCCTAGGCATTTCCTGGTAACCTGTTTTTGTTTTATTTTTTGGTTTTTAGCTATTATCTCTATCCCAACATCCTACAGTTAATCATCTCATGCTGAAAATCAAAGCTAAAGTACCTTCGAAGGCCAGACCTGGAGCCAGTGTTACAAGAGTCCTAGGACACAGGGTCTGGCTCCAGAGGTCTACACAGACCAATGTGGGTCACCCTTTGTAATATGCAAAAAAGCAGAGCAGTTTGAAGGGTAGGAAAGGTATTTTAATCAGTGTGGCCATGCCAGGACAAACACATATAGTGGTATAGTAACCAAAGCTCTGTCTTAAAGGGATTGCCAGCAACTTGAAGATTTTATAGAAAAGAGGACCAAAGGCAATGTCTTGGTGGGTTTGTATGACTGGGAGAGGGGGTTGCACAGAGTAAAATCATCCTGATCAGGCCATGATGCAGTTGGCCGTGATCTCAGACTCATTCTGTGAAGCTCTGGGAAGGCCTGTCATTGATTGTAGGGGGTGATTTAGCGTCTATCATGAGATGACTTTTCCTCTTGTGGGGCAGACTTGGTTTTGTTGCAAAATAACTGTTCCCATGTAGTGGGCAGCATCTACATGGGCTGATATGCTCTGTGAATCTCATAACACGGTCCATAAAATAAGAAATTTTTAAAGAGGTCCTTAATATTTTTAGGTGGGCTTTCAGGGGAGCAATTTTGGTCCTTTGTGATAAAGATACTTATCAATCAGGCTTTTTGTTCTGGAATCCAAGGTATCTAGTTGAAAAAAAAAGTGGCACAGAGAAAAACAGCTAAGGAGGAAATAGAGTCAAAGAGACACAAATGGAGTTAGGTAAACTCAGGGTGAATAAACCTATGGCTTTGAGCATATGTTTTAACTACAGAGTTATACCCTCAGTCTCCTTATTTGTCTTATGAGAAATGGGTCTTGCTATTTTTTCCAAGCTGGCCTCAAACTCATTACCATTGTGCTTTGGCCTTTTGTGTAGCTGGAACTACAGATGTGCATCACTATATTGTTTATCACCTTTAATTCTTAAATTTTATTTTTAAAGATTATTATTCTTTAGTGATTATCTACTTTTAAGTTTATTTTATTAAATATATTCATCAGGTGTTTCAATGTCAATGTTTGATAACTCCAGTCTGGATTACCTATGAGTCTACTTCCATGCTCTCACTTTTGGAATTTTAGGTTTTGTTTTCTGGCATGCCTGGTAATTTTTTATTGATAATTTAAGTTGATGATATCACCTATGAGAGTATATTTAACATTCTTTTTGTAAATTCTGAGCAGATCACTTTCTTAGAGCAGAGGCTGGTCTATTTTGGTTTGCCTATATTCCCAGGACATCTGGGATCTCAAAACCTAGGAATTTAAGGGCTCCTTATCTTTGCTGGCTCACAACTTTTAATTTTGTCTTCCTGGCTGATAGTCTGCTAAAATGTTTGAAATAGCAGCGGTTTCAGGAAGACCTCTCTGAAAGTTTCCTTCTACCTGATGGTCCTATATTGCCTCACACATGCATAGTATGTGTGTTCAAATGCCTGGTGAAGAAAGAGTGGGTGCTGTGTTTGCTCCAGTGCTTTTTCCTCATTTCCAGGATTTTGGTTCCTCAAGCTCTGGCTGCTTTGACTGCTGGCCCCTGTTGTTTGGTCTACTTTTCTATTGTTCTCAGGAGAATGATTAGTTTGGAGCAGCTAGTCCACCATAAGCTGAGAGAAAGAAGAACTTTCTCTTCATGGATGACTTTGTTTTTTAAAAATGAAAACTAGGTTTATTGCAGTTAACATTTCAAAACTCTTTTACAAGCTCAGCTCACCTTAAGTTCTTACTGTGTTTAAATTAAATTAAAACTGTTTCAGGGTTGTTTCATAAACTGTTTAGTGAAACATTTTAAACATTTATAAACTTAATGTGCAGTATCTGCCTTAAAGCCTTGAGCTGTTTCACTATTGGTTTGATTTACTTAATCATTTTAATACTTAATTTTAAACCTTCTTAAACTTTAATATTCTTGTCCACTAGGAAATGATTAATTTTTCTGTAAACAATTTGGAATGTTTTTTGTTTTAATCAACTTTCCATCACTGTTACAAAATAATTGAGAAAACTAACTTAAAGGAGGAAAAGTTTATTATGGCTCATGGTTTCAGAGATTTCATTTCATGGTCGGCTCACTCCGTTGCTTCCAGGGATATTAAAAGGCATAAACATCACAATGAAAAGGCATGGAGGATGAAAAGTTTTTAGTTCATGGAATCCAGGAAAGAATAGAGAAGGAACTAGGGGCAAGTTATATCTATCTAGAATTTATCCCTAGTGATCCTCCTTTTCCAATCAGGTCCAATCTCCAAAAGTTTTTACCTCCAATGGCACCATAGACTGATGATTAAGCCTTTAGCACATGGTCTGTATGGGACATATTCTATCCAAACTGTAATACCTTCTTAGCTGATTAAATGTAATAGCAATTAGATATATGAAGTCTAGAACTATAAATTCAGAGAAGTTTCTCCTGTCCCTGACTGTTTAGTAAACCCCTTTGGTAATAATAATGTTATAAACTATAAAATATAATAAACAGGTAAATAAACAAATAATGTTATAAACTCTGAAATATGATCAATCAATTAAAAAAGGAGATATAAGTATGATCATGTGGGATGTTCCAGAACTTAGGTTGTATTGTTATATGGTTTTTCAAGCCAGACAAGACTCTTATCTTTTTCCTGTTTCATGAGTTTTGAGTAATTTTCATATTTTCACTATTAACTTATTAGAAATTCATTTCACATCTAGTTGGAGTGCAAGTATTCAAAGTTGTCTTTCTCCCATTATAGATTCTATGGTTGTTCTTATTGTGGTAATGTGGCTATTCATTGGAAAGTAATCTACTCACTGCAGTGCAGTTTAAAATGGACTTCTGTTATCTAACTGAGGTCAGTGATATATGCCTGTAAATGCAAATCCTGGTAGTGAGGTTGGGGGGAATTTACAAGTTTAAGTTTAGCCTCAACAACTTAGCAAGATCTGCCTAAAAATTCTTAAAAAGAAATTTTAAAGTGCTGGGCATGTAGTTAAGTGGTAAAGCAACTCTGGGTTAAATCCCCAGTAACAAAAAAAAAAAGAAATATAAAAGTAGTAGTATGTAGTTTTTTGTAGTGCTTATAAATTCATTTATCTAGACTATCAACTTACTATTGCTTTTCCCTCTACAGAAAGGCAGAAACTCCAAAGGTCTTTCAGCCATTACCAGATTTTTATCCCATAGTCACAAAGAAATACCAGTGGCATCCCTAAGATGGTATCTGTTGACCCAAATTTATTCACCCAAGGGACCCTGTTAAGTATTCATAACATCTGCTATCATCAAGAAGAAGTGAAGAGCAACTTTCTACTTTGCCGCTGAGAAACATTTCAGAGAGAAATACTAACAAATATCAAGTAGGTGCATTAACTTTTCAAAATACTACTTTATTAAATGAATTTCATAGGTTTTACCTATCACCAATAAGCTGCCACAAACATTTATGTTCAAGTCTTTGAAAAGATGTATTAATTCATTCTTTCATTTCCTTTGGCTAAACTTGGACTGAAATGATTGGATCATTCAAGTATAAAGTTTAACTTTGAAAGCAACTGGCAAATTGTAAAAATGGTTGTACTATATGTTTAAGCAATTGTTGTGTCAATTAGTTTTTGAAGTAGAAAATAAATGAGTAGAGAAAGGAGAATTTCTATAGAAGCTACTCACTACCATTACTACTTAAAGAACTTTGCAACATAGCAAAACAACTTAGTTACCTCCAGAATATAAGACAACTATCATAATTAACAGCATTATACTCAAACTGTCAGATTTTTAAAATTTTAGAGCATTTGTATCAGTAAAACATATTTAACTAGTGTTACAAACCAAAAAAAGAGAGAGGAGTCTTTAGATTAGAACAAATGAAGATTTGAATAAATCCTAACTTCTTGTAGTACCTAATTTTCTTCTAAGCAATTAAAAATATAATAAAATCTGCAGAAAATATAAGATATTGTTTGATAAAATATAAAATCTTTGTTCTTTAAGTCAGTTCGTTTGTAAACTTTGTTAAGAGCAGTTGGATTCCAAGCGTAAATGCCTTTTTAAAGTTGCTTTAAATTCCTCTAGAACTTAAGTTTATTAGATTCAATATCAACATAGCACAAAATCCATTTAACCTTTTAAAAAGAAAGCGAAGTTCCTTGCGATAAGAAAAATATTATGTGGGTAGTTTGTTCAGAAAATTTAATTTTTGAAAGTACAGTTAGTATTTATGATAAAAATGTAGAAATTCTTATATAGCATTTAGGTTACTGAATGAAGGTATAGACAGACCAATATTTAATTTTTTGAAAATAGTACTAGGATTTGTGGTTAATGAACCACCACAACAAAAACTGTAATTTTTAGCTCATAATATCTTATTATGTCATTCCAGAAACCAGAAGTAGAAAATATGAACAGGTTAACAGATTTTTACACTATTAGTTATTTCCTTGACTTATCTTAGGCCTTGAACAAGCAAAAGTATAGGCTCACTCACGAATTTTCAGATCTATTAAACAATTAATATTTTAGACAAACCATGAATGTCATCTATACATGTAAGCATTACATAATTTTGAAAGAAAGCAGAACATTTCTGAGATGTGTAAAGCTTAAGATTTTAGTTCTGGATTTATGTTCCCTTATAAAAATAAAATTATTTTAAAACATACAGTTTTAAGAATTCAAAACACCTCTCATTTAATATACTCATTTTAACAACTATATTTAGATTACTCATGGACTGCAAGCATAGTTAATATTTTTGAGTTATTTCTGCACCAAAGAGTTCCTAAGAGGTTGTTGTATAGAAAACAATGAACAATATTCCTCAGATATGTAGACATACATTCTAATTGGTTAGCAAGCCATAAATACAAGTTACTAGATTTTAAAGACATTCTTATAAACAAGTTTAATTTACTTATCACAGATTTACTAAATTCATGTGAAAGGCATTTGTCAATATAAATCAATTTAGTATCTTGCAAACTGACTATGTATAAGCATATAAACATATAGACTTAAATTTAGAATAGTTTTAAAAGCTATATTTTTTACCTGATATTGAAATAAGTCTGTTAGGTCTTAAATTTGCATTTCTAAACTGAGCCCAGGTAGAAAATTTACATCTTAAAATACTTAGACTAGCAAACTTGAATTGTGAGTTTCCTTTTAAGACACAGGCAGGAAACATCTACAAACCCTTCTTCCTTTAGTCCATTTTGAGAACTAGAAGAATTGAAGGGTGAAGATAAGTCCTCTTCTACCCTGGACTAGAAAGAAACAGTATCTATCAGTTATGGCAAAACTGAAGATGAATATCAAGGTTGTAAGTGGTCTGTACTACCTGGGGTAGTATTTGCCTTGACTGTGGCTGTTACACATTTCTCTGAAGAAAACAAGAAGATGCAAAATTGGTGTGGACAAACTCAGAATTCCTGTCTTCTCAAGGATCTGCTTTGCTGTTTTTTTTTTTTGTTTGTTTGTTTTTGTTTTGTTTAATCTTGCCTGTGACAATCTGTCTGGTGATTGCTATTATCAGCAGTTCATTACTAGTACAAACAAGAGTACAACAAATACATTTTGTTGTTCATTTTTTGATGTTCATCAACATCATCAAAATGTCCTGTGGTACCACTGACTTCATTCTATACTTCATTCTATATTCTATTCAGAATCATATCAAGATATCATATCAAGATCAATCATATCAAGATCCTCATTTCTCCTTTAAACTAATGAAAGAACTATTGCTAGCCCCACAGGATCCATTGTCATTAAGAATCCATTTGCTTCAGTTTTTAGTAACATTTTATCTGTTAAGAAGAGAATGAAGTCTGGGTCAATTCCTATACTCTATAGCTGGTGGACTTGTTGACTGTGTAGCCCAGTTAATAAGAATAGCTGAAGAGCTCTTACAATCTATTTCACAAGGACAACAATTTCCTTATGAAAAATGAAATGATAGAACAGAGCAGATTGGAGTGGATGCATCTCCTTCCAAAGAACCTTCAATGCCAGATCTTGCTGTCTCTTTGAATTGTAATCAATACTTTCACTATAAGAAGATAAAGACTTAAGGGCTAGTGTTGTGGTTCAGTTTTAGAGTGCTCACCTAGCATGCACAAGGCACTGGGTTTGATCCTCAGCACCACATAAATTTAAAACGAAAATATTGTGTCTACCTAAAACTTAAGAATAAATATTTTTAAAAAAGAAGATGAAGACCTAATCCTTGATATAGAGCAAGCCCTGTTAGACATAGATGGGCTATATATGAAGGTGTACTCTCTGATATAAACAATGATTTAAGAAGTAAATAAGACCCAGTTTGCCCTCACCAACATGTGAGAACTGATCACTGATTCTTTTTTCAAATATATCCTGACATATTTGGACATTAGCAATATTTTTCTCCTAGTTCTGCATATTTTTATTATTAAGAACTTATAGAATAAGTTTTGGTTTCCTTCCAGAAAAGACTGATCTCATCTTTGTTTTTATTAAAAAATCTCTGACTTTAGCAGTGTCATTCCTTTACTTGTATTTGTTCTGTTAGGTTTCTTGAGGATAAGAGCAAATAATAACAAAGAAGAGAATCTCCTAAACTAACAATGGACTGAAGCACATATCAATTATCTCACATCTTGGGACCCAATTTTATTGTTCTATCATTAATGGAAATTAAAAGGGGAACATTCCCTAGGATGGTATTTCAGTGCATTAACAGGACAATAGTAAGACATTTGTACTTGATAAGACTCCTTACTGGATTTCTAAGAATGTGTCAAACAAATGATGCCCTACCAGACTACTGGAGATAAATCTGAAAGAGTAGCATCTATCAAAAATCAATACTACAGAAAAGTTTTCAGATGAGTTTTATGAGGAAAAAAATCGTTGAAAAAGCTGGAGCCAAGAAGTTCCAATGTAGAACTGATTCCCACAAATGCTGATCCATATTGCAGTTACTTTAAATATCATTCCTAAAATAGAAGTTGCACAATCTACTCATTAACAGACATATATGGAATATTCCATCCATCAATGATTATTATCCCTATTTTTTACACTTGAAGGCCTGATGCACACAGAAGTTAAGTGACAGTGGTGAGCCACAGTGACATGCACAGCTCATGAGAGCCTGCAATTGTTCCTATCTTGTCCCAACTCTGTTCAATCACACTGGTGCCTTGAATTAGCCCACAGTGCTGATATTTACACCACGGGAATGGGCAAAAACCACAGACACTCCCCTTACCCCAGAAAGCTAATCGTTAAATATTTACCAGTTCATCATGAGACCGGGCTCACCCAGGTCCAATTATAAAGCCTGTGATCCCTGCATTAGGGTTTAGGGAGTGGGTGCCTCTCCCCATCGTCCTTGATCACCGCAGTCCCCCTTGCACAGGAGGTGAGCTCTGTCCACTCCAAAGAGTGGGGATTTATTTCTGGCCCATTAGGTGATGGGGAGTTAGGCCCGAGGGGACAAAACATCTCGTCTCTGCTGGCTGGGTTTCCTTTGGTGTATGAGGCCACTGTTGCTCTGTGAGCCCGGAGCCCCGGGGCAGCCAGGCCTCCTTCGGGGTCAGCATCCCCTGGGCTTGACCCTGGCCAGGGCCTTCCTCTGCCCAGCTTCCCGGCAGAGCCGACGGCAGACAGGCCAATTAGAGACTGGCTTCCTCTTGGTTTCACAAACAACAAGAAAAGCTGTGGATAATGTTAGCAAGAGTCCAAGGAGCCCTTTCCCGGGGACCCCGCAGGCCTGCCCAGGAGCAGCTGTCTGGTGGAGTTATTTTGGTTTATCCGCCTCATGGCTGGGAGTAATTTGCTGGGCACCCATTGGCCAGAGGGGCCAAGAGGCTGCTGCCATTGGGAGCTTTTGACACCAGGGTAATGATGGTTTTGGGGCAAGAGAGATCAATAGGGGCTAAAAATACATTTCCGTCACATCTGGACTCATGCTCGGGCCTGGTGCTGACTCAGAGGCACCCTGAGGAGCTGATGGGGCTGGCAAGGCCCTGGTCTCTGCAGGGCCCAGACCCCCCCAGGCCAGAATGGGGAGCAGATGAGTCCCTTACAGAGGCACAGCCCTGCAGGGGACAGTGGAGGCACAGAGTGGGGCCTCTAACCCAGCAAAACAACAAACAAACAAACAACAACAACAACAAAAAAAAAAACGGACAAACCAAGCAGCTGTTAAAACTTTTCTTCTTGTTATTCAGGTAGCAAGCTCTCAAGTCGCCTGACCTCACTCTGGCATCACGGCAACTCCATGCAGTCATTATTGCAATGATCCCATTTTACAAACAAGGGAAACTGAGGCTCAGAGGGTCAGGTGATGTGCCCGACCACAGCCCCAGGTCCTGAGCAGCAGAGCAGGCACTGGCCATTCTACCTCCCAGAGTTAGAGTCCTCCCCTTCATGGCCACGGGCAGGGCTCCACAGACTCTCCCACCAAGGGTCGGATGGTCTCTGTCACTGTCCCACAAAGGCAGCCATAGAAGGTGTCCTTGAATGAACGCGGCTGTGTTCCAATAAAACTTTATTTACAAACCCAGGTGACAGGCTGGATTTGCACCCAGGCTGCCGGTGACCCGTGTTCTAGAGCCTGGGATAGGTCTTATGACAAATCCATCTTGAGGGTGCTCAGAGCTAAGAAGGCTTTTGGGTAGCTGTCTTGCTCTCGAGACCCCTGTCTAATAGAAACAGAAGCACACGCCACGTGCATAATTTAATATGTTCCAATAATTGTATGACAAAGGAAACAAGAAACAGGCGAAATTAATTTTAAACATGTATCTGATGTAACCCAATATATCAGAATTATTGTCATGTTAACAGGTAATCGATACAGTAAATTGTTAACAAGATTTTTTTTTTTACATTCTTTTTTCCTGTGGAGACTTCAAAATGCGTATTTTCTGTTTGTCATACATCTCAATTCAGACCTGCCTGATTTTTAATTATGCAATAGCCACATGTGGTTAGAGCCTACCTCATTGGACAGTGTATCTCTATGGTAAAAATAAGGAATTTTTAGTGGCCTACAATAAATCCTGGTGAGTATCACAAGTGAGGGTGAGATCTCTGGGTGGGCTAGTAGATTAATGAGGGTCTCCGGATAAAGAGATCCAGTAGAATGAACCTAGAAAAAGGTTGATTATAAGGAATTGGCTCATGAGATCATGGAGGCCCAGAAGTCCACAGAGGTATAGCTCAGACCCTAGGAGAAACCGTGATGTACTTTTAAGTCCAAAGACATGAGACCCAGGAGAGCTCATATTTCAGTTCAAATCTAAAGATAGGAAGCAAAAGAATACAACAGTGTCCTCGATTGAAGACAGTCAGGTAGGAGGAGAAGGTCCCCTTCTTCAGGGAAGTGTCAGCTTCTGATTGGACGAGGCCCACCCGTTAGGAAGGGCGATTTGCTTACCTCTGTCTAAGATCTGCAGGGTCAACGTGTCCACAGACACATCTGGAATAATGTTTGATCAAATGTCTGGGCACCCCATGGCCCAGTCAAGTTGACTCTTAAAAGTAACTGTCAGAGACAGGCAAGGCTCCCTGGAGACCCGGCTGTCCACGGGGAACCTGGAGGCATGGAAGTTCACCACGCAGTGGGATGCATACTGATGTCACCGGCAGAAGGAACAGCGTATGAGAAAGGCCTAGAAATGCAGGAGGCGGGGGGTGTTCAGCCATGGAGGAGGCTGTTTCAGGACACAGGGTTGAGGCAGATCGTGGGTGGTGTTGAAGGCTCCCTGGGTCTTGGGAAGAAGCTGGAACTTGATTCTGAAGCAAAGTGCAGGCAGGTGGGATGCACCCCCCTGAGTCCAGCAGGGCCACATCCCTGATCTGCAGATGCAGGCATTGACCCGGCCAGAGCTGAGCCTCGAAGCCACAGGGCAAGCCCCACAGCCTTCTTGTTGGCCAGGGTGGTCCCAGGCCAGGGGTAGCAGTGTCCCCCAGGAGATGGGTGGGAATGCAGGGACCTGGGCCCTACGCCAGGCCCCCGGACTCAGAATCCACTCAGAAACGTTCCCAGGGCAGGCACTTGGGAGCCGAGAACCCGTGGCTCTGGTTTGGGTAGGAGCTGACCTCTCACTCCTCCTCTCCCAGCCCACCTGGACCCCAGCCCATTCCCTGTGTCCCCTCTTCCATCTCCCAGAGCTGCTTTAGACCCCTGCTTCTCTCTCCTCCGCTGCTTGGCTGGTGGGTTTGCTTTTGTTTTCTGTTTTTTATTTTGTTTAGTTTTTTGTGAGCCCTGAGCAAACAGAGAGCAGGAGCCACACTGACTGGACATCAAAAGCACCCACCTGGTACCCTTCTGCTGGGAACGTGGGCACAGGTGAGGGAGGGACAGGACACACTGGGGGTAAGGAGCTGACATCATGGTACATGAGATTGGTTCAGTCCTTTGCAGGTTCCGGGAGGCAGGACCTGTCAGGAGCTGCTGCCTGGGAGCTGAATGGGGCCTTAGCCTTGAGCGATGGAGGGTGGAACGGGCGGAAAAGCAGGTGGATCTCACCTCTGCTGGGCAGGGGCAGTGGGCGTCACCCAATGGGAGTGGCTGCCTCCTCATCTCCTTGGATGCTACCCTTTACCGTATTTGGATGGAATGTTCAACGGAACAGCCCTCCTCAATAAAGACCAGGTTCAGGACACGCTCGCTGTTTCCCACCTGCCTCCCTTGTTTTTTCTCTTGCCGCCTGTGGGAGCTTACACCCCGAGGAAGATACTCCCTGTGTCTGTGCAATTTGTTGGTGCCTGTCCCATTCACCCGAGTGGCCCTGGTTCCATAGCCTGCGCAGGGCATGGGCTACAATGACCTGCATCTGACATAGGGGCCTTGGATTCTGATCCGAGGTGGCCCATTAAGCTCCTTGGATTGCTTCTGGGCAGGGGACGGAGGCTGCTTCTGTCACACAATGCTAGGGACATCCTTGTATTGCAGCTTTGAGACAGGATAGAAAACATGGTGGTTCTGAGCATGGCCCAAGCCGCTCTTCAGGGTGACTCTCAGCTCCTGGGGAAGATGCCCACGATGAATGGTTTGTCGTGTTTTGTGTCTAGAATGTTACAACCTGGTCATCTAATCTGCTCACAGGCAACTTGTCCCAGGAAGATGTCCAAAGAATGAGTAGAGGACAATGACACCGATAAATTGCTTTGATTCCTGAGGCATTTGGGGAATTGTATAAAAGCCCTTCCCAACCGTGCCCCTGAACTTGACCCTGATCGCTGATGGACTCTTTCTTATGTCATTGACACCAATATTATTTTAAACAATAATTGTCCAATTGAAGATTTCTCTTCCCTTGGGACAATATTCTGGGTAAAAAGAAAGAAATTGCTACTCGGAATGTTCTGCAGAAAGATCTCAGATCCAGGGCGTAAGTTTTAGTGGCACCAAAGGATGAAGTCACAGAATAGTAATCTTCATAACAACATTTTAAATTGTGCGTTGACGGGTACACACGGTGTGGCCTGTGTCAGCCCCTGGGGTCCTCACAACAGCCTGTGAGGCTCACTTTTCACCAGACCCATCTTGCAGATGAGACCACTGAGGGACAGGAAGGTAAGCAGTGGATCTGAAGTCACAGCGCTGGGTGGTTTCCAGGGTTTAAAAGCAGCCTGAGTCGGATGCTCCCGCTCTCTGTCCCCATGCCACCCTCTCTCAGTGATCCTCACGTCTTATCCGGACCTCACAACTTTCCTGAAGAAGAAATGATACGAGCTGCATTTTGCAGATGAGATTCTGAGAGGCTCTCTGAGCCGGGGAGGCAGGATCCAGTCACCCACCCGGACGGCTGGCCCTGAGCCCGTCTCTTTTCATACTTGGTGCCGTGAACTTGGCTAGAAGCAAGTGAAGTGCACCATGAGGGACTTGGGGACCAGGAGGGTGTGTACCCTTGGTGGCTGGGGGGTCCCCCTGCTGCCCCAGGCACCAGGTAGGACCTGCTTTGGGCCTACAGCTGCACTGCTGGAAGATGAGGTTTTTAGGTGAAATTCCCCCATTTGGAAATGTTGACCACAAACGAACCATCATTTTAAAGGAAACATTTGAAGTTTCAAATAAAGAATTTAGGGGACTGAGGGCAGCCAACTGGCAGTCCTCACGTGACGGGACTTTAACGCACCTGAAACGGCTCCCTACACCGAGACACTGCCTCTGGGTTCTGAGTGAAGCTGCACCCTGAAAACTTGGGAAAGAAGTCTCTGTACTCTGTGGGTGCCCCACACGAATGGTCTTTCCTGGGGGGGCATTGTTCATGCTTCGCAGTCACGCCCAGGCCCAAGCCACACTGGTCGTTAAGACATCCAAATTAGCCAGGCGACAGTGGCGCACACCTGTCATCCAGGGGCTCCGGAGGCTGAGGCAGGAGGATGGGGAGTTCAAAGCCAGCCTCAGCAACAGTGAGGCCCTAAGCAACTCAGGGAGACCCTGTCTTTAAATAAAATAGAAAACAGGGCTGGGGATGGAGCTCTGTGGTCAAGGGCCTCTGAGTTCAATCCCTGGTACCGTAAATAAATACATAAGCTCATCCAGTGGCATCAGACTGCTATCTGGAGCCCCTTGTCTGAGGCCCTTCTTAGGAGCCCCAGATTCCCATCAATCCATCAAGCAAAGCAGAAAACCTGGCCCGGCTTGGCCACCTGGAAGTTATTCCCAGAAGCCTGCGGGGCCTGCGCAGAGCAATGTGTTAAATATCTGGAACGTCCCCCACCTCTGTTGCTCAAGGACCCTTTCCCACCCTGGGCTCCTCCCTGAAATCTTGAAGACCAGCCTTTCCCTGGGTCCCCGACGCCTGCCACCACCGCTTCTTCCCCCTCGGGCTGGGCCACAGCCAGGGCCCCCACCTGCCCAGCTGAACCTCTTCTCCTCCTCCTACCTGTGGGAGGTGAGAGCCGGTGTGCACCCTGCAGAATGTCACCTCCTTGTGCATCTGATGACATCTTTCTCTGGGAGGAGAGCAGGGCCCCTGAGGGCCAAGTGCTCATTTTCAGGGAAATGGCCGCTGTGTGGGGAGACTGGACTGTTTTCTCCAGATCCACCAAGCAGGAGGGTGAGGAGCTCCTTATCAGGAGACATCTTCCCTCAGGTCATCAGGGATGCCAAAGAGCCTCTGCGCCACCTGACCAGATCCTGCCCGTCTCACTGCTCCTCTGTTCGTATGTCTGAAATACCCTGTCTTTATGGGGACAGATGGGGGAAAAATAGATGCAGATGGGAAACCTCTCCCAGCATCTTCATCCCCTTAGGGAGCTGCTGACGCCCACACCCCGGGGACGAGGGTCAGGAAAATCAGTGTTGGAGCCACGTGTGGCCTGGCATGTCACAGACCAAATGAGAACCGAGGAGGAAGACAGCTGTGTCAGGGGAGGCCATCCATCTTCTATCTGGGCCCTTCCATAGAACCGTGGAATCACTCGCCATCTACTTAGAATGCCTGTGATCATCATCCCTTCCTCCTGCTGGAGTACAGAATCCCAGGGACCAGGATGCGGGTCTGTTTCGCGTATTGTTTCCTCAAGAGCCTAGAACGGCACCGGGCACATAGTAGGTGCTCAAGAAACACTTGGAAACGAATGGCTGACTCTGTTCTTAGGGCTGTAGAGCATACCTTAGGTGATGTGTTCAGTGCAGACGTGGAAACTGAGGCCCAGAGATGGCAGGACATTTATCCTGTGGCCTCAGAGGCAGTTAGTGACAAAGCCTAGACCCGTGGGGACAGCTGCTGTAGATCATCTTGAGGACTCTTCTCACGATGGCCTTTTCTGACCTCTCCCGAGTCTTTGTAGCGCAGATCTTTTTACCAGCACCTTCTAGGGTTCTGTTGTGCCAGTTCCTCTCCTGGGTAAGGGTGGAAGGGGTCTTCTGAGATGGCCCCTGCCCAGCTGTGTCTTGACCCCAAAGCTGGGTACACAGTCGTGTTCTCTCTGGGAAAACGCATGGAGCTGTGCATTCCCGATGCGTGCACTACAGTTTGTCCTCATTACATAAACATGTGAGCTAAGTAAGACACGCACGCACCTCCCTAAGTACACGAACTTCACCAGCAGTGTCCTGAGCCCAGGTGCCTGGGGAGGTGGTAGTGATGACACTGACTTCACCAGCTAGCCTCTCTTGGAATTTGCTTTGTATCTGACATTCTTCAAACCCTGGTGCTGGAAGGAAAGACTGTGAAGGAGAGATTTAAGAACAATTCCAGGTAAGAAACAGAGGCGCAGGAGGTGACATGACTTTTCTAAGGTCACAAGCAAGGTCGTACTGAGCCAGGTTTGGCCCCAGGCTGCTGCCAGCAGCTGCTTGTTCCTCTCACAGGCTCTGATGCTCCTCACCCAAGGGCTAAAGGAAGTGACAATCCGCCTGTCCCCAGTCACTATGGACAATCAAGGAGGCCTCCCTGGAGGAGAAGGGGCTTTGGCTTGGTCCTGAGGTGAGTGGTGTGCTGAGGGAAGAAGAGCAGGAGCCATGTCTGCGCTCTCAGGTCTAGTACGCCTGTCCCCTGCCCTGGGGGTGGACACAGGGCTGGCTGGTCCGCTTCAGTATGGCACCATGAGATGGAGAGAATTCACCCCCTTTGCCCAGGTGGGGAGACTCAGGGAGCCCCTCAGTGCCTACATGACTGGCCCCCTCCCCTGACAGGCCAGTGGCAGAGCTGAAAACCAGGCCTCCCCCTCCACAGCCCGGCCTGCTCCCGAGGCCACCAGCCCACTCCCCATGATGGTTCCACTCCCGGGACCCTCACTGGGGGTCTGGGGGACCTCAGATCAGGGGCCAGCTTTCAGGGTCCTGTTCAGATGGACATGTTGGACAGGTGGCCTCCTAGAGGAGACCCCTCCTGCTCCAGGGAACCTGCCGCCAGGGACCCCACCAACCTGTTGAATCCGCTTTCAGAGACTCCGGGGTCCGCTGCCCCTCCCTCTGGCCCCTCCCAGGCCCCAGACCACAGCGCTGTTGGAGTTCACCCTTCTCCACTGGGCAGCGGGCCCCTTCTCGGCCTGGACAGCCTGGGCCCCGGAGGCCAGTGGCAGCTTGCCTCCCAGGAGCCCACCACCCTCGTCCTGCCCAGACCCTCCTGCGCTGGCCTCGCCCCCCTCAAGCTCCTGGGGAATCAGAGTCCTCAACTGTGTCCTTGAAACTGATCATCAATCTCCCCTTTATGAAAATTAACACAGGACACGGGAGTATCTTGAAAAATAGATCAAGGGCAGGCAAATGGCTGTTTGAGATCAATGCCCAGCACACACGGGTCTGGGGCGGACCCCATCAGATTCCTTCTCCAAAATGGGCTGCGGAGGCTAAGAACAGCGGAAGGCGCAGGAGCCCAGCAGAGCGCAGCTTCTCTGAGTAATCACGTCCCCTGTGGCCGCCCGGGGGAGCCAGGTTGGGGAGTCTCCCTGCCCGGCGCCCCTCCTGCACCCCCTTCTCCTTCCGCCCTCTCTCCGCCAGGTATTGCCACTTAATTTTGTTTAGAAATTTGAAAAGTAAGTAAAAGTGCAGTCTGATGATAGACTTTATTTATAAGTTTGATTTAGGTTTCTCTCTGTTCTTATATCAAAGATAAAGTGGAAGTGGGAGTATCATGTTCAGGTAATGAGATTTTATATTAAAAAGAATAAATTAAGCTCATAAAAGCATAGGTGGAAGGGCCGGGAGGAGCCCACACGCTCACAGAGGGAATCTATGCATTTATGGAACAAGTCTGCTCCGTGATTAGGAGTCCAGGTTTGGGCTTGAACTTTTAAGGGCGACCTTTTTCCACTTACTCTTTTGGAAATTGTCCACCTAGTTCCTCCAGGATGAGATCCCAGGGTCCCAGGAACCAGAAACAACTCTTCAGTCCTTCTGGTTACCGCCTATGAGCTGTGTGACAGTGGGCAAGCCACTTAACCTCTCTGATCCTTCCTTTCCTCTTCTCTCAAATGAAGATCACACCAGTTATCCTCACCCAGAGTTCTTGTAGCAATCACATGAGATGTGCCCTTGAAAAATACAATCAGCGGATGTTGAAAAATACAGTCACTGTGACTTTTAGAGTAGCAGTTTTCTTATCTGACAAATGGCCAAGTATGAAATAAGAAAGTAGAGATCTCAGTTCCAAAACACCCTCCTATAACTATTATATTTGTATAGCAATTACTGCTGGTTCCTGCCAGGCCCTGGGAAGAATTTCCCTGTGCCTGTCCAGGGGCCCCTTACCCCAGGTCAGAGGCTGGGGAGACAGAAATTCCAACCTTCCTCTGCCTCTCCTGGCTCCCCCCCACCTTCCTTCCTTGAGAGCAATAAAACAAAATACAAAGAACAGGAATCAAATAAAGACTCTGAAACCGAGCCGTCTGTGGTTATTTTAAAACAGATCCTTTTTGAAAAGCTGGGTGACATTTTCCTTTAATGCCTGATTTTTTTTTTTTAATGCCGGCTGCATTTTTTAAGCACCCGGCCAGCTTGTAACTGCGCCAACGGTTCCATTTCATCATTAATTTATCACAGTTCTAGCAGTTCGTCTGACAGGTGATAGTACTTTCATCTAATGAGCCCACAGCCAGGGTGGGGGCACCGCGCCCAGTCTGGCCAGCCCACAGGGGGAGGTCCGTTCACACACTCTCTCCTGGCCTGCTTTCATTCTAGAAAACATGGAAGGCCCAGCTACGGGCTGCCCACTGAGGCTGGAGGCCTGGAAGGCTCAGGGGGTCAAGGTCAAGGTCAAGAGGAAACTGGATGGCACTCCAGCCTCGGCCAGCCAAGGGCCAGTCAGGATGGGACGGGTCAGGCTGCAGTAACAAATAAACCCCCTTCCCAATTTCAGAAGCTTCCAAAGCAAGGTTCACTCAGTACTCACGCGGCCTGTCCTCGGTGGGTCGGGGCAGGTTTGTCTCCCCAGGGGTCTCACTGAAGCTCCATCTTGTAGAGGAAGACGTGGAACCACGTGTGGTTTCTAAAGCGTCTCTTGGCTAAAGCCACTCACGTGGCCAAGTTCAAGTGCACAAAGAAGTATGATCATACCGAGAGCCTCAAATAAGAAAACCAAGTGTTCGTCAGCACCCTGCCAGCCGTTGCCGCCATACATTCTGCTTAGAAGACGCTCTCCGCCTGCCCTGATTGGCTCCCAATCAGTTCACTCTGCTCCTTGCTCTGCCACTACCTGCCCCAGGCTGCCACCACCGCTCACCCCGATGACCCCCTCTCCCTCACAGTACCATCCTCGGGCCAGTCCTGGGCTCTGGGCATGAGCAGGCCTTGGGCTTAGGGTCACTTTCTGGAAAGTTCCTAACAGCCAGGGCCAGCAATGTCCTTGGACACCCTGAGTCTAGGCAGGGACTTGGGTGCTGGTCCCATTTCCCACTTCCAGGTGTGCTGTGACCCTCTCCCCTGCCCGCCACACACGTGAGGTAGACCAGGTGCACCAGGAACCCCAGGACTTGTGCCCGTGGGATCACCCTCGGGGCCCTCAGCCTGGCCACAGTTCCCAGGGGGATGACCGGCAGCAGATCACGGATGGGAGTGTAACGTGTCTTTCATGGGGTCCTGTGAATTCAGGCCACTGACTGGTGCACCAGGATTGGGCACACGAGTACTTGCCCACAGAGCCACGTTCTCAGGCCGTTTTGCGTATTTATCTTTTTTTATGTTGAGACAGGGTCTCCCTGAGTTGCTTCAGGCCTCGCTAAGTTGCTGAGGCTGGCTTTGAACTCGCGATCCTCCTGCCTCAGCCTCTTGAGCCACTGGGATTACAGCTGTGCAGGAAGTACCAAGCCACTGTTGTTGTCCCCACCTCCTGCTGTCCCCAGGACATTGGCACTTTCTATTCCCTTTGCCTGGAACATTGCATTTCCTCCAATGCGAGCATGCATTCTGCTTGCTTGCCCTTGGGCTCTCCGCTAGAAAGTTCTTTGTAAAGACAAAGGCACTTTCCAGACCTTTCGATGTAGCACCACCGCCCAGCCCTCACCTCCCCATCATCTTTGGAGTCATATTCAACATCTCACCTTGTCTTACTTATCAGTGCTGTTTATCACACAGGGTGTGTTTCCTTCCACTAGAATATTCCTGAGCCAGACACCAGGCGTTGAGAACATTGGGGACACAGGAAAAACCAACCAGGGCCGGTTCTTGGCCAGCTTTGTTCCTCCTGTGTCCCCCACCTTCACCACTTCTGGCATCTATCTCAGTAAATCGGTCATCCATGAATCCACACAGAGCCTAATATTGGTGGGAACTTTTCTGCAGTTTGGTTCCTCGGTGGATTATTTTCAGAATTTCATTCTGGGAAGAAGCGTGTCTTTCTTGAAGATGGGTAAGAGTAGATTTTCTCCAAACAGGTCATTGTCCAGATTGCATAACTCCAAAATAAATAAATTTAGCTCCGAGCTTCCTGGGATGCAAGGTAAAAAGGGTCAGATGAACCACAGAAACTATGTCGGTCCTGTGGCTGGTGTTTTTTTGCGTCTTCCTCCTCTCCCTCCGTGGTCTTTGATTTTCCATGTCTATTTTCACAACATCTGATTACAAGCTGTCTCAAATCCTTTTTGGAAGCAGGCAGAGTATAAATATTAGGGAACACAAACAACTCCTGCCTGTGTGTAATGCTTATTTTACAAACATGCAATACAAGTGCTGGGCAGGTGGGGCGGCTTGTCTGAGGACACACAGCCTGGGCAAGAACTCGTCCCTTGAATTCCATTCCAGCTCACCCTCCTCTGAATTAGAGCAGAAGGACCAAGGCCTGTGTTTTGAGTTTTTCCAAAAAGCCCTCGCAAGTTGCTGGGATCTCACAGCATCAGCCTTTCTCTGTGGGAAAATGAGGTCCAATGGGACAAACTCCTGGCCCAGGGTCATCCTGCTAGTTAGGGGCTCAAACACACCAGGGTCCCCATAGTATCCAAGGGCCCCAGAAAGAAGAGCTGGGGGTCTCTGGTGTTGATCAGAAGGCACCATCTTTACCTCAGTGGCTGGGCGGCTTCCTGGGGCCCGAGGGCTGCCCCATTTGTCTCGCCGGAGAGGAACACAGGGCCATGTCCAGTGACCTGCTTAGTGGCCATAAGCAGTTTCCAAGGAGATGGTCGCAGAACAGGTAGACGCCAAGGGGGGCAGGAAGGGGCCTCCATCTCACCTCCCTGGACAGACCCACAGCCACTCGCATGGATCTTTCTACTGGAGAAGGAAACAGGATCTGAAACGTCCCCAGCTCCTCCATCAGCCCGAGGGAGAGGAAGCAGCCCAATTCGAAGGCAGAGGGATCAGCAGCTGGGGACGTGGTGTTGTCAATAATATAAAAATAACCCCTGACAACCCCTGATCACTCGCTGCGCTCCAGGCCCCGGACTGGACATGCCCTCCACGTGTCCCCTTGTTTAATTTCGTCTCCTCCGAAGGCCGTGCTCTTCCACCTTGTACAGGGGAAACTGAGGCTGGGGAGCTTGGGAGGATGGGAGGATCTATCTGCTGTGTCCTGGGAGTGTTCTAGTCTTTTCCATAGGTCGGCTCACATCCTCCTCACCAGGGTCCCCTCGCCAGCTCCATCCACAAGTGAGGAGGCCCAGGTGGGGGCTGCTGAGTGACCTGTCCACACTCACACAGGGGCTCTGGTTTTGAACCTAGACCCCAGGATGCCGGAGCCCACTCCTCAGCCTTGGTTCCCACCCTGGCTTACGCTGGAGCCCCTCAGGTCCCACTCGGGCCCACCCAGCTGCGGAACCTAATTCTCTAGGGCTCTCCCCGGGAGTCTCTAGACCGTGGTCTCATCTGAGGGGAACCCATTTCTGGCCCGTCCAGTTGGTTCCTGAAGAACAGGGAAGATCCTGTGCCACCACTTCTGGGGACATTTGCCATGTCTGGAGACAGTTTAGAGTGTCATGGCTGGGAGAGAAGATGCTCCTGACACCCAGTGGGCAGAGGCCACAGAGGCTGCTGGACCTTATACAAAGGGCACTGCCCCTGCCAGGAGGAGTGATCTGGCCCGACTGTCCATGGTGCAGACCCCAGGCCACACGGATCATGTCAAGGTCCACCAGGAGCTGTGTGTTAGCTGATTGTTAGAGTCATTTTGCTTTTATCCTGAGTGTCCATGAGGAGGCTGCCCTTGCACCATGTCATGCTTTGTTCCATTTGACCGTCCCCATTGATGTCCCACGGACACACCACGCAACGCTCCAAAGGCAAGAAAGGATCCCCTTGGCCACAGTCCTGCGAGCACAGCCCGAGCCCCCACCTGCGAATTGGTCTTGGCCCTGACACCAACTGCTCCTGAGGGCTTTAGTCACAAGGCAGCTCCTGAGGTGCCACCTGTCAGAACGGCCCTCAGCAGAGACAGAGGAAAAAATTTAAAAAAAAAAAAAAATATATATATATAAATATATATATATATAAATTATTATATTAAAAAATATATATATATATATAAATTATTTTTATTTCTTTAAAGAAGTTTCTGGTTCACAACAAAATGCAGAGACATCTCCCACCCTCCCTGCCTTTCCCCACCAAGGCAGGACACGGTGACAGTGATGAGCCTGTCCATCACTAGCACTCCAAGTCCATGTTGACCTGAGGGTTCGGTCACGGTGCTGGGCATTCTTAGGTTTGGGCACAAGTGTGGCATGTACCCACCATTACGGTGACATGGTGGTTAAAATCCCGAGCGATTGTCCTTACAGGAGGCACCTAGAAGAGCCAAACTCAAAGAGATGGGAAATCCAACGGTGGCTCCTACGTCCTGGGGGAAGGGGAGAAATGGAGAGCTGCTCAAAGGGACAAGAAATTTCTAGACCAGGATCTCCGGAGGCTGAAGCAGGAGGGTCACAAGTTCAAAGCCAGCCTCAGCTCAGATTAACCCTGTCACTAAATAGAATCTACAAAGGGCTGGGGACGTGGCACCCTGGGTAAGTGCCTCTGGGTTCAATCCCACGAGGTAATAAGCTGAAACTCCTCCCGTGCACCTCAATAATGCAATAAAGTGAAATTTACTAGTGAAAATAGTAAATTGTAAGTTATTTGCATTTTGTCACAATAATAAAAAAATGGTGGCAAGTAGGAGCTAGCAGAGACCGACCAGGACCCAGCAGATGGAGGAGGCTGGCAGCATAGAGAGGGGTCAGGTTCCTGTGAGTGGGGCTGGAGCTGGCCCTGGGCTAGGACGTCTTGGAGCTGCCTGGGGACAGTGCCATCTGCTTTGGGGTGGGCAGCACCCCCATCTGCGGTGGCTGCTAGGGAGGGGGTGCCCGGGAAGTGGGAAGGGGCTGAAGCCCCCGAGCCACCCTTCCTGAGCGTCCCCTCCTGAGCGTCCCCAGCCATCCTGGAGGGTGCGGGCTCATCTGGGCATCGGGAGGCTTGCTCGCTACTCTGTCCCCAGATCTCAGGGCAGCCTGTTGAACATCAGAGGTGTTCAGTAAATATTCTGCCGCCTGGATGACTTTCCAACACTTCATCTCTGAGCATGTGGGCCCCCGGTCCCCTGCCATCCCTTGCTCCTGCACAGAGAGAAGCCAGTGCCTTCCAGTGGTGCTGGAAGCCGTCAGGGTCCCCAGTGTCAGACACCAGCGTCCTCCCACCCCGGGGCCCCCTCCTGACTCCAAGGTCCCCCCAGGGCCTGGCTGCCCTCACCTCCCTGAGTTTGTCTTACCCAAGGTTTTCGGCAGCTGTCAAGTGGGCTTGGCCTTGTGTCTGGGAGCAGGGACTCCCCTGGGCTGCACAGACAAGCCTGGATGAGCCACGTCACCTCGGCTCAGCTCTGGCAGTGCAACAAGGGGAGCACCCAGTGGACAAGGGCTCGGAGACCCACCTTGACCCAGATGGGTCACAGGGACACCTGTCTCCCAGGGTATAGCTGTGGCAGGGAGCTTGGACTATGGGCCTGTCCCAGGGGTGGGCCACCCTGTCATGTCTCCCAGGGTTCCAAACCCCATTCTCTGTGCCGTTGACTGGGACAGAGAGTGAGGACAGAGCCTCAGCTGTCTCAAAGACCCCAGTGTGATGAGGCCCAGGGAGGGGACCTCAGGTCCAGCGAAGATGGGGCTGACAATTCCTTTGCTCTGTGAAAAGCATTGGCCACCCCGTGTCCCGTTGTCCTGGAGATGGCTTCCTGGGAGGACATCCGTACAGGGCTTCTGTGGAGGGGAGGTGCTGAGGGCCGAGAGGAGGGCACTGTGGGTGACAAGCCAGAGGACAGAGCTGCTTGGGTCCTCTGGGGAGTCCCCGAGGGGAGCTGGGCTCCCAGTGTGTGCTGACCCCTGCCACTGTCCTCTCCTGTGTCCCCCATGTGCTCCATGGCCACTGCCCTCTACAGATTCAACAGGGCTCTGCGTGACCCACTCCCATTTGATAGAAAAGAAAACTGAGGCTCCGAAGGAAAAAGTCATTGTCCAGAGCAACACAGAGCACGGGGGCCAGGTGGCTCCAGGACCCTGAGGCTCTCCAAGCCCAGGCCTGTAGATGGGTCCCTTTGCTTGGTGGCTTGGCTTCTGGGTACACCAGTGTCCCTTGATCCCCCATCCCCTGCACCACTTTGGCTCCGAGGTCATAACAGATGCTCATGTTTTTCTGGCCTTAGACCACGACTGTCCACGAACAGGCACTAAACCAGTGTCTGCTGTTTGGGTCTTAGGAAGAGGTGGGGAGGGCTGGTGAGCTCAGGGGGAGGCCCACTACATGATGAGTCCCTGGCCTCAAGCACTAAGAGAGAGAAGAGGTCAGTGGAGTCGTCATGGGGAGTGAGCACAGTGAGGAGGGACATGGGGCCTCTCGAGCTTCGACAGTGTCTCTGTACCAATTCCTAACCTGCCCCGGGGCAAACGCCCAGCCTACACCTCGCACCCCATTTCATGGGCTCCCAGGAGAATGCGCTAGAGATGGGGCTCATTAGGGCCATCAGGGAGGCTCTCGGGCAGTGAACAGCCCAGTGAGGAACACGGTGCCCCAGAGCAGGGACGCTAAGACCATGACCCTGGTCTTAGATCTCTACTATCGCCACACAACTGTCCCCAGATCTGAGCCTTTCCAGTGACCCAGTGTCCAACTTGAAGCTCAAACCAAATGCCAAGTGTTTTCTCTGATAATTGGATGCTGATCCATAATTGGGGGCAAGGGTATAGGAAAGAATGAAGGAATTTTGGATTGTGTAGAAGGGAGTGAGGGGAGGGGTGGGGCCGTGGGGATGGGAAGACATTATTACCCTATAAACATGTATGATCACACTATTGGAGTGACTCAGCCCCATGTACAGCTAGAGGAACAAAAAAAGTTGTGCTCCATTTGTGTACAATGTGTCCAAATGTGTTTTCCTGTCAGGGATGACTAATTAGAACAAATAAAAACCAAATACATATAGATGTGATGTTATGCATCCTGAATGTTTTGGCACCTTCTTGAATTTCCCACCTAAAGTGGGTCCTTCGTGGGTTCCATCTTGGCCCTGGCCCAGGATGGGCATGGCTAATGCCTCCTCTTCTGCAAAAGTGGTGACCAGTGCCATCCTTGACCCTCAGGCCTGTCCCAGTTGTAGGATGAATTATGTGGTTGCCTTGTGGGAAGAGGCATTGGCCTGGGCACCTGGAAGTGTACAGTAAATGTCACCTTCCCTGGTGACTCAGGGGCATTCCTGTGGCAGGTCCCGTTCCCACCTCCTCCACCCCAAGGTCCACCGCAAGCTGGGACATGGGGTGTCGGAGGAGAGAGGGCCTCAGACATGGCGCTGCTATTTCAGGGCAGACATGGCTTCCTTCTCTAGCCCCAATGAAACCTTTCCTTTCCCGAGGTCCTCGCCCTCTCATTAGCGGTTGTGTTTGTGGATAATAGCCCTAAGGAGGAGGCAATAAAAAATTCCAGAATGTGCAGCCCGGCCCTCCTTCACCCTGCCACAGGGAGGGGCCACCAACTCTGGCTGAGGCCTGATGACTCCGGTGACGATTGACCAGGGCTGGGCGTGGGCACTTGTATCACAGCAGATTATTTAATCCCCGTGAGTCAGAGATGCCGGCCACAGGCCAGGAGCCCAGGAAAATACGTGGTGACAGGTGAGAGAAAAATAGCCTTCTGGAGGCCCCGGTGGCCACTTCAAAGGCCATGGCCCTGCCAGGTAATTGAGGCCTAATGGACACCGTGTCCGGGAAATGGCTTGGCCAGAGATGCCCCCTGCACACAGGAAAGCAGGCGGGCAGGCCAGGCAGGGCCAGGCCCAAGCGGCCCCGTAATTAGAGGACGGACAAATACCTTTGCTGCTGGCGCTGAGCAGAGCCGCTCCATTTTCCCCTCAGAGGTGAGGAGGGTGCCCTGGACAGGCAGCAGGCCTCAGGAGGACAGGGGCTCCTCACACACGGCCACCAGCAGGACAGGTGCTTAGAGGGAGGAAGACATCGCCAGAGTGTGCGCTCATGGCCGTGTGTCCACACACAGAGGCTTGTGTGTGTGTGTGTCCATGTGACTGCACATACATCTGGGTTTGTGTGTGTGTGTGTGTTTGTGTTTGTGTGTTGGGCAGGATCTGTGTGTGGGTATGGGTCCTGCCCTCTGCGTCCCCCTTTTTCTTTTTCTTTTTTTTTTATTTATTTTTTAGTTGTAGTTGGACAATATCTTAATTTATTTTTCTGTGGTGCTGAGGATCGAACCCAGGACCTCACACATACTAGGCGAGCACTTTGCTGCCAAGCCACAGTCCCAGCCCCGTGTCCCCCTTTTTCTTTCTTCCGTGTTTGGACTCTTCTGTGGGGAAGGGCTCCAGCAGCCTACAGCCCCCTGGGGCCTTGACCTGGTCCCCCCCAGCTAGACTGTCTTCTCGAACTCCTAGGTCCCCAGCGCAGGCCTGCAGGATAGCTGGCCTGGGGATGTAGTAGCCGCCTGCCAGCAGGGAGCAGGGAAGGGGCCCCTCCATGCTGTGAGGGCCCTGGGCAGTCCAGGCCCCAGCTGCCCCTCCTGGAGGAATCCGTTTATCGACGGCCCCCTGTGCTCAGACCCCCACAGAGAGGGCCCCCCAAGCTGGTGCCCCGGGTCTGCAGGAGAGAGAGGTCAAACGCAGCCTTTCCCACCTGCAAGTCATCTGAAGACCTCCACCGGATGCCCACAGCCACAGACGCCTCCTCTCTCCCTGGCTTCCATAGTTCTGATTAAATCAGCTCACACTCAATTGAAATTGACTTTAAAAAGAAACATTTGGTGGCTACCCGAAATGGAAAGATCAATGTCCTTTGTCATAAATAGCAGATGATGATAAAAAAGGAGCACAATGAAAATAGCGTTTTATTTTCCATCCTAGATGGCAGATGGCCAGTTTAAGGGTCCAAGTTCAAGGCCACTCCAAGGTTCCAAGTTCAAGGCGAGGTTCTCTGTGTTGCAAAGAAACATTAGAAAACATTAAGGAACCTGGAAGATATCCTGCCACTGAGGACTTCCTTTCCTGTGTCTTCCAGATATGAAAACCCACAAAGGCTCCTGCATGATGGGTGGGGTTAAGGCCATGTCCAGGGGCCTTCCCCAATAACTGCTGAGCCCACAGGCAGCACCGGTGATCTGCTCTGTGGCTTGGCTTTGACATCATCGGGCCCCATCAGGAAGGTCACCCAATCCCTCAAGCTTGACCTCCTCCTCCCCAAAATGAAGATCCAACCAGCTGGGTGGGCAGAGGCGGAGGGAGGTGGACAGTTCCATGCACATGGGAAGCCTCAGCTCTCGGTCGGTGTCCTGGTGCTCGGGTTGCCCAGGATTTGAGGCCATGGTAATAGCGGTCTGCAGGCCGGACAGCGCTCAGCACCCAAGGGCTGAACCAG
Source organism: Urocitellus parryii (assembly GCF_045843805.1). Lineage (NCBI taxonomy): Eukaryota > Metazoa > Chordata > Mammalia > Rodentia > Sciuridae > Urocitellus > Urocitellus parryii. Next base: position 67,810,119 of record NC_135540.1, read on the forward strand.
TTGGGCGCTGAGACCTTCTCCTACCTTGAACCTGGAGAGGGATGGACACTGAAAGCCACCACGGGCACCCTGAAAGTCCTTTCTCTGTCACACTCACTAACAGATGAAGGGGGCCTAGATGCCAGGGGACTCACCAAGATCCCTCAGAGACGGGGAGAGACCCCCAGGTGTGCCCACTTACATAAATGCGCTTCAAAGCATTTGCACAAATACAAGCTGGCTCAAGCCGCGTGCCTCCGAGGCACTGTCACAGAGAGTTCCTTGTGGCCTCATCTCACAGGTCAGCCTAAGGCAGCTGCTCAGGTCACAGGGCTCATTCCTCAAGTGGCTCCATCTGGATCTGACCCAAGCCGGGCTCTGAGGTCTTAACCACTGGACCCTTCAATATGCCCTGGAGTGGCCGCGTTGGGTGTGGTTCAGGTGTGAGTGCGTGCGTGGGCCTCGGCAGCCTGGGCCACCACCAGGCCACTTGGACCGAGGGGAGTTTATTTTACAAAACCAGAGCCTGCTCATTTCAGTTTGCGAACATGAAAGCTGCTTCTAATTCCCCCGACAAATACCACACGCTCTGAGCTACAATTGGCAGGGACGCCTGAAGGCCCTGTCCACATTCCTCCCGGTCACCAGCGGCTCAGCCGGAGCGCGGCCATCATTCAGAATTCAGCACTCGGGTTTCATAAGACAACATCGGAAAGGCCACCACCACCACCCTTGCTCCTCTGTGGCCCGGGGAGGGGGCTAAGCTTGCAACCCGAGCCACCGCCTCCGCCTGGCCCCTGCCCAGGCTGGGGGCCCAGGTTGGCGGCCTCCCCCAGCCCGGACAAGCACGGGCTCTGTCGGAGCGGGGCCCAGGGCCACTGCCCACATGGGCACTGCCTCGCTGCCTGGCGTGGGGACAGGCAGGTTGGTGTATAAATATGCACCAGTGGTGCTCTCTCCTTCCCGCTGGGATCGGGCATTGCTGTGGCCGCAGGACAGGAACCCATTGGACTGAATGATACCATTGAGGGTCACCAGCATCGCCTTCATGTGAGGGACGGGGTGGCAGCGGATGGCCGGCTCTGTGCCCGCATGGAGGGGCCTGCTGGGCACCATAGTCGTGCGCTCCTAAGGCACCAGGGTGGAGGTTTAGCAGGAGTGCTGTCCTCTTACTGCCCAACTCTGCTGTGAATGGCCCACGGTCTCTTCAGCTCTTTCTTCTCTAATCCAACCCTGGAGTGTACCCAGGGTCATTGTCCTGGAGCCTGGCTTATTTATTTATTTATTTATTTATTTTTTGTACTAGAGATTGAACTCAGGGGCACTTGACCACTGAGCCACATCCCCTATTTTATTTAGAGGCAGGGTCTCACTAAGTTGCTTACTGCCTCAATTTTGCTGAGGCTGGCCTCCAACTTGTGATCCTCCTACCTCAGCCTCCTGAGCATCTGGGATTACAGGTGTATATCACCTCGCCTGGCTCAGGCTCTGCTCTTGGAGCCCCCAAAGCTCGTCTGTCAGTTGCCCTCTCCCTGCAGATCTTCCTGGTCCCTTTGCCCACAACCTGGTTGTTCAGTATTCACCCCATCTTGCTCCAGCCTCTACTGGGCAGGTGTCACCATGAGGCCTCTTGACCAGGTGTCTGTGCCCACCCCAGAGACTGTGAGCAGGCACCTCCACAGCCCACATCTGCTGCTTTCTTCAGACACTGTCCTTTGCTGAGAACCTGGGGACATCTATTCTTCTCCCAATGAGTCACAGGCAGCGGAATCTCTTCCCTGGTTCTGCTTTTAGGGAACTTGGCTGAAGTTAGGGGAAACACAGTAATTCCAGAGGCTGGGTTATTTTTTGTTATTGTAGTTATTTTTTGTTGTTGTTTGTTTTCAGATTGGACAGTTTGTTTTTCTATTTAGTACAGTAGATACTTACTGGGTCCACAGTAATTAGCTGGGATGTACATGCTAAAATCACTCATATCTACACACAAGAGCACATATAAGCATGTGTATTTACACACACAATCACGGGGATTGAATTTTTGGTCACTTGACCACTGAGCCACATCCCCAGCCCTTTTTGTATTTTATTTAGAGACAGGTCTCACTGAGTTGCTTAGCGCCTCACTTTTGCTGAGGCTGGCTTTGAACTCCTGATCCTCCTGCCTCAGCCTCCCTAGCCACTGCGCTGCACTCCACGCACAAGTCTACACATGCAGGGTCCTAGCACATATATGTTTGCAGCACCTGCACCACCAAGGGGGAGGCTGCAGTTCAAGACCTCCAGAGGATGCCTGAAACCACAGGCGGCCCTGAGCCCTCTGTGCATTGCTCTCTCCCACACACTCGTGCCTAGGACGAGTATAATTTGTAAATTAGGCACGGGGAGAGATGAGCAATACCAACCAATCATCAAGTAGAACAGTTATCACAGTTTACTATAATAAAAGCTATTTAAAACTTACGACTTTTTTTTTTCTAGACATTTCTTAGAATTTTCAGACTCTGGTTAAGCACAGGTAACTGAACTTAAAAGGGAAATCGTAGATGAAGGAAGACCTGGGGCGTGTACAGATTAGCAAACAGCCCCCACTGGAGTGCAAGGTGGGCATCTCTGGGCCCGTGGCCACGCTCAGCGTGACCCACTGCAGGCCCACGCATCTCTAACGCCGAACCCTATCCATTTTGCCCGGAGTGTGGATGGACTTTGGCTCTTGGGTCAAGTGGGAGCTATTTCCTGAAGAGGAGTCACACAGCTGATGAACGGCACCCCCACCTCCTCCCCGAGTTTCTCCCCTGCCAAGTGGGAGGAAAAGTTGTTGTGCTGGGTGTCAGGCCCATTAGCCTAGATCAACTCTTGGCTTCCTGTCATGATTAATGACAGAATAGTGCCGTTGTTGCAAAAAAATCAGTCATGCCGCAAGGAGAGGCCTGAGATGATAGCTAACACCAGGGGATGGCTTATTAATCTCACTTCTGGAGGAATCCCTGAGTAAATCAGTCTCCCTTAGTAATGATATTTCACTCGGCTCCGGGAGACATCTTTTATCCAGCCAGAAGGGCAATTATCTATTTAGGCCAGGAAACAATATTAGTTACTGCCTGGGCCCCAGGGCAAAGAGCCAAGCCAGGAGACGGAGAGAGACACTCAGAGGGCCCCTGTCCCCAGACTGATGGGTTCCAGGTCCTTTAAACCTCCAAGTAGGTTGCTTCTCCTGTGGCCAGGGGGCTCGAGGGGTGGAGTATGTGTGAGAGAGAGATGGAGGGAGAGAGATGTGTCGAGGGGCACAGGGACAGATACCTTCCTCCTTGATGACAATACCCAGTGCCAGCTTATTTATTCATGGAGCATCACTGAGCAGCTACTTCATGCAAGGTCGTTGCCAGGGTCCTGGGGCTCCCTGGAATGAACAATGCCTGGCTCTCATCCTCTGTCTAGGAAGCATTTCTGCTTCCAAAGTTTGTCTTCATTGAATTTTCGTATGATTACAGTTTGGGGAAGTTGGGATAAGACAGCAGTCCATCATAGGGAAAAGGGGTATTTTCTAGACTTAAATCTCTATATGTCTTTGTCTCCCAGAGGGCAGGAAGAATGGGGGCCTTAGTTAGCCAGATTACCATGAAAAGTACCCAAAACTGCATGTCTCGAGGCATATTTGGCAACTTGCCATTTCTTGTCCTCCTCACTCATTCAGTCACTCAATAAGCATTAATAGAGCAGCTACAGTATAGGCCAGTCCCTGTGCTAGGCTCTAGGGAATCACCCATGGATCAGATGTGACTCGTGCCTCCTAGAAGTGCAGAGCTATGGGAGGATTTGGGTGGAGAAACCAAGCAACTGTATGAGGTAAAAAAGAATGAGTTCTAAGGGCAGGCACCAGCCTGGGCATGTGTGTGGGCAGTGTGAGTGTGAACAGGTATGCAGAATCACAGACAGGATTCCACAGGGCCAGCCGTGGGTGGACAGTCGTCCTATCTGACCTCCAGCCCTGGCGCTAGCTCCTGATGGGTTCTGGGTCCTTGCACACGCCCCTGCGTGCGAGGCCAAGCCTGTCTTGAGAGCAGTCAGAGTGAGAGCCACTTCAATGGTGGTCATCTGAATGCTCAGTCCCATCTGTGTTCACAGGCTCGGCATGTCATCTCTCTGGATGACTCAACCTGGGAATTTGGGGACAGACGGGAAATTATTCTGGATCGTGCTCCCCGAGACTGTCCCAGAGTGCTTTTCACCTCTGGGGAGAAGCCTGGCAGAAGCAGAGACCCTGGGTACTCTGCGCACACCGGGAACAGCAATCACGGACGCACCGGGGAGCTTGCTTTTCCCTGCCAATCGCAGAGTCTCAACCCGCTTAAGCTCCGGGCGCACGTGGGAAGCGCTCTCTGGCCTCGCCAGCCTCGGGCATTTCCTACCCATTGGAATCTTCTACCTGCCTCCCGGAGCTCTTCCCATGAGTCCTTCTTGTTCCCAAGTGTGCACTGCCGGACTGGCACGGGGTAGGGACAACTCCAGGACAGAGAAGGGATCTGAGCCTTCTGGACCGGAAGGAGCGACTCACCCGCAGCCCAGCGACTTGTGCCACGGCCTGGAGGGAATGCCCTTTTGCTGGGGCCACAGAGAGCAGGGGAAGCGGGATCCCCACTAAGCGGCCATCAAGTCATGCAACCCCTCACCTCTCCCCTAGGAGGGAACGAGAGTCCGCATTCCAACCCAGGACTGAGCGGCGCATGCGCTGACCACCAGGCAGCACTGCCGACGTCCCACTCCGTTCCTCTCCCAACCCCCAGGACTTGGCTGTAGGAAGCAGCCCCTCCAGTCCTCCCAGGCCTTGGTGGGTCCTGGGCAGGGCGTCCGGCACAGAGGATCCTTCCTGTGGCAGGGGCTAGTGCAGGGAGCCCAGGCCGCAGGACCTTACCCAGGGTGTGGGTAGTGCCCGTTGTGCCTTGGTGAGCGAGGGGACGCGGAAGCCCAGCCGCTCTCCATCAGCACTTTTGCTGTCCCCCCAGCCCTCCCCAGCTCAGTAATTAAATAAGCCTCTGGAGGAGGAGTCTGTGCCGTATGGCATAAAAATCTCTCTGAACTACCTATATTTACCCCTGAAAGTGAATTCTTTATAAGACCCGGGATATCAAAGCGGCCAGGGATCAAAGTCGTTTTAATAAGCCAGCCCAGTGCGCCTGCCCGGCCTGGCCTCCTCCTGCTGCCCTCCTTGGAAGGCACTTAGGACGCCCCCTGGGCCACATTGTCACAGTGATTGTCGCCTTTAAGGAGACAAAAGGACCCTCCCCACTCTGCCCCACGCAGCAGGCTTTGTGTGCTCTGCTGGCCCCTCCCAGGCCACTGTCACTTCCAAGTCACAGTGGCGCTGTGCTGGCAGGGCCAGAGCCCGGTGCAGCTAACTGGCCCATCCACTTGTTGGGTCTTTACCCAGCGGAAAAGGGCACCTAGCTAAACGTTGGAACAAAGCTGGAGAAATGGTCCCCTAGGGGCCGGTTACTGGCAAGGGGCTCAGGGAGGCTTTGGTGTGTTGGTCACATGGGCGGGTTCAGGTAGGAAAACTCACCAAGGGGGACCATGAGGACACAGAGGGGCACTTTTTTTTTTTTTTTTTTTTTTTTTGGTGTGTGTTATATTTTGACAAAAAGCTCTCAGAAGGGTGAGCATTTCGCACAGGTCTCTGCCTGCCCAGGTTCCCAGAGAGCTGGCCACCCTGAACACATTCCCACGTGACTGCTCACAGTGGCAGGAGGGCTCCTGCCTGTCCCCCACCTCCCCTGTCCATGTCCCACACCTGCTCACCTGCCCTGGTGAGAGTTTCACTGTGAGCTCCCTGGTCAAGGGCACCTCTCCTATTGTGCTGTTGGGGACACTGAGCCCCGGGGTGGCGAGCTGGATGCTTGAGACCAGATCGATGTTCTTGGTTTAGTTTCTTTTTCTTCTATCCAGGATGGGCCGTGGGCCAGATTCAGCTGCTGGTTGTTTTGTCAATAAAGCTTTATTGGAAACAATCACATGCACTCATTGATACACTGTCTGCGTCTCCTGAGTGCCACACCAGCAGCATCCAGCTGTGGACACCAAGGCTGCCTGCGGCTCCCCAAGCCCCACAGAGAAAAAGTTGGCTGACCTTTCCTTTGATCCTATCCCAGCCATAGGTAGGTCGTTCAGCCCCCAGTCTGGTCAAGGACTCCCCCATTCAGCCCTGGGCTGGCCTGAGCAGGGGGCGGGGTAGGAGCAGAAGTCAGGGTTCCCCTCCCTAGAGAGGGGTGAGGAGAGGGAAGTGTGGGTGTCAGGGGCAGAGTCTTGACCTCTCTGAACTTCAGTGCAGCACCCAGCTATCCCTGCAGTGCTGTTGAGAAAGTCCTGGGCAGTCGGGTGACTGAACGCGTTCTGGAGGCTGTAAAGCCTGAGCACGGGGCGGGGGGGGGGGGGGGGGGGGCAGGGGTGGTGAGCACTGCAGAGCCCTGGTCGCATCCTCCTGTTCCCTTACAGTTCCTGAGCACTGTGAACTGTTCGCAGCCACTTTTTGTTTGGTGTGGGGAGGTCCTGGGGATGGAACCCCGGGTCTCACATGTGCTAGGCAGGTGCTCTGCCACTGAGCTGCACCCCAGGCCCGGGTTTAGCACTTCTAATGGATTATTCCATTTGATACTTACAGCCAATCTTTGCGGTGGGGGGTCGTGCAGGGGATAGCTGTCAATCAGTCTCCTATTTTTTGAAGATTGTTTGCCATTAAGGTTGTGGCCGTTATTATCCTGCCCATTTTACAGACTTGGAAATGGGAGCATTTAAGGGTTGAAGAGGCTCCGCCCATCCGTCCATGGCAGCTTCATGACCGTCTCATGTGCATCATAATCCCTGCTCTGTTTTTGGGTCTGGGGAACAAAACAGATGCCGCTTCTTTCGATCAACTTGCCCAAGGTCACACACAGTGAGGAGATCCTGAGAGTTGAACTTGGCTCTTTCCCTATGAACCAGTGGACCTCACTCTCCTGCTGAAGAGACAGGAACAGGCAGGAAGCAGTGGAGGTCAGAGCCCCGGAGCCCCTGCTCAGGCCACCTCTCAGATGCCTTCTCTCAACTTAAACCCAGTGACCCATTTCCAGACCTTGGCAATTGGATGCTGCCCTTGAGGTGCCCTTGAGAGGCCCCTCGAGAGCTCCTGGGAGCTGCGCATCTCTGTTAAGCCACCTCGTGGATCGGGGACCTGGAAATAGGCCAAGTGGACCTCTCTGAGTCGAATCCTCAAGGCTCCTGAGGTCTCCTGCAAGGTGGTCAACTGAATCCCCCCGCCCTGCAGCCACCTGGTGACCCTGAACAACCAGCGGGGGACTCAGGGCCCTGGGACTTCTTTGGGATTTGCACTAGGGTGTCCACAAGTGCCCAGATGATGGAGAATCCTGTCCCTGGGGCCTTGAACGTGACCCTGTCCTGTAACAGGTGGGTGAGCTGGAACCTGGGCCCAGCCAGGCTTTTGCCCCAGGACCTGGTGTGGGTAGATCCCTGTCCGCCTTGCCCTCCACCCTGCCCGCCCCCAGCCTGCTGCTGCAGCTCATCTGCCACATCCCCGGGTCTCACTGCTCCTGGATGTTGGACGGCACAGTGGCCTCCCCTTCTCCCCTGGCCCCCACCTTTGTACAGGCCATCTCCTCTCCCAGGAACCCCCCACGTAGCTTTTCCAGGTTCTCTCCAGCCAGTGCCCCTGTCCTTCCAAAGCCTTGCTGTCCCCACCCTGCCACCTCTATCACCTGCACCCACCACAAGGCATGCCCCAGGTGCCACCAGGAGGGTTTTTCCCACTGTCCCCTCCACCCTGGGGACAGACAGGGGCATCACAGGGTCAGCAGAGCCAGCACAGGACCTGGTCAGTTGAGGCTGAATGGGCAGAGCACGGTGGTCTTTCCTGGGTCCCCTGCAGCTCTCGGCTCTGGGGAAGGAGAAGAGAAATTTGTGTGCAGTCGGTGGACAATGGGGGAGGGAGGGCACAAAATTAGGTTCAGGTGCTCTTCCCTCCGGGGCGCCCAAGGTACTTGAGACCTGGGGGGGGGGGCAGCAACCTCCCCAGGGTCCTTTCACCTGCCTTTTCCTGGGCCTCTTGGGCAGAGGTAGCTCGGTCCCATTCATCCTGCCCAGAGGAGGAGGGCAAAGGGTCTTGAGCCAACACATGGAACAGGGGTAGGAGCACTTTTTGTGGCAAGAACAGAAGAGATCAGAGGTGACATGGGAGGTCTCCACAGCAGCCAGTAATAACAGCAAGCACTTACTATGGCCTCACTGTGTCACAGGCTCTAGCTTAGCCCATCACCTCCAATAGCTTATTTGAGCTTCATTATAAACTCACAAAAAAGAATACTTCCTCTTTTCCACAAAGAAACTGGGGATCAGAGAGGGTTAGTAACTTGATCAAGTCACACAGGTGAAAAGCAGTAGGGCCAGGATCTGGCTCCAGAGCCTGGACAACCCCTTCCTGGAATGCCACACACACACACACACACACACACACACACACACACACACACTCACACACACAAAAAAAAAAACACACACTCTCTCTCTCTCTCTCACACACACTCACACACACACACACAGCAGCAGCAGCACTGTGAGCAGTTGGCCCATCAGATTTTCACAAATCTCAGGAACGTGGCCCTTCACTTAGGGCTGAGACTAGGATGGAGGCACTCACTGTCAGGAGCTGCCTCTGAACTTGCAGGAGTCCTCAAAGTGTCTCCTTAGATTTTGTGTCCTGGGTGCACTTTGATCGCCACCTTCTGCCAATCCTAGGCCTGTTTCCATCTCATAGATGAGGAAACCGAGGCTCCAACCCAGGATGGAAAGCGCTCAGGAGCATGAAGCATGCTGCTGGCAGAACGGGGAGCGAGGCCCAGGGTTGCAGGTGGAAGAGCAGGCGCAGGCCCTGCGGGTTGCAGAGGCCTGAGGTCGGCTTGACTGCAGGAGCCTCCGCTGGGCCTCCCCCAGCATGTCTCTGGGAGCCTCCAGCCCGGCTCCCAGCCTCCCTTTCCTCCACCCAGTCTTCCTCTCCCCCTCTCCTGCAGAGCTATCATGGGCCCCAGGCCCTCTTCCCCCTCGGCCTCTTCTTGCCAGATTCCAGCTCCAGGGCCAGTTGCCCAGGCTCAGAGGAAGGCACAGCTGGTTGAGGTTAGATGCAAAACACGCAGCCTGCAACCTGAGCGCTCCTCTGTGCCCCTCCACGGCTTCCCAGACAGCAGGAGGCTGAGCACCCAGAGGGGCCTGGTGGATCTCCCAGAGGTGGAGGAGGCAGCCACCATCCTGCTAGGTCTCAGTGGAGGCTGAGGTCAGCCAGGACTCCTGATGAGGCTTCCCAAGAGTCAGGGAGCAGCCCAAGGGCATCCCTGTGACTCTGTTGGAGCCTGGTTGGAACCAGCTTGGGGATCCTGCCCCTCCCTCCCTGAGGGAGGGGAAGAGTGCAGGAGACTTCCTCATGCCATGCGTCTGTGATAAGTGTGCATGGATCTCATTTGAACCCCGTCTAGATCAAAGTGCGAGTTTTTTTACTGGTTAGGCTTTTAAAAAAATGACTTTCGGATTTTCAAAAGAAAATGTTCTGCTGACTTAGACATCAATAGCTCACTTAAAACTTGGGGAATTGCACTATTAACATTTTTTTCCCTTTTTACTGGTCTTCCCCCAATCCTTATCCCCTCAGGGTCCCAGGGGGCAGAGCCCAGGTACCTGGGGCCCTGTGCTCTGTGGGAACAGATGCTCCCTGCAGACCCCTTGCTGGGTCCCTACCAGGCTCTGTGACACTGAGGTGCAGACACACTATTGTCTCCTCACAAAAGGGGGCTTGATTACCCCCCTTTCTTAGGGTAACGGAAGGGGCACCCTGATGCCGGGTTTGCAAGGTCTGGGTGAAAGTTGGGGAGAAATTGAATAACTTGAACTGTTAGGAGATTGCAAGATGGAGAGGGAGCCCCCCCCCCAACATAAATAGGCCAACACATTGGATCATTTCTCCTGGATGAATTTTTTTTGGGATACCCACCCCCACCACTCAAAAAAAATTGTAAAAAATGATAAATTGGGGTTTTGTGTGTGTGTCTTGTTTTAAACCAATATGATCTCAATTCTTTTGTGAGCTTTGAAAGTCCATGTGGGAATTTCCCCCCTTGCTGGAAATACCCTGCGTCCGGGCCTCATGGTATGTGATCTCTAATAAACTTCAAAAGAACACCTTTGACATTTTAGATAACTTGCAAATGATGATACAGAGAGATCTTTTGCCACTACAAAGAAAGAACAAAAGAACCGACATGAAAGAGAAATCAATAAACATATGGCAATTAATAAAACATTTTCTATGAATACCCTACAAAGAGTTTTACAACGGTATAAAAACCCAACAGTTGTTTCAATGTGGATTTAAGAAGTCTCAGCTGGCGTATTAAGACATCCGCATGGAGCAACACACAGAAAGGCACAGAGGAATCAGGGCCAAACCCCAGCCTTGTAAATCCATCAGAGGCAGAGGTGCGGATCAGGTGGTGAGATGGCTGCACAGGGCCAAGGCATCGGAGCGGAGCATTCCATCTCAGGCACTGGAAATTCGAGGTGCAGGGAGCCACTGTTGAGCAAGGCCATTTGAAAGTTGGGCTGGGGTCCCCGAACGTCCAGCCAGGTCCTGTGTAACACACCTGGACACCTCTAGCTTCCCCCTGGCCCGTCTCTGCCGTCTCCCAACCGTGTCCATCCTAGAGCCGGGGTGGGATTCCATGAGCAAAAGAATTGGTTTTTTGTTTTGCAGTGTTGGGGACGGACCCCGCTTGCTGGGCCAGTGCTCTCCCTCTGAACCACACCCTGCCACCGGGCCCCAGCACAGACCCTCAGGATGGAGTCCGTTTGCTCTGAGGACCCGTGGGTGGAACGCAAGAATGTCCCACTGAGTTTCTCTTTCTCTGAGTTGATTCCTGCCTCTGCCACTTCCAGGTCACTGAGTAGCTTTTAGGGATCGCCAGGGCCTCAGTTTCTCCTTCTGTGCAATGGGGACAATGCCGTCTGGACACACCCTGTCCCCGCTTGCCCAGGCTTACTGGATGCTGGTGGTTGTGAGTATGAACCTCAGAGCCACATCTTTGTGCAAGTGGAGGGGAGAGGAAGGCGACCCCTTCTCAGTCTGAGCAGATGGGGGCCATGCCACCGATCTGCACCTCCTCCCTACCCCCCCCCACCAGTGGCCTTCCAGTGAAAAGACACAGGGTCTTCTGGCCCTTTGTGTATCGAGAAGTTTCTCCTGGGGCGTCCCTTGCAGACAAGGTGGACGGAGGACTCCTCAGAGGCTGGCACAGGTGTCCCCCTGCAGCGCACCCCCTGGAACCGTGAAGCTTGGCTGGCAGATGGGGCTACCCGAGGATCTTGGAGGAGGGTTAGAACCGAGCAGCCCTTGGCCGGGACGTGCACATGACCAGACAGCACAGAGAACGAGGGCGTGGCAGAGGAGAACCGGCAAACACACAGGCGCTCCTATTTCTGTGCAGAGGAATCCCGTGCTCCACTACGGAGCACACACATATACACGTGTGTGTGTGTGTGTGTGTGTGTGTGTGTGTGTGTGTGCATCTGAGCAGAAGCAGCTGGTCGAGCAGAAAGGCAAAGTATCTGACTGCTGGGTTCAAATCCTTGGAGACCTTGGCTGTGAGTTCCAGCACCTCTGGGACTTAGTCTTCCCATCTGTAAACTGGACCCTTGATCACGAGCTCCGCAGGGTCCTCATAACCACAGGGTCATGTGCGCATGCCCTATAGGGTCCTGTCCTGTTGAGCCAGCTGAGCGGTGACAGAGCTGACGGCCACCCCTTCCCCTGAAGGGGAAGACTGTGGGGCCTGGATCTGGCCTCCGTGTGGCTGTGACCTCCTGCCCTCTGTCCTCTAGGCTCCACCCCCTTGCTGCAGCAGAGACCCTCTGAGTTGGAGGCTGCTACGCTCCACCTGTCCCCACCCCTCTCATCCTGCCAGTGGCCCTCCTAGGTCGGGGCCCATGGCCATGGCTCCACCCTGGGAGCTCTGGGGCGGGCTCTCCTGCCCTGGGCAGCTTGGAATGGGGCATGGGCTTCCTTACGCTGGGGAAAGCTCTTCTCCTGCTCTGGGGTCTCAATTCCACTGTGCCTTAGAGTCAGCTGGGTGGAACGAGACAGAGCACAGCTAAAGCCCCCGGGCAGACTCGGCCTGCTGGCCCTCTCTAACCCACGCCCTGGGATCCCATCTGGGGTGACCCCTGGGACAGGCAGGAGTTCTCCCAGGGAGGGGTCCCAGCGGCCTTTGGACAAGGATTGGCAAGGCATCAGGCAACTCAGTGAGACCCTGTCCCTAAATAAATACAAAATAGGGCTGGGGATGGGGCCCAGTGGTAGCATGCCTCTGAGTTCAATTTCTGGTACTCGATCCCCAAAAGATCTAAGATATGATTCTGTAGGGTGAAGAGTAACGGCTTCAGGGTCACAGAGATCTTGGTTTGAATCTCAGCTTCACTGTTTTTATTGCTCGGCAAATCTTAGCAAATCTCTTAGTGCCTTGGTTTCTTCATCTGTACAGTGGGGACAACCACATTGACCTTCTAAGGTAAGGCGAAGACCCAGGAGTACAAAACACGTAGCCTGGGATGTGCTCCACATCCAGACGTCATTGTAAGGGGACAAATAATAATAACAGTGGTAGCTGCTGTCCTCCTCCTCCTCGTTCTCGTCTCTGTTGCTAGACTTTGACTTTTGGCTCTCCTCGCCTGGTTAGGGTCCCCCAGAGCTCCCAGGGACGGCGGGGCAGGTGGAGGCTGGCCAAGGGGCCCTCCTTCCCTCGGATCTGAACAACCAAGAGCTTTTTGCCGGATCAGGGACTCGGCTCTGGTTTGTGTCCGTAAGCAGCTTCTCCTACAATTGCCAGAGGCCCACCCTGGCTGGAGGAGCCCAAGGAGACCCCCAGGGTGGCCTCTCCTCCCCTGGGGGACTTACCCACCCCTGATGTCCAGCAGAGGGTCTGACCTCCAGGAATCTAATGCACAGGAGCCCTGGGGACAGCAGGAGAGTCCTTCAGGTTCATACCTCGCTTTGCCCTCCGGCAGCGAGTCTCGTTCAGAGTCCGGCTGGACGCTCCCCCAGCGGCTCGGGTGGAGCTGGGCAAGGCCAGACCACTGTGGCTGAGTTTCTTCACAAACGTACTGATGTGCCAGTTGTTTTCGTCACTGTCATCGCACAAATACGTCAAGCATCACACACACCAATGAAAGAGGCCGCAAAGCCAAGGTGGCAGGTTCCAGGTAAGTCATAGTAAAGGCAAATTTGGAAAGAAAATGTGTTGTCAAATTGGAAAGGAACAAACGAAGGACCCAAGGGCAGATAAACAGGCAAAATCGGCTTCCACGTTGTTCTGCATGTGCAAGAGGTCTCAGGGGACCGGGCAGGGCTGGACATCATAGGGGAACACTGTGGCTTCCTTCACGCAAGAAGGCAGAGGGATAAACTCTAAGAAATTCTGTGGTCCCTTGTGAAAAGATCAAGGCATGCCCATTCACCTCTCTGTTTAAATTAAATGCTTTAAATAGGTAAGCATACATTATTTCTAAAGATTTCAGACCCATTTTGGATGACTCGAATTCCTAATCAAGCTAATCATTTCAGAAGCATCTGGCTGGGCACAGTGACACAAGCCTGTCATCCTAGCGGCTGAGGAGACCGAGGCAGGAGGATTGCAAGTTCAAAGCCAGCACCACTCAGTGAGACCCTGTTTTGAAATAAATTACAAAATAGGGCTGGCGATGTGGCTCAGTGGCCAAGTCCCCCTGAATTCAATGGCCAGCCAGTACCCCCCTGAGGAGGAGTAGATTGCTAACCTATTTTACAGATGGAAACACGGAGGCCAAGCAGCATGAAATAGCTTGTTCAAGTCTCAGTCGTGGTGCAAGTTCAGGATCCAGCTGTCCTGTTTGTGGTTCAGAGAATTCAAAGATGGTCCCCAAGATTCCTGTCCCCACTGGTATACACACCCTGTCCATCTTCCTCCTTTGGAATATGGAAAAAAAAAAAAAAACCCTGAGATTTTATTCTTATAATTAGATAACCAATTGGATGACTTTGAGTTAGCCAAAGGGAGATTATCTAGGGTGGGCCTGGCCTAATTAGGTGGGGATAGAGGTGCAAGAGACATTTCTCCTGCTGGCTTCTAGGAAGACGAAAGTCCCCTTGAGTTCTACAGGAACTTTAGTCCCACAACAACCTAAATGAGCTTTGCAAAGGACCCTGCAGATCAAATGAGACCCAACCCTGGTTAACCTATTGATAGAGGTCTCAGGTGAGGACCTCAGCAGAAGATACGGCTGCCCCTTCCCAGGCTCAGGGTTCATGAAACCGTATGATCAATTTGGGTGACTCACTCACACCAGCTGCTCAATTTTTGTGGCTTGGAGCACAAGACAAAAACGAATGTGGCCCCCAAAGACCTGTCCTTCCCTCTACCCCTGGGACCTTCACCCAGCACCCACCAAATAGGATCTCCCAGGCCTAGGAGACAGTGGCAGACCCAGCCAAGGTGACTCCTTACTTCTGAGTGATGTCTTGGTTTTAGTCCAGGAAAATTAATTTCCCATATAAAATTCAATGTAAGTAAATTATTAGGAAGAAAAGTTCCCGCCCCCCTTCCGCTCCGGCGGAAGAGCTCTAGCTTTAGCTGCGTGTCTGAATTAAACATCAAGACAGTGGCCTGTCATTAGTGCTCCCTGGCATGGAGCTTTTGTGAATTTCATGCTCTGAGAGACCGTCTCTGTTAATAAGTTTACTTTTTCCGGGGGCTGCCCATCCCAAGTGCAGCGACTGGGTCTCTAATTGCTGGCCCTGCTCAGCACTGGGCGCTGCTTTCAGAAATGAAAGTGGCTGAAAAGGAGCCACTTGGAACCACTTATTAACGGCTTTGGGTGTCTTCTGCGCCCTCTGGGGACAGAGTCTCTGCCGTCTCTGGTACTGGGCAGACAGGCGCTCATAACTACGTGTTGTCCCTCGTTCCCAGCGCATGGCCAGAGGGTCACAGATGCACAGAGCTGGGTGCAGAAGAACAAGGAAGAAGTTCAGGGAAGAATAAAGGAGGAGGGTGAGGCCCCCGGCGCCTGCCGCAGGCCTGTGATCCCAGCGGCTCTGGAGGCTGAGGCAGGAGGATTGAGAGTTCAAAGCCAGCCTCAGCAAAAGTGAGGCCCTAAGCAACTCAGGGAGACCCTGTCTCTAAATAAAACACAAAATAGGGCTGGGGATGTGGTTCAGTGGTTGGGTGCCCCTAAGTTCAATCCCCAGGACCCACCACTAAAAAAAGGTTCATCACCCAGAGGGAGCGGGGCCAGGGAGGAGGCGGGGCCCAGGGATGGAGGCGGGGACGAGGAGGAGGCGGGGCCGAGGAGGGAGATGGGGCCCCAGGAGAGGCAGGGCCTAGGAGGGAGGGGGGGTGAGAGGAGGCAGGGTCGGGGGAAGGGGCGGGGCCAGTTCCTCCCACCTCTCTAGGCAGCCTCTGTGCCAGGCCCTAGGCCAGAGCCCAGCCTGCCCACAGCCCCTGCAGACCCCTGGCCTTTCTCCAGGCTCTGCATCTCTGCTCCAGGGCAATTTGGTGGCTGTGGGGCCCCTCAGGCCATGCTGGGACAGGCGCAGGAGCCAAGGAGCTGGTGGCACAGCGCACCCCCACCCTGGAGCAGCCACAGTGGTGGCTGAACACCCCAGCTTCCTGCCGGCGGGGTGGGGTGAGGATTCCAGGGCAGTGCCCCAGCCTCCTGCAGGCCCCCAGAGCAGCCCACCTCTTCTCTGGATTCCTGTCCCCCAGGCTCTCACTGGGCCTCAGGGCCTCGCCTCTCAAGAACATCCCCTGCACCCATCTTGTCATTGTCCCACCTTGGGGCAAATCAAGTGAAGCCACTCTCACCTCCCGGTGCCTGTAGCTGACACCACTAGTCAATCACGTGCTTGTTCCTCTTGGCCTCAAAGAGGCTACATACTCCTGCTCTGAATGCTGCCAGGCAGTCATGACTGACCATCCCCTAGGACGAAAAACCCTGAGTCCAGCAAGCTCCACCGTGCGACCTCATCTCATGGGACCAATAGCAAATGCTAAACCAGCACGGTGCTACCACAAACCCCCAACCCACCGAAGGAAATATATCATAACACCACACTTCTGCTAAATGGCCCTGTATCAGAGCATAGTGTGAAGATACTACAAATAATGACAATGCAGGGTCTTGAGTATTTACTCTGCACGGTCACTGGTCTGGGAACTCAACATGGAATAACATATTTACTCCTTATGGTAATCTACGAAATAGATATTTTCATCCCTGTCTTATAAATAGGAAAATGGAGGCACAGAGAGGTCAAGTCACTTGCCAAATGTCACACAGTCTGTCCATGGTGAAACCTGGAGTCAAAGCCGGGTTGTCACTAACAATACCACTGATAATCCCTGAGGCCATTTGTCAAAACAATGGAGGAACTCAGCACAAAATTATAAAACAACACACTTGCCTAGAGCTCTGCGTAGCCTGGAGGGCCTGGACTAATGAACACACCTGCTCCTCTGACTGCACTGGAAACTGCCCAGAGTCCTGGAATCCCTGTGGCCAGCCAGGGCCGTGGGGTATCACTCTCACCCAGGCCCTGCCACCCTCTGAGGCTCACTGTGGTTGTTGGCATGAGGGGACAGAGGCCCACGGATTAGGAGCATCCACACAGGCCCCAGAACCTGGCTGCAAATGAGTCACGTCCATACACCCCCATGCAGCCTGGGGCCTTCATCCAGAGGAAGACCTCTTGGCCCCTTGTCATTTTATCTGCACGCAGAAGGGAGAAACGTGCTTCCCAACCTTAGACTCTCACGTCTCTCTCCAAAGCCACCTACAGGGAGCCCGACAGGCGGGCCCCAGACGGGAAGCTGATCCTGCCCAGCCAGGGCTGAGCAAGGGCTTGGACCAATTAAACACCTGGCAGCCGCAGCCCTCCAGCTGCCCAGCGGGGTGGGGGTGGGTGGGAGGGGAGCCCGGGGAGGAGGGCTGGGCATCAGGGCCTCAGGTTCCTACAGACCCAGGGGTTGGCCTGGGGAAGGATGGGGCCTGGCCCCTGCTGTGAACAGCTGACAGTGACTTCTCACAATAATCCAGAGCCCTGTTCTAATTCCCAGACTATAATGATGGCTGCGTCCTTGAGAACTCCTTGCAAGGCTCCGAGGCTATTCCATCAGACAGGCTGGAGGGCACAGTGGGTAGAGCCTGCTGGAGCTCAGTTCTAACCCCTGGGAGCTGTGACCCTTAGGAAGTTACTTAACCTCTCTGAGCCTCAGGTTTCCCACCTCGAAAATGGGGCTACTGATGATCCCACTTGAGTTGGTGCATGGGAAGTACCTGAAATAGCTCATCCGCAACATGACCTATTTTTTTCCTGCTTTTATTTTTTAATTTTTGGGACCAGGGATTGAACCCAGGGGTACTCAACCACTGAGCCACATCCCCAGTCCTATTTAGATTTTATTTAGAGACAGAGTTTTGCTAAGTTGCTTAGGACCTCGCTAAATTGCTGAGGCTGGCTTTGAATTCGCATCCTCCTGCCCCAGCCTCCTGAGCCGCTGGGATTACAGGCGTGCACTGAAGTGCCCAGCAAATTAGCAAGACCCTCAGTAACCTGGCAAGATCCTGTTTCAAAATAAAAAAGGCTGGGGATGTGGCTCAGTGGTTAAGTACCCCAGGGTTCAATTCCTGGTTATCCCCCCCATCAAAAAAAAAGAAAGAAAACAAAAAAAAAAAAAAAAAAAGAATGAGGCTGGGCACAGACAGAGGCTGAGGCAGGAAGGTGGCAAGGGGACACTCCCTCCGCCTTCCGAGTGCCTTTCTGCATCTGAGCCCCACTGTGAGGATGTGGCAGGAGGCCTTCCTCAGCCCCATGGGAAGAGCCAGTGTCCATGCCTTCCAGGCGTCTAGCTCACAGCCCTGGGGTCCTTGGTGACCTTCTCCAAGTCTGTTCTAAGTCAGAGCCCTTGAAGTCAGAGTTTGGCGGCATGGATAGGACGTCTGGCTCTAGGGCCGCTGTCCTGCCCCCCCACAAGCCTTTCTTGCAGGCTGATGCCTCCTTGGGATCTCGCTGCCATGGGGATCCTTGACCGATGAAAACCTGAGGGTCAGAGTGGGGAAGTGGCCGGGCAACCCTGTGGGGCCTGGACTCCTGCCACCTTGACAGCCCGCACGTTTGGCCTGGAGGTACAGAGTTGGCTTTTCCTTGTGGGACTGTCCCCAGCAAGGTCAATGTGGGGGCTGGAGTTGTGGCTCAGCAGTAGAGGGCTGGCCTAGCATGTGGGAGGCCCTGAGTTCCATCCTCAGCATCACATAAAAACAAATACAATGAAGATATTGTGTCCAACTACAACTAAAAAATAAATATTAAAAAAAAGAAGGTCAATGTGGATTTGCTGTTCCCACAGTGGCCCTGGCTGGACCTCCTGGAGATGGATACACCCCAGTGAGAAGGGCAGAAGGGAATACTGCCTGTGGGCGCCTGGGGAGAAGGGACCGCCTTTTTATTTCTAGGAATAGAGTTAGCCAGAAACCCAGGGTCGTCTTGAGCATGCACAAGTTCAGGTTCAGATGATGGACCTCGGCGGGGGAAGCCAGGGGGCAGGACTGCGAGGGCTCAAGCTTGCTCCAGGGCTCCTGCCTGCCCTTCCAGGCTCCTGCCTGCCCTTCCAGGCGCAGTCGGCTGCGCGGGGCTGGCGCTCTGCAAACCACTCTGGTTCCTTGTTAGGCTCCGGAACAGGGTCCCAGAGAGAGAGGCCTGGGCGGGAGGAGGGACCTGCCCCTTCTGACTACTTCCTGCTGCCTGAGGGCCTGGGAGCAGCACCCCTGCGGGCGCCCTGGAACCCTGTTTGCAGTTTTTCCAATTCTTGTGGAACAAGCCTCACTGTGCTTCCTCCGAGGCGCCAACTCCAGCCCCAGGACCCCCTCTCTGGCCCCGTGGGTCCTTGATTTATGGAGCCCTCCATCATCCCCTGAGACACCAATGCCAGCCAGGTGAGAGGCCCCTCCTCGGACATCCCAGGCCTCTAAGATCCCAAGTTTCAACAACCCCGGTCCCTCCCTTTATGTATTTCCACACACGTGCGTGAGCACATTGGTACATGTACATGTATCCACACCATAAGCCTTTAAAATTCCACAGATATGGAGTCACATCCGCTCAAGCGCATGCATCGCATATATGAACGCATGTGCAACATAGATGTCTAATGACATGCATGCTCATGTGTGCACATATCGCATTTCTACATTTGTGCCCCTCATAAGCCCTCCACACACATCGTATGTGCACGCATACACACGCACAAAACACAGGAAGGAACGAGCGTACACACACCCTGTTGTGTTCATACGCCTGTCTGCATATGCTGCAGACATAACCACACATATTTGCTCGTGCACATGTCCTCCACGTGTAACACACACACTGCAGGGCCTGCCCACACACGTAAGTGACCTCACACATACCCACACATGCACCGTTCTTGCATGGACCTAAGCATCACGGAGGGATGCACACGTGTGTGGGAGTAACCCTGCGCATCTCTCTTGGCACGCTCACACACACACACACACACATACACATAACTGGACCTAAGTACACGTGCCCCGTTTACACACACATGCGTGCCTATCCTAGTACGCATGCCCACAAGGAAACCGGGTGTGCATACAAATGAAGCTCACGTGCACGCGTAGGCACACACACTGGCATCACAGACGCACGTGCACACACACATGCCTCGAACCCGCCCTCACACTGGCGCCTGCTGCAGCGGCGCAGGCCCTCGGGCGCGCACGCGCCTGCCCGCGGGCCGCCTGTAATTGCTCCCAGCCCTGGAGTCGGGCAAAACGCTCTTGCGTGGCGCGGGCCGCGGCCCCCGAAGGCTGCCCGCTCCTCGGCCGGGCGGCGGGGAAGCGGCCTCCCCGCGCGGGCACCTGTTCGCGGCGTGGCCCGGCGATGGCTGCTGGAGCGGTGACTAATTGATGGCGCCGCTCGGCAGCCCGCGCCGCCGCGCTGTGATGTATTATTTAGCAGCGCGGCCGCCGTGGAAGGTGAGCGCGGTGGCGGCTCGCAGAACTGTTGCAATCTGGCCTCGTTAGTGGCCTTTCTTGCTGCCTCTCCAAACAGCGGCCCCGCTGATTGATTTCCGCGCGGAACCTCGGCCATGAAATCCCAGCGCTGCTGCTCTCAAAGCGGCGGCTATAAAGCGGCCCCGGCCCCTTCTTCTCCAAACAAGAGCCGCGCCGCCGCGCTCGCGCCTTTCATCCGCGTGTCTCCAGCGCTGCGCCGCGTCCCCCATTAGCGCGCCCCTCTGCTCCCTCCTTTCCTGGCGGAGACGCGCGGCTCTGCCGAGGAGCCGGGGCTTCTTAAGACGGCGACGGGCCCGTGGGGGAAAGGTGGAGGGCCTTTCATGGCGCGCCGGCGACAGAGCCGGCCTGGGGACATAAGTCTTCCTGCCTTGGAAGTTTTCAAACGCGCGGAGGCTGATCCCGGGAGAGGATGGGCTGGCTTTTCTGGCGACTGTCCCTGCTTCGGGGAAGAAGGGGTCTCCCAGGACTCCTGAGAGGAGAAGCCAGAGAAAGGAAGCCCTCTGGGGGCGCCTACTGTGTGCGCGGCACTTGGCGGGAGTTTCAGGTTATTTAATGCTTAGAGCAACCACGGAGAAGGGCGGGATTGGGTTTGTGACAAGGACAGGTGACATAGCTGGCAAGAGGAGGCTCTGGGGCTTTAACTCAGGCCCCCTGACCCCAGGACTAACTGGCCACCCTGCAGTTGTCCTGGGCAAATTTTGGTGTCAGCTAAAAGGCATCCCAGGTCCTCAAGAAAGCACCCCTGCCAGAATCAAGAGGGGACTCCGAGGAATGATCCCCTGGGACCCCGAGAAAGCACAGCTCACTGGGGCACATGGTCCCCTTTGTAAGACAGGGGCACAGGGCTTGGACTTTCCCTTCCTCTCCTCTAATCTGTGTTTTGCAGCCTGGGGCAAGCATGGGTCTCCTGGAACCTGACCTGAATCGGGGTGAGGTGTAGCCGGGAAATGGGCAGAGGCAGGGGGAGCCAGGGCCAGGATGGATCCCTTAATTCACTTATGCTGTTTCAAAGTCACCTGGAAAGAAGGAGCAGAGCCAAATGACGACCCTTCCTGCAGAGACACAGCGCTGTCTTGCTCATAGCACATTAGGGTTTTGTTTTTTATTTGTTTTTGCTTCCTGTGTTCATTAGCAACCACTTATGGGGCTCCTTCCAGCACCCAGGCGATGTCAAGGTGCTTGGGGACACGGTCATTCTCCTAAGACACAAGATCTTGTCCTCATGGGTATTCCACGCTGGATGGGCAAACAGATTTTTCAAAAATTAAGCAGACCATGGGCACCAAGCCCCCTGCTGCTGGAGCCCCCTCTGCCTTGCTCCATGCCTAGGAGTCCCGAAGAGGGCATCTCTCACGGACTTCTGATGAGTTCCGCCATATGCACTGGTTCATCAAAGGAGAAAGAGGTCAGGGCTGCTGCTCTCCTGCTTTGGCACAGTGGTTCCGGCTCTGCCAGGACCCCACCACACCACACCTCCGCTCTCTCTGGGCTCTGATACCACTTCCCCCATCCTGCTCCCTGCA
Source organism: Urocitellus parryii (assembly GCF_045843805.1). Lineage (NCBI taxonomy): Eukaryota > Metazoa > Chordata > Mammalia > Rodentia > Sciuridae > Urocitellus > Urocitellus parryii. Next base: position 67,831,766 of record NC_135540.1, read on the forward strand.
GTCCTAAGAATAGGAATCACTTTCTGCTGTGTGGCTCATCTTTCTGCTCTCTTGCTCATCTCTAAAACTCTGCCCTTGGCGCTGCAAATAATCCCTATTCCGTGTTCAGAATCTCAGCCTACTATGCCCTCTGCTTCCTCCCAAGACCTTGTCTGATAGCAAACAAGTAGGCGATATGGAAAACCAAGCAAAACCAGAGGATAGAGTGAGCTGGTGTGGTGTTGGTGGGGACAGTTTCTATGAAAAGTGGACATTTGAGCAAAGAAATGGAAAAAAATGAGAGGCTAGTCATTTCAGTGTCTGAGAAAGAATATCCAAGGCAGAACAGCCAATGCAAAGGTCCTGGGGTAAGTACTGCTAAGAAGATACAGGGAGAGGAGACGGGCAGGAGGTTATGGGGAACAGATCCTCTGATTTAAAAAGTGTCTTGAAGGCAGGGCAGGGTTCATTATTGCTGTATGTCGGAGCAGAAACTGAGGTTTGGTGAAAGAAAGTGGCCTGAGGTCACATAGGGATTATCATCATGAACAGATCCATGTGTCCTTTCCCCAGGATGTGTACCTCTGAAGGGTCCTGGACACTGAGGAGGACCCTGGGGGGGGGAGGCATTACCCCAGGGTGGAGTCTGCCCATGGCTTCATGGCTGGTCCTGGCCACTGGGCTGTGCCTCTGGCCCCTGAGTGTCTCTGTTCTCTTCCTGATCCTGCGAGGAGCTGAAGAATAGCTTCCCTAAGGTGGGCACGTCCTATGCCCGGGACCCTGTGATACATCCGTTCCTTGTGGAGCAAAGGGGCTTCTCGGGTGTGGGAGGAAGGCCCCGAGGCAGGAGAGCTGCCCGGTTATTTCAGGCCCAAGGACATCACATGTGTCTTTATAAGGGAGAGATGGCGGAGCAGGTTTCAGAAGCAGATGAAGGTGGAGTGTGAGCTGAACTGGGAAGAAGAGACAGAGGGCTGTGGGGGGCCACAAGCCCAGAGCCGTGAGTGACCCAGGCAGCTGGAAAAGCCCAGGAACCAGCCCAGCAGCCCCGGCCTTGAGCCCGGCACTGGCCTCCTGGCCTCCAGAGCTGAGACAGCACAACTGGGCACGTGCAGGCCTCGGGACTGTGCTGAGTGGATCCAGATGCAAAAGGAAAAGAAGGAGGCCCCGAGTCCTGCCTTCTGTGGCTCCTCATGGCAGTATCCATGTCAGGGGTGTCCAGCAGGCCCCAGTGACATGTTCCTGTCACCTTTCAGCCTCATCTTCTGTCCCCCTGCCACCTACCTCGCTCACTCTGCCCAGCCACAGGGCCTCCTTGTGGTCCTCTAGCAACCCAGGATCATTTTCTCACTAGGGCCTTTGCACTGATCCTTCCCTCTGCCTGGACCCTCCTCTCCAGATAGCCTCCGGTCAGATGGCACCTCCCCAACAAGGGCTCCTCTGCATACAACCCTTAAATTCCCCCCACCCCACTGGCTCCTCATACCCTGGACCCTGCCCGGCTTGGGCTACTACTTTCTCTCTTGATGTCATAATGTCCACCACTTCCTTCATCTACTGACCATGGCCATTATTTCTTGCTTCCCTTTCCCTCTAGAGTGTAAGCTCCATGAGAGCAAGAAGTTTTACATCTGTCAGGTTCAGTGCTGCATTCCCAATTTCTAGGCCTTGCATACAGGAGGTGCTAAATAAATACTTGCTGAATAGGTGGAGAAATGAATCCTCCCTCCGGCCCTGGAAAGAATGTGACCTCTCACCTTGACCTTTTGGCCTCCTGATGGGCCCACGGTGCAAGGGACCGCCATCCCAATGCCCAAAGATGCCCAGAGGACACCTCGGCTTGAATCGTGTGGCTGACCATGGAATATTTAGTGCCAAGGAGCATGGAAGAGCTGAGGTCCAGCCCAAGTCCCGTCTGGATGGGAGGGGTCACAACCCACGGAGGGAAGGGCCAGGTTAAGACAGGGTCCACCTGCCATGCCCTGGCCCATGCCGGGCACCTGGCCCTGTGGAGCCTGAGCAGATGTGCAGTGCTCTGGACTGAGTGCCCCCTGGGGGCTGTGGTAGAGTTGGGGTCCCTGCCCAGCTTTGTCACTTATTCTCCCAATTCTACCCATCACCTCGCAAGTGCCGGCTCCTGTGTCCAGTGCTGCATTGGGGTCGCTGGCGGAACCAGCCCCTCAACGGCAGCGCTACCAACGTTCCCCCAGAGAACCCCTGCCCTGGGCCCTGCCCCGGGCCTCGACGACCAGGCAACACCCTGGGCTCCAACCTGCCGGATGCTCATAGCATCTCCTTAGTCCTGGACGCCCAGGGTGTCTCCCGGTGTCCCCCGGGAGGGAACTTGCCCTGTTTGAGGACCACTGGGCTCCCCTGCAGAGTCTCAGCTCTCGTGGGGCTGGCAGTCCAATCCAGGGGCCAGTGCAGATGACAGCCAGTGAGGATTCCGCGTGACAATGACAAGAGGGAACGAAGGGCTTCATCGGGGATGGCCCAGCTCTGCTCAGACACGTCCAGAGACAGAGCTCATCACCCGCAGAGGCGTCCTCCTTTCCTCTGTCCATCCTCCTGGTCTGAAGCCTGCTCCTTGGGGCTCCCTTCCATGGGATTGTGGACGATCCCAAGGACATGACTGCTCCTTCTTAGACCCAGGACGGCCCTGCAGACATGGGGAAGGCACTTGGAGCATTTCTCAGGCCCTAAAGGGTCTCCATGGTGACTCCATCCCTGCAGGACCTCGGAGGTCTAGAGGGGACCATTGCATCATCTCGTCTCATGGCCTTGCCAGAGACATCACCCGAGGGAGGGAGGGACGCGCTGTGGTCACACAGAATGTTAGCTACAAAGCAGAACCAGAAAATGTGGTTGTGTTCTGTACCCACACTTCCTGCCTTCTCTGTGGACCCCAGTCTGCAAGTCCTCCCTTCATCCCAGAATATGCCGGGGCATGAGCAGAGGCCGGGGCTGTGTGACAGAGCCAGAGTCCCTGCTCAACCCTCTGCTCAGCCAAGGACACAGAGCAGCCTCTTCCCTCGAAGCCCAGGTCTTGCAGCCCCCGCCTCCTCCAGGCTCTTGACTTTCATGTTATTTGAGTCTGAAACTCTAAATTAAAAGAATAAACCATTAGACAAGAAAGCCAGCCTTTCAAGAAAGCAAATATTAACTCTCCTGACAAGTTAAAGATGTAAGAGTAAGAGTAAGGAAATCAGTCCCAGTACCCATCTGACTCAGCTGCGAGTGATATTTTCAAAGTCATAAAATGTGAATATTCAATGTTCTTTTAAGCAGATCTATATTGGGAGGAGGGGGAAGGGGAGGAGGGGAGGTGGAGGAGCAGGTGGCCGGCACAGATTTCTAAAAATGAACACATCCAAAAAAAAAAAAAAAAAGTGTCTGCAGACTTCCTTTTGTAGCGCAAACTAGAATCACAGGAGCTAGATACTGCACCTGAAGTGGTGATAAAATCATACAAAGTTGATGAAATGGTGGCTTTGAAGATGTTGCATATGGAATAATGAAGGATGCTGATCTCCGAGTCGTGGGTATCTAATGAGGCAAGTTCTGTCATTGCTTTGCTCACTGCCTGGAGAGAGTTACCAGGCCAGGGCACAGGGAGAAGGAACCCAGGCAGAGCCTCATGGAGCCCCTGAGTTGGGAAAGTAACCCAGGGAGACCAGGCACCTGAGGTGCTCAAGGAAGCGGATAGGAGAAGCAAGACCTGCGTGCAGATCTGCAGGATGTCCCTTGACCCTTCTGCACAGCACTGATCCAGATGTGCATGCCAGAGAGCTCTGTAAGTGGGCAGAGACAGCTTCCCTAAAGGATCAAAGGGAATGGTTTCTGAAGCTCCTTTAGCACTGGAAATAGGCCTACTCTGACCAGTTAGAGTGGAAAACTGTGTTAATGTATGGGACATCGGATAGATGGCTCAGGTTGATTTTGCCTTGATAGGAGGAATAATTAACCCCAGACTAAACGCTGCCCTGGTTCTGGCAGAGACAAAGAACTTCAATTCATAATGATAAATGGGGTCATGTTCTGAAGAAGATCTAGTAATCTTAAACATATATGTACCTAATAACAGAGCTTCTAAAGATATAAGGCAAAACTTAATTGAACTACAAGGAGAAATACACAAATCCACAGTTACAGTTAGAAATTTCAATGCCCTCTTTCCATAACAGAAGTAGATGTAAAAACTGTAAGGCTCATCTAAGATTTGTGTAAATATGTCAATCAACTTTGGACGCTTCTTGGCCACTCTACCCAACAACAACAGATCACACATTCTTCACAATAAACATTTACCAAGATAGAGCATCTTCAGGGTCTTCAAACAAGTCTCAGGACTTAAAAACACAAAATATGTTCCCTGACCACATGATATTACATCAGAATTAAAAGAAAAATATCTAGGAAAAAACCCCAACATTTGGAAACTAAATAAACACTTCTAAATAAGCCATGAGTCAAAGAAGAAATCAAAGGAAAATGAAAAAGATTTTTTTAAATGAATGTAAGTGAAAAGATAAAACATGAAAATAAATGTGATCCTTCTAAAATAGTATATGGAAAATTTATAGCAAAAAGAAATTATAGGGGCTGAGGATGTGGCTCAAGCGGTAGCGTGCTCGCCTGGCATGCGTGCAGCCCGGGGTTTGATCCTCAGCACCACATACAAACAAAGATGTTGTGTCCGCTGAAAACTAAAAAATAAATATTAAAAATTCTCTCTCTCTCTCTCTCTCTCTCTCTCTCTCTCTCTCTCTCTCTCTCTCTCTTTAACAACAACAACAAAAAAAGAAATTATGCTCTCAAATCAATGACCTCAGCTTATAACTTGAGAATCTAGAAAAAAATTATGAATAAAAATTAAACCCAAAGTAAACAGGAAAGAACTGAACCATTAAAAAGAGGAAATAAATGAAAAGAAAAGGGTAATACTTGGAGATTGGAGTTTTCTCCAGGAGTGCAAAGTTGGTTTAACATTTGAAAATTATCTAATGCAACTCACTATATTAACACAATTTTTAATATATGTGTAAATATTTCAATGGACACATGCAAGACATTAAAAAAACACACATTGATTCCTGATTGAAAACATATATGCACAGCAAATTGTGGATAAAATAAAACTTTCTCAATTTCATAAGGGCTGGTATAAAAACCTATAACTAGGGTCTGGGGTTATGGCTCAATGGGAGAGCGCTTGCCTAGCACAGGGTTCAATTCTCAGCACCACATATAAATAAATAAAATAAAGGTCCAGTGACAATTGGAAAATATTTTTTTAAAAACCTTTCAGCTACACTTTAATGATGAAATACTGATTATTTTTCTTCTATAATCAAAAACAAAATATGTTCACTTTCATCATTTGTATTTAATTTTGCTCTAGAAGATCCAGCCAGTGTGATAAGGCAAGAAAAACAATTAAAAAGTGTCTGCATTGGAGAGAAAAAAAAAGAAACTCTTTATTAAAAGACTATATATAATTGTCTATGTAAACACTCCAAGAGCAATCTACCAAAGTCAATTGTATCCCTACATAGTATCAATGAATGATTGAAATAAAGTAGGCCATGCATCAAAAAAATCTGAAATACTTAAGGATAAGTTTTTAAAAAGCTGTGCAAGATGTGCACACTGAAAACATAAAACATTGCTAAAGCATATTAAACAAATCCCACATAAATGCAGAGAACATGCTCATGGATCAGAAAATGCAATATTGTTAAGCTGTCAATTCTCCTTAAATTGCCGTTGATTCTGTGCCAACCCCAATTATAAAGCAGACTCCTCTGTAGGAATCGGGAAGCTCATTCTAAAACTGGCCAAAATGAAGAGAACCTGGAAGAGCCAAGATATTTTTGGGAATGAAGAGCAAAGCTGGAGAACTAACACCCTCTTATGTCAACTAGTCAATACAGTTTTTAATGCAGTAATCAATACAGTGTGTCACTGGTGTTCAGACAGACAAACAGATCAATGAGACAGAAGGGGGAGCTGAAGGAAGAGTGGCACAGGACTGATCCCACACACCTGGGAGAAGGAGTGAGTTTGTTGTCAGGAGGGTGAGGAGGCTGCTCTGCACAAAGAGAGGGGCAGAGGCAGCAACTCCCCCCTGAATGTCACCTTTTGTAGGCTAGAATCAGGGGCATGCGCTAGGGGCGGGTTTAGTCTTGATTCACACAGTGAGCATCCCTGATCTTGTGGAAGCCAACTTCGTTCCTTGGGAGCAGAGACAGACAGTCTTCCTCTCTCTCAGAAAGGGGAATCAGGGAACAAGCATGTCCCTTTATCTTCTCAGGGAGGGAGCAGGGAAACCAGTGCGTCCCCATCTCAGGGGCGCCAAGTTGTCTCCTATCTCAGTGAGAGAACAGGAGAGACCCGCACGTCTCCAGGTGGGTAGGTTTTATCTGGGGCTAGTTTCTATTTCTTGGGAATAAGAACGGTATTCATAAAGTGGGGGTGGGGGAAGGAAGAGTCCTGCAGTCAACAAAGGTCCAAAGAAAATTCAATCAAGGACAATCTTCTGGATAAATGATGAAAGAATAATTGAATGTCCATATGTAATAAAAAATGAACCTTGATCCACACCTCTCTCCATTACAGAATTTAATTATAGACCTCAAAATGGATTATAGGACTATAATGAAACCTCAAAGTCTAGAATTCTAGAAGAAAATAAAAAGAAAGAAAATTTTTGTAACTTTGGGTTGGTCATAGATGTCTTAGAAGAGTGGCCAGAATCATGTTCCATAAAAGAAAAAAATTGATCAGTGGAACATCAACAAAATTAAGGACTTCTGCTCTTTGAAAGACATTGTAGAGAAAGAGAAGATAAGCCTCAAACTATGGGAAAGTGTTTGCAAATCATGTATCTGAAAAAGGATGCGTTTCCAAGAAACATGAAGAATTTTCAAAGTTGATCATAAGAAAACGAACAACCCAATGGGGGGGGGGAATGGGCCAAAGATTCTAACAGACACTTCACTATAGAAGATATATAGATGGGAAGTGAGCACACGAACATGTGCTCAGCATCATTCACCATTAGGTACATGCAAATTAAAGCCACCAGGAGATGCCACTGTATACCCATTAAAGTGGCTAAAAGCAGAAAGAGCGAGCATACCAAGTGTTGGCAAGGGCATGGAGGAACTTGACCTCTTCCTTACCCAGCACTGGTGCCACGGCAGAGTGGTTCCACCATTTGCAAGACTTTGGTAGTTTCTTCAAAGAGTTATGCGCACACCCATCACAGGACAGAATTATGGCACTTCTAGGTATTTACCCAAGAGAGACCAAAGTGTGTGTCCGTGGGAAGGCTTGCACATGCAGGTTCACAGCATTCTCTTTGTAATAGTCAAAAACTAGAGGCCATCAAATGAACAGAGAAGTAATAGGGTTACTTCCACCCAATGGGAAGGAGACAGCTCTGAAGGGCGTGAGCTGATTAAGGCCGCAACATGAAGGAATCTCAAAGTAAATACGTTAAATGAAAGAAGCTGCCTGTCATAGTGGCATATCTCTGTAATCCTGGCAGCTCTGGAGGCTGAGGCAGGAGGATCTCCAGTTCAAAGGCAGCCTCAGCTGTGGTGAGGCACTAAGCAAATGAGTGAGACACTGTCTCTAATAAAATACAAAATAGGGCTGGGGATGCGGCTCAGTGGTTGAGGACCCTCAGTTCAATCCCTGGTACCCCCCACCCCAGCAAAAAAAGAAGCTAAGGAAAACAAGGTCTATGTTCATGATCACATTTGTGTGCAATTTTAGAAAACACAAATGAGTTGACAGTGACATAGAGGAGATCATTGCTTGATGGGGACAAGGTGGGAGTCACAGTGAGGGAGGGGGGAGGAGGGAGGGATCACAAAGGAGCAGAAGGAAATCGAGGGACTGTGTATATATGTCCATCACCTTGACCTGGTCACAGTTCCGTGTGCACGCAGGTATCCCAGGTTTTACCAAGTTACATACTCTGAATAGTCATAGTTCACCATATGTCAATTACATCCCAATAAAGCCGCTAAATTTAAATAATTGTCATCCTTACATAGAAATATGGTAAATAGTAGAAGAAAGAGCTTGAAGAGTTGAAGGCTGATGCCCTGGGGGTGGACATTGCGGACGAGGAGGAGCAGGGTGGGGGCAGAGGACTCCTGTTCTTCTTAAACCTTATAAAATGACCAGACGTTTAGAATCACGAACACTCCTTACTTTGATACCTTTTCTTTTCTTTCTTGGGTAGCGGGGATTGAACTCAAGGGCACCTGACCACTGAGCCCCATCCGCAGCCCTACTTTGTATTTTATTTAGAGACAGTGTCTCACTGAGTTGCTTAGCACCTCGCTTTTGCTGAGGCTGGCTTTGAACGGGCAATCCTCCTGCCCCAGCCTCCTGAGCTGCTGGGATTACAGGAGAGCACTGACATGCCCAGCACTACCTTTTCTTAATTAAAAAGTGAAGACCCACCCTCTGCATGCACATGTGCCCCTTCCTTTCTGAAGCCATCTGGCCCATGGGACAGGCTCCCCCTAGGTGCTGTGGTGTTTATCCCCTGGGATTTGGCAGTGTGTCTGTGCATGAAGTTGTGAATCTGTCTGGCCGTCCTCCGGGCTCTGGTCAGGGGGTGGGCTAAGGCCCAGGGGCTTGGTGTAGGACGTGGGGGCAGCAGGAGCCGGGAAGGGGCCTTTGGGTGTCCGGCGGAGGGAGTCCTGCGTTGGGAGTTAGCAGGGAAAGTTGAGGGAAGGTGAAGAGGGTCCCGGGCAGCAGGGAAGGCCCCCTGACCCAGGAAGCCTGAACAGAGGCCCGCTGTGTGCTGGGCCTGTGCACCCCAGCCCTGGCCCTTGGCGAGGCCTCCTCCTCTCCCCGAGGTGCTGAGCCCAGCCTGCAGCGAGACGGGCCCAGCCTGGCAGCAGACAGGCAGGGAGTCTCAGCAAGCAGCCTTGTGGCATGGTCCCCACCCTCTGAGCCTCGTGCCAGCTCTGCCTTGGCCTGGCCCTGGGGTGGGCTCTGCCTCTCTGTGGCTGTGTCCTTCCCCCTGGACTCCTTCCTCCATGACTCACCATGAGGAATGGGTGAGGGTGAAGCCCCAGAGCTGGTGAGCACCAAGGACCAGGAAATCCCCAGTTATTGCAACCCAGGGCCCAGGTTCAAATCCCAGCTCAGCCACTCAGACCTGGGGAGCTTGGGCAGGCAGCCACCCTGCAGGGTGGCCGAGGGTTCTATGGGCTAATGGGTTCTGCACAGGACCTGTCACCGAGGAAGGGCTCAGAGACCCAGGACTACACAGGTTCTTCCATCAGCAACTCCCTGGGTTTGTCTCTCTCATTTCCTTCCAGTTATGCACTCCAAGTTCACTGCCTGTCCTTACACACCCACCTTTTCTCAGTTTTGAAATTTGTTAGGATTTCTCAATTCAGGTCTCAGGAAACATGACGTGGTAGAAAGACCTTGGACTTCAGATTAAGAGACTGTGTGATCTTTGGAAAAGTACTTGACCTCTCTGAGCCCTGCTCTCTTCATCTGTACAGGATGCATGATGGTGCCATTTACGCCATGAGCAGTTTGGAGAATTAAGTGAGGGAATGTGTGAAAAGTACCCAGCACACAGTAGGCATTCAATCAGCACTAATTTCTCTCCTGACCCCTCCTTCTCCTTCCTCCCTCCTGAAGGACAGTGACCGAACCTGACTCTACAGGACAGGGTCTGGTCTGCAGGGGTGCAGGGAAAGGTTTCCAGGTGAGTTACTCACTGAGTGGAGATGGCGAGTCTGGGACAGAGGCCACCCACATCTCCGCCCGCAGGCTGCCCGAGAGGCGACGTATCTATTATAGATGCTTCCCCTCCCGATGAATATTTCAATACAAATCAATAAAGGACGCCGTGGGCCTCTCAGCGGCGACTCTGCACAGCGGCGGCACAGAACAGCTGCCCGATTCCTGCCCAAAGTCCCAGCGTCCCCGGGACCTTCCGCCTGCCATGGTGGGACACGGTGGATGCCAAGGCGGTGGGAGGAGAGAGCGGAGCTGACTGCGGGAGAGGGGAAGGGACTCCCGGGGACACGGGATCCTCGCTCCTGTCCACACCCCAGGGACACCTGCCCCTCCCACCCCATGACCCCTGAGCAGGGATAGGGCCATGGACTCCGCGTGGCCAGGAGAGGTGGCCTCCGAAGGTGTCTTTGAAGAAGGGGTTGGTCATCGGGTGAACCCGGAGAAGCTTCCAGAAGAACTCAGCTGCAGTCCGACGTCCCGGCAGGACGGGGAGCGAGGGCAGCCGCTGGACTCCCCCGTGCACACGTTCCTGCGCCAGGGCCTGAGAGGTGGTGGTCAGGAGGGACACGGGGCCTTCACTGTGGCCGGAGAGGGCTGTCCCCTAGGGTGCTGGTGTGGAGGCTGTCCCCAGAGTGTGGAGGTGGACAGGGTGTGGAGCTCCAGAGAGGGGCCCAGGGAGGTCCTTAGATCAGCAGGGGATGGGCCCCCTGGGACCCCCGGGCTCTCTCTGGCTTCCTGTGGTGTGAGGTGACTTCTTCCTCACACACTCACTCCTGTGGTGTGGGGAAGCCAAGAGGGCCCTCACCAGAGCTGAGCTGGTGCCGGTACCACACCCTTGAATTCCCCAAGTTATGAGCTAAATAACCCTCTTTTCTTTATAATGTTGCCTGCCTTGGGTATTTTATTATAATAATGAAAGATGAGTAATACAGCCCCCAAGATTCCTGCCTTCTAGTCCTGGTGTCCTGTATAACCCCTTCCCCCTGAGCACAATCAGAACTCGGGGGGAACAGATGAGATGTCACTCTGTGGTTATGCTGCATTAGAAGGCGAAAGGGAAGGGGATTTTGCAGCTATAACTGATGTCTCTTGTTCATTGGTTTTGAATTCAGCAAAAGGGAGTTTATCCTGGGTGAGCCTGGCCTAATCAGGTGGAGGCGAACCTAAAGGAGAGGCTAGAACCTTCTGGAAGAAGGGGAATTTCTCCTGCTGGCTTTGAAGAAGGGAGCTGCCATGGAGGAGAAGAGTCTTCCAAAAGTCCACTGCAGCTGGCTGCTCAAAACTGGGACTGGAGCATAATCAGGGGAGCCAGGGTGTCGGCCTGCAGCGGCAGGAAACTGTCAGCAAGCTCAGCTGCCCCCTGACCTGAGGACACCCATGTGCAGCCTCACGAGGCCAAGATAGGGACTGGCTCGGCCAGGACCGACTCCTGAGGGAGCAAAGCTGGGCCTGTGGGAGGGCGGCGCTGGGCAGTTTGGCGGGTGGACAGGTGGAACAGGAAGCCGTGGGCAGGGGACACGGATGACACCAGGTCTCCAGGGGCTTTGGGCCCCGCTCAGCCTCCACACTTCGTCCTGGGGCAGCGAGAGCAGCACCAAGCTCCGGCTGAACCCTCAGGCTGGGGGCTGCTCAGGACCCCAGAGACAGGGAGGGGCCAGGGCCAGGGCCAGGGGGGCGCGGCAGCTGCCAGGTGGACTCTGTTGAACGCTATTTAGCAGGGCCTGGGCAGAGCCTGGTGACCACGTGAGTGGTGGGAGGGTCTGGGGGCCGGAGGAGACCACAATCAGCCCCAGAAAGCACCCCCCAGGACCTCCTGTGAGCGGGACCCTTGCAGGGGGCTTGAGCCCTAGGGACCCTGGGCTCAAGAGTGGAGTTCACAAAAGGAGAGGGAAGGGTTGCCGGGCCCCCCATGAACGGCCGTGCATTTGGTGGCCGTGCAGAAGCCTCCCACAGCTGTGCCGAGGGGACCTCAGCCCCGGACCCCGCAGGCCCAGAGTCTTCTCCACCCCAGAATTCCGCACCGAGGGACGTCCTGTGGTCTCTATCCCAAGCTGCCGTCCCCTCCACAGTCAGAGGTTTTCCCTTTCTGCGTCACTGTCCACAGACTCCAAGCTACTTCCATCAAGGCCCCAGGAGCAGGCCGTCCCCGGCTGGGGGTTTCAGCACTAAGTGAGACCTTGTGGCAAAGGACCGAGTTTCAGGGGTGCAGTGAGGGTGAGTCTCCCGGCAATCCCCTGCACCAGACTTAAAGACCCTCAGGAGGAGGGAGACCCTTTTCCTCATCTCACGTCCCCCTTTGACTATTATGGCGCTCCCAGGAACTCCAGACCTCGGGGATCCCCAGGGCCACTCATCTGTGGTGTCCAGAGGTCACCCTGTTAGTTCAGCCCAGCTCCAGGGCAGCCACAGGAGAAGCCTTCAGAAACCAGAGACGACACATCTGTGCCCAAAGGATCTGAGGAGAGGGCTCTGGGAACAGGACGGCAGGTCACCGAAACAGTCACCTCATCTGTCCACCCAACCATCACCCACCGTGCTCTTCCCCGTCCATCCACTCATCTGCCTGTACGTCCACCAACACCCGCCTACCCTCCCACCTATCCATCCATCCATCCATCCATCCATCCATCTGTATGTCTATCTGCCAATCCGTTTGTCTGTCCATCCATCCATCTGTCCATCCATCCATCCATCCATCCATCCATCCATCCATCCATCCAGTACACTGAAGGATGGCCATGGCATGCCATGGCATGAGGACGCTCCATGTTCCTTGTGGTCTCCCTTCTTGCCTAGCACCCTTCGCCCAACTCTGTCATGGGATTTGTGACTCCAGCACTGGGCGGGGGCAGAGGGCACAGACAGCCAAGGGGTAGCTCTCCTGAGCTGCAGGCATAGGTGGCTGGAGGCCGGGCCCTGGACAGGGGAGAGGTGTGTGTGTCCAGGGTGATGATCCAGGATAGGTCTGTCACCTATGGAATAAGAACTTCACTAGTGCAACCTGTACAGCTGCAAACCAACCCTTCTTCAGCAAAGCTGGGCCGCGAGCGGCTCCGGCTAGCGAGGCTGGAGACATCTCATGTTTGAAGACTGCCTTTGAAGCTTCGATGCCAGTTTTATTCATCCTCCCCTGGAACCTGGGGCAGGGGAGCGCCTGCCTTTGTGTTTGGATTGGAGTTTCCGAGTCATCCTTGTCAAACCCATTCTGGGTGAGTGTAGGTTCACCTGTGAATTAACTTGAACAGTGAATTAGTAGAGTCCAAAGTTGTAATACACATCTGGACAGCCACTTTGCTCATTCAAGGTAGCACTTAGCCCGGGCAGGCTGAGGCTGGGGGAGCCGGATGGCACAGTCAGGCCCTGCTGAGGGCACAGAATGTTTCAGGTGAGGGTTTATTATGATTTAAGAGGCAGAGAACTGCATAGCATATGGTCAATAGAAGCTATTTGCTGCTTTCATAAGCCATTTTTCATATCATTAATTTTTTGCATATGTTTCATTAATTTTCAGGGTAATCCATATCCCCCCTTCCTGGGAAATCTATCACTGCAGACTTAGATGTCTCCTCTGTTAGCCAGGGAAGGCTATGCCACCTATTGGCTTTGGTCTGACCCATTGTCCAGGAACTGTAGATCCACTAAAGGGTGGTATCCAAACTATTCATCCATCTGTCCATCCACCCACCCACCCACCCATGCACCTGTCCACCCTTATATCCATCCACCCCCCATCCATCCACCCATCCATCCACTCACCCATCCACCCACCCATCCATCCACCCTTACATCCATCCACCCACCCACCCATGCACCTGTCCACCCTTATATCCATCCACCCACCCATCCACCCACCCATCCATCCACTCATCCATCCACCCACCCACCCATGCACCTGTCCACCCTTATATCCATCCACCCACCCATCCACCCACCCATCCATCCACTCATCCATCCACCCACCCACCCATGCACCTTTCCACCCTTATATCCATCCACCCCCCATCCATCCACCCATCCACCCATCCGTCCACTCACCCATCCACCCACCCATCCATCCACCCTTACATCCATCCACCCACCCATCCACCCACCCATCCATCCACCCTTACATCCATCCACCCACCCATCCACCCACCCACATCGACCTTCCACTATGTATTCATCCAACACATCCTGAGGTCCTGCGGTGCCCAGGCGAAGGGAGGTGCTGGTGTCCAGTGAGTGGGGTGCAGCCCCCTCCTGGTGAGCTTGTAGCTCTGGGAAGGAAACAACACAACAGGTCATTGCAATTCACCCTCCGGGCAGCACAGGCTGGACCAGAGCTTTTGGGGAACACCTGGGAGGGTCCTCCCAAGAAACTGGCCCAGTTCTGTCTATTTCCTTTGAGGGAGAGGGATGGCCAGCCCTGGGGGCCACCTTGAGGCCAGCCTCAGGGAGCAACACAGGAAGCTCCCCCGGACAGTTCTTTTTACTGAGGAGCAGGCCTTGAAGAATGAAGGGAGCCGGAAGGGCAGGAGGGCAGGTGGAATGCGGAGCCTGTGGGTGGGCGGGTGGACGAGGAAAGGAGGGTGGATGAGCAGCGGCCCTGTGTCCTGCCAGTGGTCAGGTGTCTCTGTTTTCCCGTCTGTTTCTCCAGTGAGCCCCCAGTGGGTGAGTCTCACACTCTGTGGTCGGGGTCTCTCGCTGTGCACAGAGGGGTCCAAGGTGTAAATACCGCCATGCCTTTAATTCAGGCCACCTCTGCTCCTGAGGGTGACACTCAGGCCTGGGACACCAGCCCTTGTCACCTGGCTTTCTCCTGGTACACCTGTCACCGTCCCTCAGAGCACCCTTGGCCTCGGTGCCCCCTAGCACTCGGCTGCCCTGGAGGACCCTGGGCTTCACACTCCCGAGCCTCCTCAGGTCACTCCACACGTAGCACCTGGCATAGGCCAGGCATTTCTGCAGGGGACGGTGTGGGGACAGGGACAGGACAAGCACCGTGCCTTTATGCGGCCTGTGTTCTGGGGTGATGGGGGAGTAATCTACGAGGAGATGTTATGGAGGGTTCTGTGGGACCATGAATCCTAGGAAGAGAAGGAGAGCGTGCGGGGTGGGGTCCCGAGCCCTGGGGTGCCAGCAGAGTGCTCCAGGGCCCGGCAGCAGCACCTGCACCGGCCCCAAGAGTGTGGCCCGCGTGTCCAAGAAGCCCCAAGGAGCCCAGGTCCTCCAGATGAGAGCTGCTGAGCAGCCCAGCCCAGGGCAGCGGTTAGGTCAGATGGTGGGAGGGGACCTTAGGCCAGCTGTCCCTGGGGAAGGAAGCGCAGAGGAGCTGGGAGCCGAAGGGAGCAGCCCGAGTGGATTTCTAAAGGCTGGGACGGCCTGGCTCCATTGCTGGGCAGAGCTGCAGTGGGGAGCAGCCCCCAGGGCTGGCAGCGAGGAAGCTCCTCAGGTGTGGTGCCCGAGCTGTGGACCGAGGCTCCTGGTGCCTGGGGATCTGGTCCCCCATTGCTGAGGGGTTGAGCACAGGGCCACGGATTGCAGAGACCCAGAGGCGGGTTCTGGGCATGTGCTCACAGAGTGGGCCAGCCCCAGGGGATAAGTAGGGAGGTGACGTGTGAATCCCCATTCAGGGCCACCAGGATGTCACCCACACTCATGGCTTGTTTAGCTGGTGGGACCCACAGAGAAGAGGCCAGGCCGGCTGTGGGCAGCCCTTGGGCCAGTGGGCGTGGGGATGGGGCAGGAACTGACCAAGAGGATCGGTAGGGAGCAGAGTCCTGGGAACCAAGCAAGGACACCAGAGGTCAAGGTGGGGTCAACCTCACCACAGGGTGGGGGCAGGAACCGGGCACCCCATCAGCAGGACGGAGGTCACAGGTCACTTGGCAGGAGCTGCGGGGGAGGGCCAAGGTCAAAGGCCTCATGGAACTGGACCAAGAGGAGTGAGTGGAAGGCCTGGGAGTGAGTGTGGGTGGCCCACCTTGCCCTCCTGCCCGGCTGGGACTGTCCTTTCCTCTGCAGCTCCATCCACACGACCCACCAGCACTCGGAAGCACTCAGGATCCCTCCCCACTAGGCCTGCGTCACCTTTGTCCCCCAGGCACACGGTGCAGGAGGCTCTGTCCTCAGCAGGGGTGAGCTGCTGGGGCTGCTGGGGCCCGTTCCATGGCCTCTGGTCCATGTCGGTCCTGGAACATGCCTGTCCAATGGCTGTGGCACCAGGCCAGGAAGGGTCCTGTTGTGGAGGGCAGGTGACACAGGGGCGTGCCAGATGCACACCTCTGCACACCCAGGGAGTGTGCCGGGCCAGTGCACCCTCACCTGGCCGGAAGGGAGAGTGACCCAGGGCTGGACTTGGCAGCATGGGGAGAGGCAGACAGATGCCTAGGGAAAGCTCCGGAACGCTGGGTGACACATTTGGAAGACAAACTTCTCTTCCTCAAATTTGTGCCGGTGGCAAGCTCCAACTTTTCGCCTGAAGTCCAGGATTTCAGCAGGGAAAACCCTGGTCCATTCTGCCTGTGGGCGAGCGCCCAGGGGCTGAAAGGAAGCAGACTGCTGTTGGCTGTTTATTTGACAAATGTGACTACGCATTCAATAAGTTGTCTTTCAAATTATCCTGTCAATGTACTCTCCCACAAGATGACGATGGAGCTGCTCTGGGAGGGGGACGACCTTCCCAGGAGCAGCTGTGCTGGCCTCTGGAGTGCTGCTTGGGGGACGTGGGATGGGCTGAGGTGAGCCCTGTCCACACTGCACCGCAGTCTGCTGCTGGTCTGTGGCCTAGACGTCTGTGCCCTGCAAACATGGCCACCAACCCCAGGACACAACTGTCCCTGTCTGGCATCGCGAGAAGCCACAAATACTACAGAATACTTTGCCCAGAGGTGGCCGCCACAGCTAGAGTAGGGACCCTTGTTCAGGGCCACGGCAGGTTCTCCTGGGCCCGCAGCTGATGCCGTGTGCTGAAATCCATCAGCACTTGAGCTGGGGGCCACCAGGCCTGGGGCAGGGGAGAGCAGAGAGGCTGCGATGAGCAAGTCTGAGAGAGTCCCTCACCTCATGACTCCTAGTGAGCACCCAGCCCCTGGCTTAGGGAGACCCACCCCCCCTGCCCTGTCCGTTGGAGCTGGGGAAGTGGGGGCTGCGGCCCCTCGGGGTAGCGCTGGCTCTGGGCCAGGTTCTCTGCGTGCTGGGGGGACAGCCAGACCTTCACTTACAGACAGCACGTCTGGGTTCAGCAGCCATGTGGCCCGTTGGAGCTCCCAAGGCACAACCCTGAAGGCCATGTCCTGCTTGTCCAGTCTCCCTCATCCCTAGGGGCCCTCCTTCGTCCTTCCATAATGCCTCAGAGAGCATCCAGAGAGATCTGGGAGGCCATGCAGCTTCTGGTCAGCGGGACTCTGGGATTTGTCACTACCTGGGCTCTGAGGGGCAGGGCGGCTTCCTATTGGCTGATGGAGGAATCAATCTACAGATGCTCTCTAGGCGGGCAGGGCGTCTCCCAGGAGAGGCGGCAGAGATGGCTGCAGAGAGGGGGGTGGCCCGGGACCAAGGGGAGGGGTTGGCTCTGTGCTGAGGCTGCGGGAGCTGACCTGCTTCCCCTGGGTGAGAGGTCACGGTGTCTGGAGTGGAGGGGGTTGGAGAGAGTCCGAGTGCTGCAGGCACATGGGCATTTTTGGAAGGCCCTGGGGACCGTGCCCCGCTGTGGGAGTCCCGCCCGACAGGAGCTCGCCCTTAGGAAGCCCGTGGACAGGGCAGAGAGGCAATGCTGATTTGTGGTGATCAGAGCTCACATGGCACCTCCATAGCTTCCCTACCAGTGGCTTCTGACCTGTCCCAGCCAGCTGCCAGGTGTCAGGTGACAGGAGGGCACGCCCATCTGCACGGCAGCCCCGTCTTGTGGGGCTCCGTGGGCTGGGAGGGTGCTACAGGAGAGCATGGGGGTGGGCAGCCCTGGGGCCAGCCTGCTGCTGTCGGGACACGCCCTCTAGGGCCTCTAGGTCCAGCTGGTGCCGTAGAGGCGCCCACGCTGGCCGGGAGAGCGAGTGTGGGGTTTGCAGTGGCATCCTGTTGAGGGGTGAGGTGTGTCCTGGTGCAAGCCTCTAAGCAGCAGAAGTCGCACAGCAGGCACCCTGCTCCCCAGCTGCCGCTGGGCCCCTGCCATCCTTCCCGGTGCTGCGGGGGCTTCCCCAGGCTGCAGAGCAGAGCCCACTTATCCCCCTCTCTCCATGGGGTCTCAGCCGCTTCCAGGTTTGGCTGCTACAGGGACATCCACGCGTGGGGCTTTGTGTCACCGGTGAGCTTTCTGCAGCCTGGACTCCTGGAGCTGGCGTGGCCGGGGTGTGAAGTGGTGGGTGAGAGACAGCCGCCAGCCCACTCAGCTCAGAGATGCGTCCACAGCTAGACCAGCAGAGAGCCGAGTTTAACGGGAGCAGGAGAGACGGCTGGGAGCTTACGGATCCTCAGGAAGAAAAGGACCTTTATGGAGGGGGCTCCTCAGGGCTTCCTGGCAGTAATAACCGTCATTAGCAGTGACGGTCTTTGTTAATGACAACAGCTATTCATGTTTGTTGAGGGCCACAGCCAAGTCGGGATGACGCATGGCATTTTTGCCAGAAGCAGTGGTTGAGAGCTGACGCCAGGGAGCCATTACGATGATGACTTTTGAGTTATCGAGTTCCGTTGAGTTCTGGTTGAGCTCTCGTGGGGATTCCTGAAGAGTTCGCGTTGCTTGGGGAAGTTCCAGTGGTGGGAGTTCTGGTTGGTGTGGGGTGTATTCCTGGAGGAGCCGCGTGGGTGGTTCGGGGCAGTCCTGCATGTTACTTATGCCTATAGGAGGCCCTTTCTCCAACCACTTTACCTCTGACAGACCAACTCCAATTGCGGGATTGTATAAAAAAAAAAAAAAAAAGAAAGAAAAAGAAACCACAGAACATACAACCAGAGAGAAGCCCCAAAACCAACAGATGCGAACCTTTAAAACAGACCAGCCTAGATATTTTCCAAGAGGCTACCTACAGGATCAATGCAGTATTGGCCATGTCTTAAAAGGGTGGTAACCAATATAAACAGAAACACAGACAGACAACCAGAGATAATTCCTGAACCCAAGACCAACAATAGATGAGAACCTAGAATAGACCAAAAAGGAGCAAATATCCCTAGGTTCTTGAGTCTTGCTTTACCATGACTTCTAACTAGGGGTGCCACAGATGTCCCCACAAAGAGGGATCAGATGTTCCTACAAAGGGGAAATAGATATGTGGAATCAAAGGTATCAGCATGCACATGTGGACTTACCAGATGACCAAGGATGCCTTAGCTATACTGAGTCCATTTTCTTTTTCTCAAAATAGACCACGATGGAGCAACCTGTACATCCAGGGATAGAAGTGGAGGAGTTCCCCAAAGCAAAAGGAACTGTGGCAGCTGCTGGGATCGTCTCTCAGTCCCTCCCCTTACTCACAGAAATTGCTACTCTGGTTCAACATGAGGAAAACTTAGCAGTCAACTCTCAACAAATTCTCTAACCACCTTGCATCCTCAACATAGAAGTGGGATCACTTCTATGCTGAGGAGAATCAGGCCTGCCTAAGAAAGCTGGAGTGGGGGCTGCTCTCAGGTCCCACCCGGGTTGTCAAATTTGTTATCAAAATTTTGGCCCTTGGCCCTGATTCCAATCCAGTAAGGAAGACATGGTTTTGAGAAAAAGAAAAAAGAAAGTTTATTGCTTTGGTAGCAAAGGAGAAATGCAAGGAGATTTTGTCTCAGAGGCTGTGATTCTCTTAGGTAATTAAATATATTCTTACCATATGATGAAACTATCAAGTTATTTGGCATTTACTCAAATTACATAAAAACTGAGGTACATACAAAACCCTGTACACTGATGTTTATAGAAGTTTATTCATAATTTTCAATACTTGGAAGCAACCAAGATATTATTTAGTAGATTAATGAATAAATAAACTGCAGTATGTCCAAACAATGGAATATTATTCATCTCTAAAAAGAAATGAGCTATTAAACCATGAAAAATATGTAGGAAACTTAATGCATTTTACTAAATAAAAGAAGGCAGTCTGAAATATCTACAGACCATATGATTCTTCTTCTTGCTTCTCTTAACTGGTTTTGAAAGTTAAGTTATATGCATACATTCTATTTTCCTATTGATAGAGATGAACTATCTCAACTCCAATCTAAAGCCTATCTCTTTGTTTCTAAACTCATTCCACTTTTTCCTAGGCAAGGATATGGCTCAAGTAATTCTTTCTTTTTATCCTAAAAGCTGATTTAAATAATTTAAAATAATTCTGGAAAAGGCAATTAACAAGAGATAGAGTTCTACTAAGCTTTTTCACTGCTGTGACAAAAAGACCTGACAAGAATAATTAGAGGATAAAAAGTTTATTTGGGGGCTCATGGTTATAGAAGTTCTCAGTTCCTAGATGGCTGATTCCATAGCTCTGGGCACAATATGAGGCAGAACATATGGTGGAAGACTGTGGTAGATGAAAGTGGCTCAGGACATGGCACCAGGAATGAGAGAGAGAGAGAGAGAGAGAGAGAGAGAGAGAGAGAGAGAGAGAGAGAGAGAGCTCTCCTTTACAGGGACAAAATGTAAACCTCAAAGACATGCCTACCTCCTGTAACCATACCCTACTTGCCTACAGTAATCACCCAGTTAAACCTTACCAGGGGGATTAATTCATTAATTAGATTAAGACTCCCATTTCACCTCTAAAATTTCTTGCATTATCTCACACATGTACTTCGTGGGACAGCTCACATCTAAACCATAACAGATAGTAGAAGAATCAGTGGTTATGTGTTAAAGAAGAAGGAGGATGGACTGAAGGATCACAGAGGACTTCTAAAGCAAGAAAAGTATTTTGTTTGATACTATAATAATGGACACATTATTGTCAGAACCCACAGAATGCTGAATACCAAGAGTGAACCTAAATGTAAACTATGGACTTTGATAATGATGTGTCATGTAGATCCATTGAGTATAATAAATAGACAGTCTGCTGCAGGATGTTGATGGCAGGGGCAGCTATGCATGTGTGGGTGTGAAGACTGAGAAACCTCTACGCTTTCTATCAGTTTTGCTGTGAACCTGAAACTTCTAAAAAAAAGAACTATTTAAAAAAGCACAATTACACAAGATGTGTATGTAATTATATTGCTGAACCTGTAATATATAGAAATAAAATACATTTCACAGCAATAGTACAAATGAATTAGATAAAGACAAAGCTCTGTCCAGCTAAGACAATAACTCTAGATGATGAAGTTTCAATCAATAGAAGAAATATTGCCAGTTTGGACTGACAGGGACAGACAGGATAAAATGTCAAAACACTCTCAGACTTCTGGAATTCTATAGGCAGGAAGCAAGTCAACAGAGATCTTCAGCTGCAAAGATGCATTACAGTTCAAGAAACGGGGAGAATGATGCCAAAGGTGATGTTGCAGCTAGAGTTGCAGCTTCCACAAGGGCACCGACTTGGAGGGCAGGGCCACCTCCTCCTTAGTTACAGAGGGTGGGCTATTATGAATATGAAATGTTGACTTCTTACTTTCACAAAGGAGGAATGGCAACAGAGGAGAAAGCAGAGGAAAGCTTTACAAATCCCAGTCACCATACCTAGACCCACCTTTCTATAAAGGGATCATGCATACATTCTACCTTCCTTTTAATATAGAGGAACTATTCTTGACTCTACACTAAAGCCAATTCCTCCATTCTCTACCAACTCTCCTCTCTTTCCTAGGCAGTCACGTGACTCCAACAATTCTTCCCTTTTTATCCTATATCATCATCTTTCTCTTTGTATCAGATTATTTCTATTAATTCTTTTAGAATCTAATATGCAGTTATTTATGCTGGTTTATCAGCAAGTATTATGAGAATCTAAATGTCATTAGAATTTACGTTTTTAAGAGGTTTTTAAATATGTATAAGGAAGAAAAATATATGGAAGAGGAAAAAATCCAAGCCCATTAGAAGTAATTTCAAGATAATATTAACATTATCATCCCTTGGACACTTACTTCATCACTTACTTGTATAATAAATATCTACCTGCGCATAGGTAGAAAATTTAGCTCTGTAAATAAATCCAACAAAAAAAGTATTAAATCTCACCATCTATTAAATATCATAAGAAAACAGACTATTTACAGTTAAAACCTAAAAAGCTTCAGTACTAAAAAATAAAAAATATTTTAAAATTAAATCTCACAGAAAAACAAATGCAAGCCTCTAAACTCAACTGAGTAGCCATGGCCAGATGGCTCCATTGTGCCACCGGCACCTGACATGTATTTTTATTGTCATACTCCAATCAGTTTTGAACTGTCATCATGACAGACCCTAAACATGTCTATTTATATTATCTCATTAATGAATCCTTCAATCAAAAATATTTATTAAGTGACTACTACGTTCTCACCGTGGTTCACATAAGAATAAACAAGATAAAAGTCTCTGACTGATCAGGGTACAAGAAACATGGCTAGAGAGCTGGGCATGGTGTCTCATACCTGTAATTCCAACAGCTTGGGAGTCTAAGCAGAGGATCTCAAATACAAAGCCAGCCTCAGCAATGCAGCAAGGCCTAAGCAACTTAGTGAAAACCTATCTCAAATTAAAAAAAAAAAAATTTAAAGGCTGGGAATGTGCCTCAGTGGTTAAGTGCCCTGGGTTCAATCCCTGGTAGGAAGAAAACAAAACAAAACAAAACAAAAAACAAAGAGAGAAAGAGAAAAAGAAAAAATGGCTGGAGTAAAATGTGAGATGAGTCATCATGTCCCTGTTTATAAAAAGTACCATCATCATGACAACTCCCACCACTGAGGGCTTATCACCCATGGCAACTCCCACTACAGGTTTAGTATTCTAATTAGGTGAAAATAAAACAACTGATGGAGGCAAAGTAGGCAGTATTCTAATTAGGTATCATAAAGCGACCAATGAGAAAAACTGAGGTGAGGTGGGATTTTCAATCAGGTCCCAATGGGGAAGGGAACTCCTCACAACTCAGCATATAAGACAGGAATCCCCAGGGCCTGGATTCTCTCTCCTTCTCCCTCTCACCCTTCTCTGCTTTACGAAGTATACTCATTCTACTTTACAGAATGTTATTTTCACCTTCAATTAATCTATACTTTATCTGTCACTTCTGAATGTCTAGCTCAATTCTTTGTTCAGAACATGAAGAGCCTGGATTCCAACTGGACATCCCACCAGTAACAAAACCAACCAATAATAAATAAGAAAAGCAGACACTTGCTGCTATAGGACTGTATATTTCACAGTGACTACATTAAATTAGAATGTCAGGAAATTTTTCTTTGAGATGCTCTTTAAGCTAAGGGCTAAAACCTGAAACTCATCAAGGAGTAATTCCATATTGTAGATAGAAAACTGAGGCTCAAATAGGTTACTGAACTTGACAATGTCACAGAGCCAATAATATAGAGTTAAATTTCTTGGGTATTATTGATAGTGCATTAAATCTGAAGTCAGCATTATTTGCAGTGAAAAATTAATTTCTCCTTAAGGTAGGAATGAGCCTGATCTTTCATTCTTCTCAGGAAATAAGGTAATCAATATTACCCCTCTATCCCTCTGCCTATTATATATTGATTGTATAACATGTGTTTTAATAAATGATAGACAATATCACATTAAAACACACATCCGTATACAAGGTCTCTAAAGTAATCATGATATAAAGGTATTTTGACTTTATGGTGATGAAAAAGTATTACATGTTCATTAGAATCCAGACTTCAAATTTTGATCTTGTCCTGGGCTAGCCACAGGTGGTATAGTACTTTTCATGATGCTGGGCACATAATGCAAGCCACAGCTTCTGGTTTCTACCCTGTCACACGGGTCAACAACAGATACTCTACAGTATACTGTGTTGCTGAGCTATCCATGTTCAGTAGGTTAGGTGTATTAA
The DNA here is from genome assembly GCF_045843805.1 of Urocitellus parryii. Lineage (NCBI taxonomy): Eukaryota > Metazoa > Chordata > Mammalia > Rodentia > Sciuridae > Urocitellus > Urocitellus parryii. The sequence continues at coordinate 67,855,498 of NC_135540.1, forward strand.
AAAATGCATTTGATTTTCAATATTTTCAATTTAGATGGGTTAATCAGAACATAACCCATCATAAGTTGAGGTGCATTTGTATTTATAGACATGTTACATACATAATGACTCCTACAATAAGGATTGTAAAAGTTCATGGTGTGTATAAATTAACTAGTGGGCAAGATAGAAGTGCAGCTGATGAGCGAGCCCTAAAATCACAGATTCATATTTATGTTTGGGGAAGAGAAGGCATGGCACCAAATATGCATTTTTTATACAATCACCCCAAGATGAGTTTGTTGCAATGACCAACCAACCACATCTTGAGAAACCTTCCCTTGCAAAACTCGAGGGTGCATCAGAATCACCTGGAGGACCTCTTAAAACAGATTGCTGGCCCACACCAGAATTTTGGATCAGTAGCTCTGGGGTGGTGTTGAGTATTTGTTTTTCTAATAAGTTCTTAGACTATATTGACGTAACTAGTCCAGGAATCAATTACATTTTGAGACCCTCTTGTGTATTTAACAGAAAAGCTTCTCAAATAATTGTGAAATAGGTTACTGCTTTATGGAATTTTTTAATAATTTCCTCTAAAAATAATTGCAGCAAATGAAGATGCATAGTATGTCTTATAATTTGAAATAAAATAACCTTGTAATAGCATGGTTACCATTACAGCCATTGTGTTCATTGATCTTGATGGCTGGTGGGGCACAAAGGGGTAGGTGTACTGTAAGAGTAGTAATTAAATGCATAGCAAGACACTCTGATTACTGTTATGTACACCTGTTGGGCACTTAATTATTTGGCATCCTTGAAACTCCTGCTTCAGTTGATCTGTTTTCTCCCTTAAGAACTGTAAAAACAAATAGAAAAAAAAAACACACCTACATGTCTCTTCTACCATGTGTCTTAAAACAGTTCAGCTCTAAATCAGGCTATTGATCTGTTGCAGGGAAGCAACTTCATTCTACAACTTTTCTTGATACAAACTACTTCTTATTTGTCAAACTGTTAAAGCAAGTCTGTACGATAAATAAAAGAAAGTTCTACATGGAACTATGTTTGACATGAAAAAAATCCATCTCCCTCAGATCACTCTTTTATTCTATATTCCTTCACCATTTTATACTTTAATCTGTACTATACTATTATGCACATACTTTCCTTTACATTTTATCTTTTTTTTTGGGGGGGGGGGTTGTATGTATATTTCTACAAATAGATAAAAAAATTCTTCCAAAGCAGGAATCTCCTATCTCCTCACAGAATTATTTTATTACTAAAAGAAGTACCGAGGAAGAAAGAACCAAAAAAAGCCATGTTCCAAGGACAATATTGAAAAATGCTTTCATTTTGGTGAACCACTTGCTGCATTTATCTTCTTTAGGAAGAATTAATATAGCCTATAAGATAAGACGCTAGGATGTTTGGAAGATCTACAAAGTGTAGGTAATTATTATTTGATGAAGTTACTGTTGATGAGACAGAGTTACAGCCTGCAAGGAAATGGAGCAAATGCTTTAAAAAAAATGCTGTGAAAGGCTGGACATAGTGGCACACAACTGTAATCCCAGCAACTCTGGAGGCTGAGGCAGGAGGATTGCAAGTTCCAGGTCTGTCTCTCATCAACTTAGCGTGGGCCTAAACAATTTAATGAGAACTGGTATCAGAATAAAAAACGAAAAGGGCTGGGGATGTGTCTTAATGATAACTTATAAGTTCAATCCCCAGTACCAAAAAAAAAAAAAAAGCCAGGAAGGAATGGAAAGAATGAATGGAAAGAATGTCCCAGCCAAGGACAATCACCTCCAGTGCACAAAGGGTCTGGGCCTGGTGGGTGTCCTTGAGTCCTGGGCAGTGGAGGGTGCTGCCACCAGGGCCTAATGGAGAGTAGGGTCTAGGGTCATGTGCAACCATCTGTGCTCTGTGCTCCTGTCTCCAGCTGGAAACGCTTTCACAACTTGGGGGGCTTTCCAACAGACAGTAACTAACTCCACTCAGCGAGCTGTTGCTGTCCACCTTGCTGCTCCGCATGGAAAACCATTTTCTGCTTCTCTCAGTTTCCCCCATAACCCTCCTCAATTTAGTCATGTTGCCTTTGCGTGGTGAAAGCAGAGTGACAATACTCTGACACTAGGCTCAAGAGACAAGCTGTATAAACTCCAATCCCATTCTATAGACTTGAATCCAATTGTTGATTGATCATGAGATGCTTTAAAAATCATTTCTTTTCTCTGTGTCTCATTTTTCTCACCTACTTGGATAGCAAGGGTACTGACCTTTTTTCTATATTGTTTTTATGGGTGCATTGTAACTGTGCACAAGGTTGGGATTTGGTCTTACATATTCATACATGCATACAATATAACAATGTAATTAGGCCAATATCATTTTCCAGTACAATCCCCTCTTCTTAAAGATTTGGGGAGCTAGGATAAATTGCCTGATCCATACATAGTATACATAGTGTACCTAGTACATAGTATACCACAGCTCTTCTCACAAGAACACAATGTATCACAACTGAAAGAACTTGAAAATACAATTTTTTGTAATATTGCCAAATTGTCTGTAAGGGATGGATGTTGAGGCTGGGCAACCTGGATTGCCATGTATTTTCACATTTTATTAGATGTGGCTTTAGGTTATTTACTTCATCCTTCTGCATACCTCAACTATTTCATCTGTAAACTGAGGTGATAACAGATGTTAATAAGGACAAAATGAATTAACATTTAAAATTAATTTCAAATTTTTACTAACGTGTATAAACTTTTAGAAAATATAATTTTTTAACAAGGTAACTTAAATGACTCAAATTATATGCAAATCCCTCAGAAACTTCACCTTCATACAAAAACATCTAGCCACAAGAGTGAGGCCTTTGTGATATGATTAGGGCAAAAGGACTCTCATGAATGAGATTTTAAAATCCCATTATAAACTAGGCCAAAGAGAGGAGAGACCTCTTACCTTTCTACCATGTGAGGACACAGTAAAAATAAAAAATTAAAAATAGCAGCCTGTGAGTCAGAAAACCACCCACACCATAAACAGAATCTCTTGGCACCTTGATCTTGGACTTCCCAGCATCCAAAGTTGCATATTTCTAAATGCTTTCATAGTTTTCTTTCAACAGGCAATTATACGTTAAACATGATGGTACTGAAGTTTTCAGTAACTGCAATTAATAATTGTAGGGGAAAATACTGAATATCAAATTATGCCAGTTGAAAACTTAAGATGCAATTGCAGTGTTATTTTTTTTTCATGTTACTTGGTAAAGGTACCCTTGGGGACATTTCAGGGATGTGGTGGCAAATGGGACCCTTGTTACTCCTTCTCCATTTTCTAGTGGAGAGGATGTCAGATTACTGAGAGGTCAAGAGATTCATGGGGGTGATCTACAGCTCTAGAGGTGGCTTAGCAGCAGCAGGAGACATAAACCAGTGGACACATGCTGGAGAGACAAGAAACCAAATCTTCCTATGTTGCCCAGAGAATATAGGATATTGCCACCCTCACCCCAGAGAGAGGGGGACAGGTTTAGTGAACTGCTGCTTATTTGTGCGCGCTGAGGGTGATGTATGGACCATCAGAGTCCACTCCCACCTCCTTCTGTGTGCCGCTCTGGACTGCAGAGTCCTAAAAGCCAAATTCCCACTTCTCTTCCCAGTGGCAACCAGGGTGCACCAGGTTCCACCAACAGATGTGTTTGTGCAGGTTTTAAGAGATGGAGATGTGGTGGACATCAGCTTTCTGTTACTTTTTCTGCTCATTAGCAAGCTTGTGCCAAGTGGTTGTGGCCTCTGTGCCCTGTTCCAGCATCTGATCACCATAGGTCCTAGTTGTAGTGGTGGCTACAGCAGCCACAGCTGCCATTTTGGATCCACGGAAGGCAACATGGTGGAATGCTGGTATGTCCTCAACGGGTCCCATCAGGAGGGAGCCTCCTGCCTGCCCAGCTGCCTCCCCACCTGTGACTTCATGACCACCCAATTCCGTGTTGAATCTCTGTTTAACCTAGAACAGTCTTTCTGGCATTGCTGGTGCTGGGCCATGCAGGGAGAGCTGCCTTGACTGGAGGAAACAGTGGAACCTACTTCTCTATCAGGTCTTGGGCTCCTGGCTCTGGAAGGAAGTCCCACACTAGGTAGGTGGGAAGTGGCGGGAAGGATCCTCCGAGGTGTAGGGCTGGATAGGGCCCTGTCTTACAGAAGCTGGTGCCACAGGGCAGGAAGAGGGCAGGCGCGAGGTGAGGTGGATGCTCCTCTGGCTGAATGGTGACCTTGAACAAAGTGACCTGGAGGACCTTAGACCCCCTTTGCTTCTCTCCCTGTCCCAGGTATCCAATCATGAAGGACTTCTGGTAACACACAAGGGTCCAGTTCTTCCTCCTCCTCTGTTAGCCACAGCGACTCTCTGGGTCCCCTGACCTGGCAACATTAGAGGACTCAGACCTCGCACCAGCTCCAAAGGTGGTGATGGGGAGACAAGTGGACCTAGAGGAGCTGCCTTAGAATGAAAGTCCCCCCAAAAGCAAGGATGACGCATCTCCTTAGGTGTGGCAGGCATGGTGGCACAGGGGCTATTTTTGATGTTGGAACACCCCCAAAGCAGATACAGGAGGAGAAGCCACACGGGGCCTTGCTAATGGTGTTACGAGGAGTGGCAGTTTCAGACAGTGTCCCCCAGTCTTCAGTACTCCTCCCAGGGAATAGGAGTCAGTCTCCTCTCTCCCTGAAATTGGGTGGACTTGTGACTGCTGCCACCAGTGGGGGACAGAGAAAGAAAGGCCCTGTGGCTTCTAAGGTCACCTCACAAAGGCCAGGCAGCTTTGGCCAGGTGCTGTTCTTTGGTTGTCCCTCTCTGGACACTTTCCTAGAACCCTGCTGTGGAACTGGGAGCAGCCTAGGCCATGTGAAGAGGTGCCCTGTGGGTGCCCCAGTAAGCAGTGCTGACTCATCAGACGGGTGAGGCTGGGCACAGTGCTGACTCAGCCCCATGTCTGTGGCATCCCAGTGGAAAGTCCTCCCAGCTGAGGCTCCGGGCTTTGTTGCCACTACACCCTATCGCTAGCCAGGACCGCCACAGACTCTCAACACCACGAAGTGGTTGCCTTAGCATGTCCCTAAGCTGGTGGGAGTTTGAAGCATAGCAGTAGCTCAGGGCCGCATGGGGTCCCTGTCCAGGCCAGAGCCCTCCGGTGGGATTGCTGCCAAGTCCGACGCAGTGGGTTGTGGGGGGACAAACCCACATTAGAGCCACAAAGCCCATATGCACTTTGAGGCCTGCAGGCTGATAGCTGAAAGTCATGGCCACACGGCAGGCACAGACCATGCCCCTCCACGGCTGTGACACTCCCAGGAGGCAGCTGGGGCCTTGTCACAGGGCTCAAAGTCTTCACCCCTGCCCAGAAGTAGTGCAAGGATTCCCAGGGTGTGGAGATTTGCTGACTCCCTGGCCAGTCCAGCCTCTTTCCCCTCTGTACCCCAGGGTGTCTCCCCAATAATGCAAAGGAGTTTCCCCCTGAAATCTAGTCACAGCTTGTCACGCAGACCTTGGGCACGTCTTCACAGATGGAGGGGCCTCTATTTTGCCAGGTGGGTGAACATACGCACAGTACCCCTTGGCCTGGTGCTGGGGTGTGTGGCTGGACTTTGGAGTGGGCCGACCTGGGTGTGAGACTGGTCCTGGGGTTCCTCCCTCCCAGCCCTCCGACGGGGTTGGCCTTATCTCTGACTCAGTTTCCTGTCTACAAAACAGAGACAGCGTTAAGTCCCACGCAGGGGTGCTGTCCTCCTCATTAGACTGCTGCTGTTGAGCTAGCCTCAGGGGAAGTCCACGCAGTTGAACATAATGCCCAGGTGCCAGTCTGGTGGCTCTGGGAGCAAAGACAATGTCATGTCATGGGTAATTCACAGGGACAGAAGCTAGTTTACAGATTTTGAATCTCTTGCATTAGACTCAAGATAACAGTGGCTTAAACACAATGGAAGCTTAGTTTTCCTTCTGGGAATAGAACACAGCTCCAGATTCTAGTCAGGGTGGTTTCCATCTCGTTGGCCCAGAGGCTGACGGGCGAGTTTGAGCCAAGCTGGACAGCAACCTGTCACCTCTGCGTTCCAGCCAGAGGAAAAGGCAAGAGAGGGTGTGTTCCCAACCTCATCACTTCCACTGGCATCCTATTGTCCAGTCCTAAGTCATGTGATGCCCTCAGCTGCAGAGGATCCTGGGAAACGCCATGGGTGGCAGTGCACCCTGCTACACATTTCCCCTCATTAGGGGAAAGCAGGTAGCAGGGATGAACCAAGAGTCTGCTGAGCCAGGCAGAGAGGTGTGTGGCCCCTTAGCCTACTCTCCCCAGGCCTGCCCAGCTGTGGAGGGTGTGAAACCAGGCCTGGAGTTACAGAAATGGAGGGGCCTGGCCCTGTCCTCGAGGGACCACCCATTTCTCAGCAAACTTGATCGGGTAGAGGGTGTTTAGGGGACTCTTTGATGGCTAAACCGCCCAGCCAATTTCTGAGTACTCCAAGTTCTGGCCCTGACCAGACGATCCTGCCTTGGGAGAGTCTGTCCATGGACCTCGTTGGCCACCTTTCTGGAAAACTCTGCGTCCCTGGTGCAGTGTCCTCAGGATTGGTCAACTGTCATATGATATATGCTTTCCTCTGGCTGTCAAGATGTTTTTTAGGGGCTGGGGTTGTGGCTCAGTGGGAGAGCGCTTGCCTTGCACGTGTGAGGCCCTGGGGTTCGATCCTCAGCACCACCTAAAGATAAAGAAATAAAGGCACTGTGTCCATCTACAAATAAAAATATTTTTAAAAAAGATGTTTTTTTAGGACGTAGGAGTTCATCACTCAGTGTTCTCTGTTTCAAGGTCCATGTGAACCATTTTTGTTGGAATGTGTTATGAGGGAAAAGCTTTGTCCCCACAGAACAAACAGTCTGCTTCCTGCAGATAGTATGGATCCGATTTCTTCTTCCTCCCTGGCTGCCTGAGTCTTAATTGCAGCCTCAGTTGCCAGGCAGGCTGGCCTTTCCTAGTCTCTGTTTTCTGGGGCCCAGCAAATGAGTTCTCTGCCTTGGTTACGACTCTGAAGCGTGTTGCCTCCCACGTTCTCTCTGGAAAGAAGCAGGCTATCATTAATGACAAAACAGAAAACGAGAGCCCACTAGTTGGGGGGAAAACAAAATCAGTGGCCATGATGGGTGGTACCATCCCTGACTTGTTTCCCAGCAGCTGGAGTAGAAGGGTTACCAGACTGTCTCAGAAAGAAGGAAGACTAAAACAGCAAGCCCTGAGCTGGTGGGAGGGGCTCCTACAGCACTTCAGGGTGCAGGCAGAATGGGAACTTGGCATGGATCCCAGTTCTAAAATCTGGAGCTGTGTGACCCTGGGCAAGTCACTTAGACTCTCTGTGTACCAGCATAATAATAACTGCCATGTAGGTTGTTGGGAGGGTTAGACGTTTAATACAAAGGGTGAGGATAGAGTCTAAGTGCACAATAAATGTGAATTTGCATTGTGCTCATTAGGGTTAGAGGAAGGAGGGGGAGAAGGAGGCACACAAACATTATGGAGTCTCTTAGTTTGGAGTGAAGTTAACAAAAAGTTGTTTGGCCTCATTTGTCATCAAGGAAATGCAAAGTAAAAACCGGAATGAGACAGCTAGCTCTACATTTCCACCAGCCTGGCTAAAACGGAGAAGAGTAACAATAATTAGTGTTGGTGAGGATTTGGAGCAGCAGGGTTTCTCACAGGCTGCAGGTGTTGCATATGCTGGTACAGCTACTCTGGAAAACAGTTTGATGTTAAATTAAAGATGAAACCAGGCAACTCAGGAAGCTGAGGCAGGAGAATCGAAAGTCGGAGGGCAGCCTCAGCAACTTGGCAAGACCATCTCTCACAATAAAAAATAGAAAGATCTGGAGATTTAAATAGAAACAAAAAATAGAATGAGCCTCCTGCTGTGAGTCTGAGGTGGCCTCTGCTCTCAGCCTCTCCATGACCAGCCCTGGAAGGATGCTTCCCTGACAGCCTAGGACCACGTGGACCTTGGCCTTGCTCTGCTGGCTGCCTCCAGCTGTGGCCCCTGTGCTGCTTGGCCAGACGCTTCTTTTTTTGTACCTGGGGATTGAACTCAGGGTCACTCAGCCACTGAGCCACATCCCCAGCCCTATTTCGTATTTTATTTAGAGACAGGGTCTCACTGAGATGCTTAGTGCCTTGCCATTGCTGAGGCTGGCTTTGAACTCGCGATCCTCCTGCCTCAGCCTCCCAAGCCACTTGAATTACAGGCATGCACCACTGCGCCCAGCTAACAATAACAAAATTTTTGAACACTCAATAACAAAAAAAATATTTTTTTTGGTACCAGGAATTATTAAGGGACACTCAGGGGTACTTGCCCACCAAGCCAAATCCCCAGCCACATCCACTGCAGCTGTGCTCCCTCCAAAGGCTCCAGGGCAGAATCCTTCCTTGCTTCTTCCAGCTTCTAGCAGACGAGGTGTTCCTGGCTTGTGGCTGGTTCCTCTAGACTCTGAGTCTGTCTTCATCTCCTTCTCCTTTATGTGTCCATGTCTTCCTCCCTCTCCCAGCCTTGCTCTCACACACAAAATCAATTAATCAATCAATCATTCAGTCAATCACGTCATCAATCACTGGATTGAGGGTCCACTTGGTGGGTAACCCAGGATGCCCTCACCTGGAGATCTTTTGATTCCATCTGCAAAGACACTTTTGCCAAATGAAGCCACACTCACAGGTTCTGGGATCTGGGCATATCTTTGAGGAACCACTACAAGGACTCAAGGTCTGGCTCTAAGCAATGTATCTCCTGTGGGTGGGAGGAGAGGGCACCGCGGGCTCCTAAGAGACTCCATCTTGAATCTGCTGGTTTCCTCACAGCTGCCTCTGCCCATTCAGGCGTGAGTTCTTCAGGGCGGGGCCTGTGCTTCTCTCTGATCTCTCCCTGGCTGTGCACACAGCAGGTGCTCAGTGCATACTGAAAGGCCTGCCTCTCTCTAAAGACACTCTGAGGGCTGCAGGTGGCATGAGGCTGAGGGGCCCAAAAGATGTGCAGAAAGGAGGACTGAGCCACAGGGCCGCGTGGAGAGGGCCGGGCATCCTCAGCACGGGTCTGGCTAACTCTGCTGGCTGAGAGAGACGCTCACCCTGGACATTCTCACTGATGGGCCAACTTGCACTTTCCCCAGCCCTGGCCCACCCTGCCAGCTCAATGGTCAGCTTTAGGGTCTCCTGGTGCACAAATGCCACTCTGGGTACTGTCCTGTTCAAGCAACTCTCATGGCTCCCCACTCTGCCGAGTCAAATCTAAACTCCTTCAAGGTCGGCCATCAGGGGGAACTTAGCTGTCTCGCCAGCCTGAGAATCCTTTCCTAATGTCCTTCCCGTCATGGCTGCTTCACAAACCTAGTCCTTTTCTTGACACCGTCCCCTCCTGATGAGCCCCTTTCCTCCAGCAAACCCAGCCCTTGGCCATCTTTAAAGGCCCAGTTGTGTCTCTCACTGTGAGCATGCAGATTTCTCAAGGCAGAAGTGATCCTTGGGTCTGCCAGGTCTCTCTGAAGGCACTTCCTATGTCCTATCTTGTCCCATTGCTTTTTTTGAACTGGACTCATTTCCAATATAGAGGTCACCCCTGCTGGCAGGAGCCATGTCCAGCTCACTTTTAGATTCCTAGCACCTCACACATAGTAAGTGCTCACTAAATAGTTTCCAAATGAGTAAAGTACCTGTTGTAGTTCTTGCACACTGAACTTCAGTAGCCACAGGGACAGGGTTCTGAGGATAGAGCTGTGTCCAGCTTCCTGACCCTGGGGCTTGACTCTATTCTCTGGTGGTTGGTGGGGGGGGGGGCATGAACTGAGATTTCCCTGGGGGTCCTCTCATGAAAACCTTGTTCTTTGTTCAGGGTCCCAATTCTTTTTTAGTATGAATGGGGGTGACGTGAAGAGTTCCAGAACCTGGTAGTCTGGCAGAGGCTTCATGCAATCCCTGAGCACTGTTCAACTGTGCCTTTTTCTGAACTTTAGTGGACAAGGAAGGGAGAAGGTATCACTTGTAATGTAAGCTGGGTGGGGGATTCATGGATCCTCATTTTATTTTTATTTTTATATTTTTTTTTGGTACTAGGGATTGAACTCAGGAGCACTTGGCCACTGAGTTAACCCCCAGCCCTGTTGTGGTTCATTGTGGGTACTCTGTATACCTATATGGTAGAGTTGGCTTGAAACATTGAAAATTTTGTCTTAAAGAATTAATGAAATTTAAATGCAGCTCATAACTATGAATATTAATATAAGCCTTAAAGAATAAAATGAGGACTGGGTGTGGTAGCACATGCCTGTAATCCCAGCAGCTTGGGAGGTGAAGATAAGAGGATCTGAAGTTCAAAGCCAGCCTCATCAACAGTGAGGCACTAAGCAACTCAGTGAGAACCTGTCTCTAAATAAAATACAAAGTAGGGCTGGGGGCTGGGGCTGGGGCTCAGTGGCAGAGTTGCTTGCTTCGTACATGTGAAGCACTGGGTTCCATCCTCAGCACCACATAAAAAAATAAACAAAACAAAATAAAGATATTAAAAAATATTGAAAAAAAAAAAAAACAGGGCACTGTTGGGGATTGGCTCAGTGGCCAAGTGCTCCTGAGTTCAATCCCTAGTTTCCCCGCCACTGCCAAAAAAAAAAAAAAAAAAGAATGAAATCCATGAATCCTCTACCCAGCTTACATTGCAAGTGACGCCCTCTCCTTTCCTTGTCCCTAAAAGTTCGAAAAAGGCACAGTTGAACAGTGCTCAGGGATTGCATGAAGCCTCTGCCAGACCACCAGGTTCTGGAACTCTTCATGTCACCTGCATTGATAAACCTGCATTAATTAGGGTCCTGAACAAAGAACAAGGTTTTCATGACACAGTTCTTCTATGATCTTTCTTCTGATTGGTAACCAAATGAAGCAGATCAGGTGTTCAGAAGTCACTACAGTAATGATTGGCACCTTCATGGTAGGGAGGTCCTGAGGATTTTTTTTTTTAATATTTATTTATTTATTTACTTTAGTTTTCGGCAGACACAACATCTTTGTTTGTATGTGGTGCTGAGGATCCAACCTGGGCCGCACGCATGCCAGGCGAGCGCGCTACAGCTTGAGCCACATCCCCAGCCCCTCCTGAGGATTTTAACGAGATCTTTTTCCACTCCGAAATCCCTCTGGGTCCCTTTGCAAGGATGCCTCCGCAGTGCATGTTTCTGCCCCTAGACGGCGCTGCTGCACCATTCCCTGGCCAGGGCCAGTCTGGGGAGAGAGGAGATACTTTGTATTTTGGAGGTGGGAGAAATGCTTTATACTGAGAAGTGAAACTTTGGCCCAAACTTAACACAGGTAGAGTTACTTGCTAATTTTGCTGAACATGAATTCCGAACCATGTTTACAGTCTGCATGGCTTTGGGCAGGTTTCGCACATGGAGTGGAGAACAGCGGAGCTTGACTTAAAGGGCTTTGAGGATAACTGAATGATTTCCTTCATATGAACTGTTTAGAACAGTGCCCAGCACATAGTAAGTGCTCAATAAAATTCTATATTTTTTTAAAAAAATTCCTTTTTAATTTGCATTGTAGTGACCGTTCTCATCTCTTGCGAGTAGGGACCACAGCTTGCTGCTCTCTGCTTCTCAGGTGACTGGCACACAGCAGGTGCTTTGTATAATATTCATCTCTCTACCCATCCCCATCATGTGAAGGAGAGAGATACTGTGTTTCATGTGGCTTCAGAGGAGGCCAGGCAGGGCCTTAGAAGGAGGTGGAGGTGACTGGCAATCTGAGCTGTCCAAGAACAGAACAGGCTTCCTGGTGAGAGAGTGAGCTCCTGGGCATTGGAGGTATATGAGCAGAGGGGACCCTGGTTCAAGCACAGTCTGGAGGTCACATTTCTAAGTGAAATGCTGATGGTGGCCAGAGTGCTGGTTGTGAAAGAGATGGGAAGGGGGTGGGAATCTGAGGGCATTAGGGGAGGAAGCGCCTTGATGAGAAGGGGGAGATGTGTGAGGCAGCTCCAGGCCTTCACCCTCCCTGTCAATATCTAGAGTGGATGAGCTTTGAGTAGAGGGTGGGCTGTGGGTGGCTGTGGTGTAACCTTGACCTTGGCTGGGCCTGCAGTCCTTTTCTGGGTGAAAGTTGTTGCCCGAGGGACCTCCATCTCCCCACCAATCACCTGCCCACACTGTCCTCTTCTGACAGTGTCTTAGTTGCTGAGTGGCTCCTCTGCCCACCTGGTTGCCCAAATGGACACTTGGGCATCACCTGCCCAGTCCACCAGGCCCATGGGAAACAGAAAGTGATTTCAAGAAGGAGAAAAAGTGATTTCAAGAAGTCAGCAACGGCTCTGCCCTGCGCCTGCAGCTTTTCTCACCCTGGCACCAGGATGGAGCCTGGGAAATCATCTGGGGCTTCAGGGCTTTGTCCTTGCTGGTTCCTCTTTTCGTGGGTGGCTCGCACCCCCGCCTCCTTCATGTCATCAGCACTCTTTTTTCCCCTTTATCATTTTTTTGTTAGTTTTAATCAGTTTTACATGACAGTAGAAAGCTCTTTGATTCATTTACACAACAGAGCAGAATTTTTCGCTTCTCTGATTGTGCACAAAGTAGAGTCACACCATTCGTGCAATCATACATGTACCCAGGGTAATGATGTCAGTCTCATTCCACCATCTTTCCTACCCCCTTGCTCCCTCCTCCACTGCCCTTTGCCCGTCCAAAGTTCCTCCATTCATCCCATGCCCCCCCCCACTATGGATTAGCATCCACTTATCAGAGGAAACATCGGCCTCTGTTTTTTTGGGATTGGCTTATTTCATTTAGCAGGATGTTCTCCAGCTCCATCCATTTACCTGCAGATGACCTTCAATGCAACCTTCCCTGGCCATCCATGTAAACGTCTAATTCTCCTCCTCGCCACCCCACCCTCTTCCTTGTTTTACTTTTCTCCATGCCAACTGCCACCTGACACAGTATGTCTAAGGCTGGCTGTGGAATCTGCAGGCTCAATGAAAAGTGAAGAGGGGACACCTTACTTAAAAATGCAGAACTCCTATACAGTGACGGGGAGCACTGAACCAGGCATGGCACCCTTCTGGGTGAGGGCTTGTGCAGCTGCCTTCGGAGTGACCCTGACAATGTGGCACTTGTTGTGTTTATTGTCTTTCTTCCCCAACAGGGATGTAGGCCCCATGAGGGGAGGGATCCTGGCCTATTCACAGTAGAACCTTAGAATCTGCTCTATCTAGCTGGGCATGGTGGTGCACACCTGTAATCTCAGAGGCTCATGAGGCTGAGGCAGGAGGATCTCAAGTTCAAAGCTAGCCTTAATAGCTTAGTGAGGCCCTAAGCAACTCAGTGAGACCTTGTCTCTAAATAAAATACAAAAAAGGAATGAGGATGAGGCTCAGTGGTTAAGTGCCCCTGAGTTCAATCTCTGGTCCCCCCCCAAAAAAAAAAAAAAGGATCTGCTGTATCTACAGTGTAGCAGGCACTTATTAAATTAATGATCAAAAAGGGTCATATAGGAGGTCAGCTCTGAAGGAGCACTTCCACCAGCCAGTGGGTATAGTAAAAGGAAGCACATTAGAGTTGGGTCTAGAGAGATGAGAGTGTAGGCGGGGGAAGCTACCCCTGCTTGAGTGGTTGGGGTAGAATGTGCCTTGGTGTCCATCTACCATGGGACCCTGCACAAGTTACTTAATATCTCTGACCCCAGTCTCTTCTTTACCCACCCCCCCTTTTTTGTAGTACTGGGAATTGGACTCAGGGGTGCTTTACCACTCAGCTACATCCTCAGCCCTTCTAATATTTTTTCTTATTTTTGCTGAGGATGGCCTCAAACTTGTGATCCTCCTTCCTCAGCCTCCTGAGTTGCTGGGTTTACAGGCACGTTGTTTCCCTTATTACAGGGATGATATAGGGGACAGTAGAGGTTACTGAGTACATAGAGCACAGGGTCCAGTGATGATGGAATAGTGTATTTGGTGTCTCTGGGCTACAAGAGGTTGGAACTCTGCACCAGGTATCTGGGGACAGAAGACAGTGGATGGAGCAGGCTTGGTGTGGACCCAAGTGGCCTGAAGGGCTGCTGTGGGGCTCCCGAGGGGAGAGGCTCCGTGGATTAGGACCAGGGGTTGAGGGAGCCTTGCTTTTGAAGGCCTCTAAAACTCTGGACCTGGAGGACACGGTGCTCAGAGGCAGAAGAGTTGTGTCCCTCCTGCCCCTCTGTTCCCTGCCCTGTCTCAGGCTTGGAGGGCTTAGGATTCACTGGCCACTCTCCAGGGAGAGTTCTCATGGAGGACACTGGCCATGGAGGCAGCAAGGCCTCCACAGTGAAGCTGGAGCACAGCAAAGGCCCTGTATAAGGTGGCATCTCTGGGACCCCTGAAATAACAAGGGAGACTTCCTGGTGGACAGCAGGAGGCTCTGTGGCACAAAGGAGCCCCCAGGAGCCCCTATGATTTGGGCATTGATGTCATTGTGACCACATTTTTACCCACAGGCTGGTGACTTCAGCACAGTGCCTAGAAATTAGTACATGCTCAATAAACAGGAGTTAATACCCATGTCATCGGTGTGTTCTCAGGAGAGCTCTGCAGGAAACTGAGGCCAGGCCAGGTGGGTAATGACTAGCACAGGGTGGGAGAGGACCTTACCAGAATCTTATTTATCCACACCTAGCTCATTTTTTTATTTTATTTTTATACCAGGGATTGAACTCAGGGGCACTGGACCCTGAGCCACATCCCTAGCTCTCTTCTTTTGTATTTTATTTAGAGACAGAGTTTCACTGAGTTTCTTGGCACCTTGCTTTTGCTGAGGCTGGCTTTGAACTTGCTATCCTCCTGCCTCAGCCTCCCAAGCCACTGGATTACAGGCATGAGCCACCATGCCAGGCCACCAAGCCCATTTTGAGAAGAGATTTGCCCAAGGATGGGATCAGAAGCCAGAGAGGAGAACGGTGGGACCCGGAATCTCCCTGCTTCCCGCCATATCCCTGACTCTCCAGATTTCAGACCCCATCGCCCACTTCCTATTGGTCTCCTGTGGGATGCTGTTCAGGTCCCAAGACAAGTTCTTCAGATGCCTTCCCAGGCCTTTGGTCTCACCATGCACCCTGGTGCCAGAATCTGGGAGTCTCATTAAATTCTTCTTTCTCCAACCCCGGGCCCAACCCACTACCAAGCCTCAGTCCAAAATCCACATGGCAGCTGCCATCTCATTCTGCCCCTCAGCTGCTCCTCCCTGGCCTGTTCTTGTTCCCTGGGTGCAGAGGCCTGCCCTCCTCCTTTTCAGGTTCACCTCTGATTTGGCCCTAGGTGCTCAGTAAAGTCAAGAAATGGAGGGTAGCTAGGGGTGCTGGGGTCTGGATTGGGACCCGGTCCCCTGTCTGTCCCACGGTCGACAGCTGGGGGCGCTCCTGCCCCACAGAACCCCAGTGAGGGCGGGAGTGTCTCCTGCGCAGGCCCAGCCAGCCTGGCAGGTCTGGTCTGGGTGCGGGAGGCGGGGAGGGTTTGGCGCAGCGCATCAGTGCGTGGGTGCAGGCGAGGGGGCCAGGGGAGGCTGGGTGTGCGCACAGGCTCCCAGCATGTTTGTGCAGAGCTGGGGGGTGGGGGCGGCGGGGACTCAGCTGCGGCATGGGTTGCTTAGAGTTGACCTGGCCCTTTGCCTGGCCGCCCCCCAGGCCGGGAGACCCTGCAGTAGTGTTGCATCCACCTGGCAGACCTTCCCCAGGGATCCCTACCCCTTCACCCACTTGAGGCAGCTCCCTTGGGAGAGAAGGCTTTGGGGTCTCATGCCCACTGTCTGCTACTTAAACTGTTTGTCCTCAGGGTCCTTGTAAATAAGGGGACAAGACCCCCATGTGAGGGATTGTCATGAGAACTGGAGCTGGGTGTGGGAAGCTCCTAACTCCTGGTCTCCACAGTGACAAGAGGGATGGAAGGATCAGGCAGAGGCCTCCATGAAGGCACGGCCCATCCCCTGAATACTGGCCAGGGGGAGAAAGTGGCCGCAGAATCTGTGGTTCTGGAGGCTGGAGGCCTGGAGGGTGGCACAGACCATCTGCAGCCACAGGACAGGAGAGGAGGGAGGGGCCATCAGAGCTCAGAGCACAGCAGAGGAGGGATTCAGCAAAGGCTTCTGGGAGGAGGTGGGCAGCGGTGGAGATAGCCCTGAAGGGAAGGTGGGCTTTCCCAGGGACCAGCCTCTGGGTGTGGAGGGGAAGCTGCAGGGCCTGTCTGGAGGGCAGCAGGGTTCTGCGGAGTGGAGGCAGTTTGCAGGGGGTCTGTAGCAGGCAGCAGGCAGCAGGCAGCAGGCAGCAGGCTGGGGCTGGGTTGGCCAGGCGCAAGGCCTTAACTGCTGGTGAAGAGGCCTCAGTGGGGGGTGGCAGACTGAAGTGTTCGAGGGGCAGGGATGCCATGGTAGAGCTGAGTTTCTGGAAGGTTCTGCACAGCCATGGACCACTAAAAAAGGGAGAGAAGGTCCCTTTGCCAGTGTAGAGTGGAGGGGCAGGGCCCGGGCCAAGAGAGCAGCTGAGGTGGGGCAAGAGGTGCCAGGGCCTGGACCTGGATGGCAACTGGAGGGAGGGACAGGTTCCCAAGGAGGAAAGTCTCCTTCTCCCCTTGGTCTACACAGTAAGGAATTGAACTTAGATGACCAAAAGAACTTCCTAGTCCCAGAGCTGGACATGCCCTGGTGGTTGCCTGTCCCTGAGTCTGTCAGCAAGGAAGAGACACACATGAAATGGAGTTTTAGGAAAATTCACTTGTGTAAGTAAGAAAGCTAGGGGGAGACCCCTCACAATAATTAGGCTACATACACATGGTTGTTCCAGATATCTTTTTCCTGACAAAGTTGCCTGAGGTCACCTTCAACAAGATCTCACTTTACCACACTATGAGCGGGAGTCCTGATAGAAACCCACATAGTAGGCATCCATTAAAAATATTTGGACAGTCTCTGCTTGGCCTGGCACTGTGTTGGGCCATAGAGGCTGGAAAGAAGGAAAAAGACCCCACTCCTGCCAGAGGAAACCCTCTGACAGTTAAAACAGAAAATCCGACATGTATTTCAAAGGGGAAAAACTGCCAGGCTTTAAGCATAGGTTGGTTCAACTGTATATAGGAAAGAAAGACTCTGTCAAGTTAGCCAAAGTCTGTTTCCAACCTGAAGACTAATGTCAAGTGACCACGGCCCTGAGCAAAGAGAGCCAGGACAAAGCTCTGGTTTGGGGGGAAGGTCAAGCTCACTGTCATTAACAGACAAGTCCTTTGCTGCTTCTCTTTGTGCCACTGTCTGACTGGAGTGAAAGCCCTTCCCTGACCAGACCTTAAGAGAGAGAAAGTTGGTGCAACTGTCCCTCAACTCTAATGTCACACCTCTATCAGCTGAGGTCTCTTGCTGGTCTCCCTGAACTCTGAAGGATATAGCTTCAAACGGCGCCCAGAAGGGGGCAGTTGCCAGAAGCACGTTCACCCGCCCTAAAGCACAGTCTTCTGGACCTAAGACTATTCGCGATGGGGCTGAGCCCGGGGACAAAGGTCCAGCACTCAGCAGACACCCCCTCCGAACCGAGGCCTGAAAGCGGAGGTCTAGAGTCCCTTCTCTTATTCCAAATCCCCTTTGCTCGGAATCTAAAACCTCGACTTGGTGGGAAGCCAGTCAGAGGTATAAAACACACACACCAAAAAAATAAATGAGCCCGACTTAAAAGGGAGTGGCCCTTCCTCAACCCCACCCGCTGGTGACTCACCTCCCTCCAAACCAGGGCCTGCCCCTTCCGTGCCCGGTGCCAGGCGAGCAAGGCGGGGCGGGTCCTAAGGTGGGTTCCATCCCCGAGCCCTAGGCGGGCAGACAAGCTCCAGCGTGTCCCTTCGGGTGTCCCTGTTTACTCCGAGTCCGGGAGCGAGGTGGGGGCGGGCCCTCACGGCCCCTCCTCCACCCCGCCCCCCTCCACCGCAGGCCCCAATCCCGGTCCCAGTTTTACAAAGTCTCCAAATCAAAGCTCAGCCTTTCCGAGTATCTCCACCACCAACTGGCGGTCCCTGCCCCCACTCCGGGCAGGGGAAGCACAATCACCGTTCCCCGAGGAAATCGGGTCTCGGCCCAGACACCCGCTCCTGGACCCCTCAGCGAGGGCCTGAAAGCCTAGGGTATGACACCGAGTTTCAAAGAGGAACGCTCAGATCTGCTCGCCCACTACCCCAACCAGCCTTAGCCCCTTCAGCCCTCTGGAGCGCAGGGGAGAGGGCCAAGTCACCGGAGAGGGCGCCCCAGGACCCCAACCGGCTAGCGGGCTCCCAGGACTCCCACTCTCGGACTGCTTCCCAGAACTCCGAAGCTCGTCGCGGCTCTGATTCCCCTTCCCCAGGGCAGCGCGCCAAATCGACGCGTGTGCATTGGCAGGATTGCCGCGTAGCTCTTTCTCCCCCCCCCCTTTTCTTTCCCCGCCCCTTCCCTCCCTCCCTCCTGTCTCCGTCCCCTCCCTCTCCCCCCTCAGTCCCCCCCCCCAATGGCACTTCAGTCCGAGGAACAGCGGTGGGAGCTCCAGGCCCGTGCACTGAGGAGGCGGAAACGAGGGGCGCCCCTAGAGCTCCATCAGGCCCCCTCCAAAGGCTCCCCACCCGGTCCACGCCCCCCACCCCCCCACCCCGCCTCCTCCCAATTGTGCATTTTTGCAGCCGGAGGGGGCTCTGAGATGGGCCTGTGAGCTTCGCCCGGGGAGGGGTAAAGAGGAGCGAGGAGTAAAGCAGGGGGTGAAGGATTTGGATTTGGGGGCAGGGGGCGCACCCCAGTCATCAGGCCCTCCGGAGTGGCTTGGAACGCTACCTCTTCACCCACACCCTGGTGCTCTTTGCTTGAAGGAAAGAATAAAAATAGAGAAGAGGAGGAGAGCAGGATAAAGGGGGACGGACCCCCCAGTTGGGGGGGCGAGGGTGAGAAGTAGCAGGACCAAAGGGGAGGGGGCTGCTGCTTGCATCAGCCCACACCATGCTGACCCCGACGTTGCTGCTGCTGCTGCCCCTGCTCTCAGCTGCTATCAATGGTGAGTGAGATTCCAGGGCCCCCTCGGACCCCTGGGGGCATCCCCTCCCCAGCCCCCACTCCAGTGTATGGATGGGGAAGAGAGACGCGGGAGGGGGTGCCTTTTGTTATCCCAGTCCAGCTGACACAGCAAGGGCCCTACTGGAGGCGGGGGTGGGGGTCCGATTTGGGAGATGGGGGCCCTGGGCAATGATGCTTGGGGGCAGCCCCCAGTCCAAACAAAGACCAGAGGCCTGGTTAGGGAGAAGAGGCTCCCCTTTTTCTGATCCCGGGATTGAGAGGCCTTCTCTTCCTATCCCTGGTTGGGGAGGGCCTCAGCCTCCCCTACATCCTCCACCCTCCCACCCCCCATCTGAATTGTGAAGGAATTCAGATTTGCAATGTACAGCAGCAAAAGGGGGCGGAGGGGGGGGGCTTTGCGGTAGCCTCTGGAGGCTGGAAGGGGAAGCTGGGCCAGGGTGCCCCCCTGGGCAGAGGGCAGACAGGCCCAAGAAGGCTGTAGGTGGGGAGAGGGAGGGCCCCCTGCTTGGGTGTGGAATCGCCCCGCAGCCTTGGAGGCCTGGGTCCAGAATTCTGGGCTGGCCGCCTGGGTTCCAAAGTGGGCACTTCCCCTTCTCAAGGCCTCTGTCAGTAGCCTGGGTAGGGCTGTGTTGGGGGGTGCAGGGGAGGGCAGCATGCTATGTGACTTTGAATTTCCCTTCTTAATTCCTGGGAGCTTTGAGATGAAAAGACGTCAGATGTCATCATTGGGGAAGGGGGCTGAAGAATGGCCTGGAAGGCTGGGGTAGGAGGGTGTGAGGAGGCTTTTTTCTCCCAGACTTCTGGCTTGATCACAGTTTGGATTGGAAGGAGAGTTGGAGGTTGGATGGGGGTTATGGCTATGCTCCCCCCACCCTAGTTCCTCTGCTCCTTAAGCAAATATGTTTAACCCCAACCCTACCCCATCTCACTCACACACTGTATACTTCCCTTAGTCTTGGGCTAGAACTGTGTCCTTTGGGGGGAAATGGGGTCCCCTCTCCCCTTTTCTGTCAGCTGTTTTTCCTTTTACTGTGAGTCACCAGTTCAAGTCTTGCCCAAGCTTTAAGCTGGGGTCATGGGGTTGGGCTGGGTTGGGTTCCTGACTTGAAAAGGGCTGGGTTCATCCCTTCCAGACATCTTCTCCCTCTCACCCAGGGACAAAACAGCCTCATTACCATCATACACCCCTCCTCTGTCTTCTAAATCATGGCAGGCTTGGACTAGGAAAATTTTTCTATGAAACCAGATTATCTACCCCCACCCCCATGTCTTCTCCCTAACTTGCTTCAATTGGGAGAAGAGGGCTAGAGGGTCAGGAAGCAGCTGTGCCCAGAAAAACAGTTTATTCAGTGACCCTCAATCATGCCATCTTGGGGACTGTCTGCCTCCCTCCCCCCACCACCCTGAGCAATTATCTGTCCAAGAGAAGAAAAGAGGCTCTGCCCTGAAAATCCTCCAGACCAGCCCACATACCCACCCTCTGCCCTTGATTCCTTCCAGGATCGAGTACTTTCCTCTTGTGCGAAGCCCTGTGAGGGGAGAAGGGAAACTGAGGCTGAGAGATTTGTGTGCAACTGCTTCTGGGAGGGAAAGAAAAAAAAATTGAGCAAGGAAGACAATTAGGACCCCCATGAAAAAGGGCAGATGCAGTTAGGCAGTTAGGTAGAAGCAAAGGGTTCTCTATGGAAAGCAGAAGAGGTCAGGAATGAACTCTAGACAGCTGCCCTCCCAAGGTCCTAAAGGGGTCCTAATTGCCACACTGAGTTGTCCGTGATAATTAGATGAGGGAGGCTGGATATGTTCTCCTTAGCTGTCTCCCTACCCTTTCTTGAAATCTCTGCCCTGTCCATCTCTGACTTTCCAGTTCAGACAAATTCTAAAGTCCCAAGAAGAGGACCCTTCCTCAAACCCACACCAGTATTTCCATCCCTGAAATGGGAATAGGAATACTCTGCCAGGTAGGAAAGGAGAATTGTATAGAAACGTAGGTCCTCCTCTATCCAGAGGCAGCGCCTTGCCCATGTCCCTGTCCTCTTACCTCTGGATGCGCAGCAACTGAACTTTCTTCTAAGCTTTTCAGAGAAGAAAATCTCTCGGCTGAGCTCACCTGACTTAACATTTAACCTCCTTCTTTCTGCTGTCCCAGACCTTGCTGCTTTCCCTCTGTGCCTGAAACTGCCTCCTGGGTCCCTTTCTTTTTGGGAAGAATTGTCATTCCTCCAGTAGACAAACTTTAGTTTACTTGCTACTGGGGAGGATGGAGAGAGGTGGGCTGTAGAATAGGAAGAGGGATTATTGAGGACCCTGCTGCGATCAGGGGATATTTTGTAGTGGAGAGGGTACCCCCAGGCTGAAAGAGCTCAGAGAAGAAGGCTGACTTCCTCTCTACCAATCCCACACACCCACCTTGAGCAGATATATGACCACTTCTAGAAAAGGTGGGCAATTGAAGTGATCAATGAGGCTGGGGTTAGCCTCCTGGCTCCCTGAGGAAGGTTCCAAACTATATTCTCCCTGCCCAGACCGGTATCCTAAACATCTCTCCTTACCCTTATCTTTCAAAACAAGGATAAGAAATTCATTGGGGATTATTTTGATGTTTGGGGTTGTTTCTCAAGACTTCTTTTCTATCTAATCTTGTTCCTTCTCCATTTTCTCCAAATTCTTTTACCCTCTACTGCTCCCCCATCACTGGGCCTCCCAAGGATGTTGGCCAGGGTCCTGGCCAAGTCAAATCCTGTCCAAATCCCCCACTCCTTTCTGGGCTGGGGGTGTAACTCAGTGGTAGAACACATGCTTAGCATACTTCAGGCCCTGGGTTGGATTCTCAGCACCAAAAAACCCCCAAACAACAAAAAGCGACCCTCTTTCCTTACCTTTGGGAAACCTTTCTACACACGTCTGTGGCCACTCTTCCTTCCTGCTGTAGTTTCAGCCTCCCCAGTATTCTAGTCTCAGGGGGTCCTCCCCACCCCTTGAACTCCCAGTTTTTCGGGTGCTCCAGCTCTGGGTGGAGGGTTTGCTGTCCTTGGACAATCTGGTGCCATTGAGCCAAACTGCATAAGGGTCCCTGACTTGGTGGTGCCAGTGTGAGCACCAGGGAGCCTGCCCCCCCCCCTTCTGTCCCAGATTTCAGCTTGGTTAGCAGGAACCTGCATTGTTTGGAGAAGGAAGCAGTTGGCTCTGGAGTGTTTCCGGTGCAGTGGCCTCAGGCACCGGTGTAAGGCCTCCCTGAGAATGAGATGAGGGGTGAGGGAAGAGAGGCAGTCACCCCTCTTGTTGCTCCTGGGGAAAAGAGTCTTTCCCAGGACACGGCTTCCCTGTCTAAAGATCTCCGCTTCCTTCTTCCCTCCCTCCCACTCTGTGGGAGGCAGTGACCCCTATTTTTTCTGGGTCTCCAGAAAACCGTGTCTGGGTCAGACACTGTAAGTGCTAGGACTCCACAAGCCAGGATATATGCTGCCCCCCACCCTGCTCCGAATCTTATGAGGTAGTCATTCTCTGGGTTCATCCCAGGACAACTGTGTCACTGTCTTGGCAACCACTGGGCTGAGCCCCCTTCCTATCTCTTTGCCTGTCTGCTTTCCTGTCTCTCTTTCTTTTTTCGTACCAGGGATTGAACCCAGGGGCACTCAACCACTGAGCCACATCCCCAGTACCCACCCCAGCTTTCCATTTAAGACAGGGTCTCACTAAGTTGCTTAAGGCCTCACTAAGTTGCTGAGGCTGGCTTTGAACTTGTGATCCTCCTGCCTCAGCCTCCGGAGCTGCTGGGATTTCAGGTTGTGCCACGGTGCCAGGCTCTGTCCTTTGTTAACACATGTGTGTCATCTTGGCCTTCCAGAACTTCTCTGTTGCCCTTTTGGTTCCTCTCTTATTTGCCTAGGCTTCATGGCATTTTCTGCCCTGACTTTCTGCCTTCTGTTGCTTGTCTTACTTCTCTGTGTGTCTCCATTCACCTCCATTAAGGCTGGGTATCCCAAAAGCTATGTAGGTAGGATAGGGCATCTTTCCTACTTCTTCCCTAGCTCTCACATCACCATTTTGGAGTTATTTGTCCTCTCTCTGGCCACATCCAGATTGTCCAGGAAACAGTGGAAGTTCTCTCTCCACTTTCCTCCAAGTTCCTTTCACTAATTTTGGGATGGGTTTTAGAATGTTTCTGGAAGAAGGAAACTTGATACCTTTTGTGTGCCAACAGGGGGAAAGGACGTATTTCAGAAGAAAGGAGGTTAGATTTATGTCAGAACTTCCTCCTGTCAAGAGAGTCTGAGAACTGAAGGAAAAAGATGTGGAGAGTAGGTCAAAAGCTGAAAGCTTTTACTTCTGGTGAGCAAAGGCCATGTAGGGGTCTGGTGGGAGGGCTTATAACGGCCTGGTGAGAGATAAGCTCACCTTTGCAGGCATTTGAGGGGTCTGGATTTTATTTGTGGGGAAACGAAAAGATGATAGGGAGGTCACGGGTCAGGCTAATGTCC
This sequence comes from Urocitellus parryii, assembly GCF_045843805.1. Lineage (NCBI taxonomy): Eukaryota > Metazoa > Chordata > Mammalia > Rodentia > Sciuridae > Urocitellus > Urocitellus parryii. The sequence goes on from NC_135540.1 coordinate 67,879,092, forward strand.
TGCTGAGTCAATATTGACTCAAGATGGAAGGGGAGACCCTTCTCCTCTCCTGGCGGTCCAAGTCACCCCATCTGTCCATCTGTCCAGGCCGCAAAGCAGAGGCCCAGACTCAGGAATGACAAAAATGTGTCTGAGCCTCACTGAGCTGCGGGAAGGAGCCACGGGGTAACACCCAAAATACATAAAATTCAGTGGAAAGTTCTCCGTTTGGTTCTGGGAGGCCCTTGCTGCCCCACCCCCATGTGTTTGAAAGGTCAGATTCCTGTAGGCTCTGCCCCCCAGCCCCTCGGCACCCCTGGCTTCTCTGCTCCCTTAGATATACATTTGGTTCCCTTTAGAAAACACCTCCCACCAGCCTCAGAGGGAGAGCCTCTGTCCCTTCAGCCGTGTTCAGGTCTCCTAGTCCTTGAGGAAGTCTCATCTGAAGCTCCCAAGGTATTTTGAAGACCCAGGTCTCCCCTCTGGAGAAGACTCTGTTGAGGCCTGGGCTCTTCCCTCAGCCTCTTTTGCCTCCCTTCTCCTCCCCACCCCCAAATTCCCAGAGTGGGATAGAGGATGACAGCCAAGGCCCAGGCAGGGCAGTGGGGTCTGTGTTGTGTCTGGACACACACCCAAGCCCACACCTCCTGCCCTGGCTCCAGCTTGGTGGCCCTGGAGGCCATGGCTGGGCTGGGTGCCTGAGTTGGCAGTGTGTGTGTGTGTGTGTGTGTGTGTGTGTGTGTGCGTGTGCGCTTGTGCGAGGGTGTTGGCCAAGTTAGCATGGCGGTCACATTCATCTCCAGGCAAAGCTGAGAACAGACGGGCCCTGTGTCCTGGTGTTCTTCCTGCAGCCTCACTTACTCTCCTCCCTCTCCGTCTTCTCCTCTTCTCCCTCATATCTCACCTCTCTTTGACTCACCCTTGTCCTTGTCTGTCTCCTCCACGCCCTCCTCCTCTCCAAGGGGCCCTGAAGGCCACACTCTTCAATTGTCTCCCACTCCGTACATCTGTCATCCATCCATCTATTCGTTCATCCATCTTCCATCCATCTGTCCATCCATCCCTCCTTCCTTCCCTCCCTCTGTTGGTGTAGCTGGGCTCCTCTGTGGGCCTCACCTTGTGCTGTCCACTGGGGTGAGTCACACCCTCCTGGCTGCCCTCTCAACTGGAGATGCCCCTTTCTGTGCGTCTCTGTGACCAGCACTGGGGGACGCCAAGGACCGTCTAGTTCTCACCCTGACACGGTGGCAGCCAGCACTGACCTGTGGGAGCCCCAGGGGAGGAGCGGGGGTGTTCCTCGGGGAAGGGGCCATTGGGGGGTCCCGAGGAGCACGGCAGGTGGCTCAGTGCAGACGGGCGGGCCTGGCCCTGGGTCTGGGGTGAGCCCTGTGCAGCTGAGCTGGAGCCCAGCAGTGACCTCTGGGGGTTGGGAGTGGGAGAGCCCCGGGGGCAGGAGGCCGCAGGCAGGAACCCCTCCTCCCTGGCCCTCCCTGGAAGGGCATCTCTGCTCGCTCATCCACAGAGACGGACTGGGCTTCCCTGTGGCCAGGGGTGTGATGGGCTGTCTGGTGGCCACCTTGATCTCAAAGTGGGCTCCTGAGCTGGGTTTCAACAGCCCAGGCTCTGGACAGGTGGCCCTGGGGGAGCTCCAGGGACACGCTGCTGGTGAGCTGAGTGGGTCGATGGCAGGGAGGTTCAGAGACACAGCCTCAGGTGTGAATGCACCTGGCCGAGTCCCAGGTCCTGGTCAGGGTGGCAGGGCACATCGTGGATCTGACAGTGACGCCGGTATGTGGGCAGCAAGGACAGAACTGGCAGGCGGGGGGCTGGGGCCCTCCCCTGCGTCACCTCCCGCTCAGCGCCTGTGGACGTGGGCAACTCCGCTCAGATGAGTGCTCAGGAATCCCCGGCCAACCTGGGGCGCCAGTGACCTGAAGGACAAGAACATGGCAGTGGCCTAGTCCTGATGTAATGTACCTAACGTCATAACTGAATGTGCACGAGCCTATGAGGACCTGAGGCAGGGAGGCCAAGAACCTGCTCAAAGTCACCTCAGCAGGGGGCAGAGCCAGGACTCACACCTTGGTGGTGTGGCTGGAGTTCAGGGTGTGGACCCCCACAGCTCCTCCGAGTGCCATTACAGGACCCAGTAGCTCCTCCAAGTGCCGTTAGGGACGCAGTACTAAGGTTCGGTCTCACAGAGGACTGAGGACTCTCTTCCCTGGTTTTACTGTCCCACTAGAATAGTCCCCATGGACCACAGGACAAAGTCACCCCTCCCTCCCTCCCTCCCTTCCATCTGTAAATCACTATTCCCTCTCCCTCTCCTGCTCCTCCGGAATCGGGAGCGTGTGCCCAGAAGGAAGGCAAAGACTGGGGGTGGCCTGGCCCCTGGCCCAGGCAGGACAAGCTGCAGAACTTCCCTCCTGTGAGCCAGCCCCAGGTTCCCCCATCTTCCCAGCCTCCAGCCCAAAGCCAGACAGCACCTACCACCTGGGGATGGGAGTAATTTAAGAGAAACGAGGACAATCTTCCCCTAAGTGCACACTGCCAAACTGGACAGACAGACAGACAGTCAGAGGCCATGGCCACGAACAGATGCGATTACCAGCCGAGGCACAGCCGCTCTGCACAGCGCTGACAACACAGCGAGATCTGGGGTGTCAATTATTTACACCCTGATTAACATAGCTCTGCATGTCTTTTTGGGGGGCGCGCTCGGAACACACGGCATTGTTATCAAGGAAGAAAAGAGAGAATGAAATATTGATGGGGGGCGGCTTTGTTCTCTGCTCAGCGCGCGCAGGCGGGTTGTCAGGAGCGGGTTTGCGCTGATGCCGGGCCCTTAATTAGGAAGGTAGGTGGCTTCCCGGGCGCTTGGATTCCTTTAATTTCCACAGAGGGAAGCGCCTTCCGAATTTTATTGAACACAGTTGAATTTTGATTTTCAAAAATCAAAACAGAAACAGTTCTTGGCATCTGTTATGAGCGCTGGGTGTTATTTGCTCTTTAGAGATAAAGTTGTTTTTATACGGAGAGAGCGAGAGAGAGCGAGAGAGCAAGCCAGGGACCCGGGCTGGGACGTGTCCTGGGAGCTGCTGGGCTGGGGGGGGTTGTCTGCAGGAAATCAACCTGGGCCAGGCCCCCCTTGTCCGGCTCTGTACTCGGCCGGCTCTGGGAAGTCCACTGGGCAGCGGGCAGCTGGATGCCAGGCAGGGTGGTTAACTGTTGGGGCACCAGAGTCTGACCTGCTCCAGAGGTTTCTAGAACAGGGAACGAGGTGGAAAGAAGTCACTGCAGCCTAGGAGACCACTAGGAGGCAGGGGGACCAGAGAGGCAGGGACTCTGGCCAACCTCAAGGTCACAGCCACCTTGCAATACCTGGTCCCAGGCCTCAGGGTTTAACTGGTCTCTGTCCTCCCTCCTTCCCCTGAGGGTCAAGGGGAAGGTGGGGTCACTTATTAAGTGTCACGCCCTGTGTGAGAAGCCAGGCACCTTGTAGGCCCTGGGGTCCCTGATAGAGCCCCCCCCCCCCCCGGAGGGAGAGAGCACCCACAGCATCCTGTGTGATGAGACAGCTGGTGGCGTAAGGGCTCTGTCCTGGCCCAGGACAGGGCTGGGAGAGGGGTCACTCCACACATCTGTGCGGGTCCACGGGGGAAGGGGGTAGTTCAAGGAGAAAAAGCAGAGCACGGCGGGCGGGGAGGAGGGAGGGGCAGGTCCTAAATGGAGGAGCACTGTAGCAGAGGAAGAGGGCCCGAGGTCGGCCCAGAGGCAGCATCGCCAAGGGCTTGACCCCAGGGCACAAGCAGATGGACAGAGCCGAGCCAGGCCTGGGCCTTGGGAGGGGCCAGTGGCCATGGGGTATCTGCTGCCTCTGGAACCTTCTCAAACCCAGTGTCCTCATTTGAGTGAACAGTGTGGGAGGGGGTACGGGGTGGCATGGAATGAGGTCATTTCTTCAGCTGCAAGAATGTCCGAGCTGCGTTTGAGCCAGGCTGCAGGGCTCGGTGAGCCAATGCACCAGGTGCCTGCCATGGGTATCGGAGGGCCAGGCCCCACCCGGCCTCCCCACCTTGCTGAATAGTAGAAGGCAGCTCTGGGGGGGTGCCTCCGCTGCCCCCGCCCCGCAGCCAGCCCTGCCTGTTGGGCCACTGGGCTGCCCTCAGGTTGCTGGAACAGGTGGCCTGGACGCTCGGACAGTCAGAAGCACCTGGACCCTTCACCCTTCCGCAGAAGCACGATGGGCTGGGGATAAAAACAGCCCTCCCTCACTTCTGATGGGCAGCGCTGCTGGCTGAGCCATGGCCCCAGCCCCAGGGACCCTCTGTAGGCCTTGGTGAGACAGGCACCCTGTCCTGGTCCCTTTTCCTTCCCTATCCCTTCCCCATCCCTGTGGGTTGGTCCTGGGATGCATCCTAATAAATCACCTGACTCTGTCTTAGCATGGGCCCCAGAGAACCCAACCTATACCTGCTCCACTGTGTTCCAAGGTTGGTTTAGGGCCTGGCAGTGCGGGTTCAATTAATCACACATGCGAACCTGTGCTCCATGTGTGTGCACGCACACACACACACACACACACACACACACACACACACCACCAAGAATGCACCAAACAACATTCCAGAAGCTGAGGATACAGCAGAGAACAAACACAGTAAAAACCCTTGCACTCAGCAGGGCACAGTGTCATCCCAGCAGCTCAAGAGACTGAGGCAGGAGGATCATGAGTTCAAAGCCAGCCTCAGCAACCTAGCAAGGTCCTAAGCAACTCATAGAGACCCTGTCTCTAAATAAAAAATAAAAAGGGCTGGGGAGGTGGCTCAGTGGTTAAGCACCTCCAGGTTCAACCCCTTGTACCAAGAAACAGCCTTTGTGCTCAGAGAGCTGACTTCTTGACAGCGCGAGAGAGGACACACATTACATAAGTAGGGTGGTCAGCAAAGGACTCCCTGAGCAGATCCCTGGGGAGATGAGGACAGTGCAGGCCTTGAAAAGAGCTTACAGAAGAGGCAACAGCAAGTGCAAAGGCCCAGGGGCAGGATGTGCTTTGAGTGTTTAAAGAACACCAAGGAGGCCAGCTTGGCGCAGGCCTCGCTTCAAAGGGGGTGGAGCAAAGGAGATGAGGGGAGGGAGGTGTGGGTGGAGGTGATATAGGTCTCTACTCCAGGCACACAGTGGCTTTCATCCTCTATGCAGGGGGGGCCCTGTTAACTTTGTCTCCTGCAGAGCAGTTTCAAGGTTCTTCAGGAGCCCAGGAGGTAGCTGACCTCTACAGGCCACAGGGACGCCCTCCTCCGATCGGACCTGTGAAGAACCGTGCTCCTCTGGTCAGGGAAAGAGGTAAGAATTCAGCAGAGACATGAAGGAAAGTGGAGCATTCTAAACAGAGGAAAAATCTAGTGCAAAGGCCCTGAGGTAGCCAACTGTTGGATGCATTCGAGGAATCTGTGCAGGAACGATTCATATTTTAAAAACCCTTCAGGTTATTCTGCTCTGTGCCATAAGGTTCTCAGAGTCCACCCTGGAATAATTTCTTAACATTGTCTTCCAATAAAAGATGTGTATCTCCCATCCTCCAAGAAGGTTGCTGGAGAATTTCCATACTACATCCATCTCCAAACTGTGCATCTTGGTGGGAGAAGGGAAGTTCCTTTTAGGGCTGACCCATGACCCCCCTTGGACTTGGATCTGTAGCCCTTTCTTCCCACAAGATGAGGGCCCAGGGGATAGAGAGGGTAGACCTTCTGCACAATCATCAGGAGCTATTTCCTGCCCCTGCGTGATTAGGGCAGGTTATATACAAGGCATTTTGCATACTGAGGTGTTCATACTGAGGTTGTTCATTTGCACAATGACTTGGAAAACTTCGGAGTCCAGGGACATCAGCCCAACCCTCCATTTTGTGGGGGAAACTGTGTTGGGAGGGACAGGACTTGTGCAGGGTGTCACAGGTAGCAAGTGTGGGGGCTCGGGACAGACATCCCGACTTCTGAGCCTCCTGCCATCTTTCCAGCCGCAGAGCCCCGCCAGCCCCTCTGACTTTGTAAACAAGGCCGGGTCCTGAGAGCCCCTCTCTCTCCCAGGCTGGCTCCCTCTATGCTGTGACATTTCCTCTTCCCTCCCCGAGTCGGCCTCCCAGGGCCCAGCCTCGCTGGAGGCTTTGATTAAAAATGCACCTCCTAATCTCATCAGAGGCCAGAAACATGCATATATGCAAATCAACATCTGCTCCTCTACTCAGGGAAGGATCTTCCCAAAGTGCTCTGGGAAAAGAAGCCCAGCCCAGGGAACTCTGAAGGGAAGATCCAGAACGTTCGAAAATCACTTCAAAATCCCCGGGTCCCTGATGGAGCTTCACTGTTAATGCACTTGCAGGTTCTACTTGAAGGAGCAATAAAGGAGCAGTCCCCCAGTGGCCAGCCTCAGCTGA